>NC_084472.1:8964836-9264836 GCF_027409185.1 Cynocephalus volans
TGTCCCAGTGGTTACGTGGTTCCTGCCACACCTCGCTCTGTAATCCCCTCTAGGCCAGCTCTTCCAGGTCCTGGAAGTGGTGTCTCTAATAAAGGCATCTCAGATGCTGTGGCCACAGGAAGGCAGGCCCCTTAGGGCGGAAGCTCTCTCCTCTTTTGATTTGGAGGCCTCCAGCTGGAAGGGAGGGGCCCCTGTCATCTACTCCCTAGAGCCCCTCCCAGTCACAGACACACTCACCTTTTTCTGCTGCCGCTGCCTCATCTGGGCTCTCTGATGGTTCATCTCCAAGGTGGCCAATTTGACGGTCCCCACCTGACAGGGTCAGGGACAAGGTTAGTGCTATGTCCAAATGAATGTCCCCTCCAAAGTTCATGTGGAAACATGATACCCACTGTAACTGTATTAAGAGGGTGGAAGATTCCACAACACTGTTTGAAAGGTGGGGCCCTGTAAGAGGTGACCGGACTAGGATTACTCTGCCCTCATGAATGAATGAATTCGTTCAAGGGTTATCACGGAACCGGACTGGCGGCTTCCTAAAGAGTGCGTGGAAATACGCTCTTGCCCTCTTGCCATCTGATACGCTGTGCCACCTCCTGACTCTGCAGAGAGTCGCCCCCGCCCCTCTGGAGTAAGACCCTCACTAGATGTACGCCCTCTGCTTGGACTTCCCAGCCTCCTCAAATGTAAGAAAAAAAATGCTCTGTTTCTTTAAAATGACCCAATTTTAGATATTCTGTTGTAAGCAACAGAACACAGTAAGACGGTGAATGAGACTGTCTTCCCCTCACTCAGTTTCACCCCTGCGCCTGACCTTCAACTCTGGATATCTGACTCGTGAGCTGGTGTAGTGCCACCACCGCCTCTAGCGGCTCTGGTTCTAGAGTTGATGCCAGCTGTGACACTCTCCAGTGTGTGGTCTTGGGCGTGCACCCTGGCCACCCTTCCCTGTTTCCTCATGTGGAGAGGATCCCCTGAGAACTCCTAGTACTGTCCTGGACATTGTCCCCAGCACCCCTGGAGGAAGAGGCAGACACAGGCACGCTCCATGAGCCTCGTCAACCCCATCGCCACTCTGTGAGGCCCGCACAAGAGGCTCGTCATCCCTACGGCTTCCAGGTGAGAAAACAGAAGCCGGAGGTGGGGGCGTGCCTTGCCCAGGGCTTCGCGGGAGAGGCCGGCTCCTCCCCAGCAAGTGGAGGCCGTGACCCAGCTGCCTTCACCCCACCCACCAGCACCACCGCTGGCGAGGGCATCGGCTTGTGGGCTCTCTGTGAGCCTCCTTGTCACCAGCCAGGCCCAGCCTTGGTGAAGGAGGGACAGCGTGTTCTGAGAAGGCTGGTTTAGGGGTTCCTGCCCACCCCAGCACCACTGATGTCTGTGCACCCAACGCTGGGCTTGAGGCCACGTCAAAGGCTTCACCTCCCCAGTAATGCACCGAGAGAGTTCCCTGCGCAGAACCCTCTCTTCCTCCGCTCAGGATGTGGTCTCCCGAGATGCCACCTCTGACCAGCAGGGCAGAGGATTCCCGGAGCACTGGCCAGCGACAGCTTCTCACTCCTTTATGTGGAAGGTTCTATGATCTGGTCAGGAAGGACCTTCTAGGACCGCGGGTTCTCTCTGCTGTACACGTCCCTGGTGCAGGCGGGTGTCCCCACCCCACGGAGGTGCCGTGCAGTCAGCAGCGACAGAGGCCTGGCTTCCTAAAAACTGCTGGGCTAGTTTGCCGAAGGAAGCCCTGCCTACCGCATCCACCAACGGCCTGGAGAAAGCCACGTGCCGACAGGATGGAGCAGCGTGCGAGGCGGACACCGGCTGCTTCTGCAGCCCCTCTGCCCTCCTGCACAGCCCGGCTGCCATCACTGCGTCCCATCACCAGGGCTCCTGCCACATTCTCCACCTGCCCACGGCAGACACATCCTTCTCCTGCTAGTCCACGCAAGATGAGACTGAAATTTTCCTGTCAACTTTCAGTGAGAAAGCAAAACGCACCACAACAAAACAAGACAACTCACCTCTGCCTATGTCCCCAAACACCTGCCCCCACCTCTCAGCCTCTACTTTACCTTTTTGCTTAGTACCTTCTCTTTGCTACGTAATTTTTCAAAACTACGGGAGCCTTTTCTGTGAAGGGGAAAGAAAGAAAGATTAATTTGGGAGTAATGGGGCGACGTGTAAGTTCAAGTTTGTTTGTTTGTTTGTTTGTTTGCTGATACGTTTGTTTTTTTGAGACTGCAAACAATCCAAACTGCCTTGAGGAGAGTTGTCAGCTGGCTTCCTCTGAGTCCTATGGGCTCCGGGGCCCTGGGAGAGGAGCTCTCATGTTGGTCACCTGGGCCCCGTCCCCATTTCAACTGAGAAGCTCTGTTTTACAGTTTAGATGTGAGTATGACAAGGTCTTATTGTGTATAGCAAGCCCTTGAAATTGCCAGTTTGGTAGAAACCTGTGCCTGACACTTAATAAGAGAAGAAAACAGAGCAAAATGAAACTTTAGCTTGGGGTAAGAAATCCTGGGCTTAGTTCCCAGGGAGTCTTAGAGACCCTGGTCATGAGCCCATTCTTGCCTCAGTGCCTCTGACCTCCCAGTCCCTGCCAGGGTCATTGAGGGGGCAATGCCCAAACCTGTGGGAGGTCCCTGGTCCACCCCTGTGCTCCTAGAGACAGAGGCCCACCCACCTGGAAACTTCTCTCCATGTCCTTCTCATTCGATGGATCGGTGTGCTCTGCAGAGCGGAGAGGATGGCGTGCACCGAGGAGAAGTTCCTGAGGACCAAGCATTCCTGGGGAGGAAAGAGAGTGAACCATGAGGTGGAGAGTTGGAGCCCGCCTGCTCCAGCTTCAGCCCCTCGGCTGACATCTCCCCTCTTGGATGAGGCAGAGGCCCGGGCAGCCACGGGAGGGCACAGCTGGAACCCCACGAGCAGAACTCACAGAGGGAGGATGTGAGCTCGACCCAAGAGCCCAGATAGGAAGTGAGCCTCCACCACTGGGACATGGGGGTCAAGGCCAGTGTGCCCTGACAGGAGACGCCCAGGCATTGTGCAGGGACTTAAGCACACAAGACTACCCTGATGGTGGTTGTAAGTCAAAGGCAGTTCCCAGGTCTGCAGAGAGGGGATCCCCTGGGTCCTCCCACGGCTTACCCTGGCCACCTTGATCCAGTGCTCCAGCACCCTGGCTCTGTCCTGGGCCTTCATGCTGTAATCCCCAAGGCAGGTGGTGATGACGCAATTGGCCACATTGTTAAATTGGGCGACGGTGGCACGAACGGTGGGTGCCAGGTGCTCCTTTCCCTTCTTGTTGCGTTGGGACCAGATGGAGCCCAGGCAGTCATAGGGCACCACCTCCCTAAACAGCTCCTGGAGAGGAAGAGTGTGTCACACAGGCTACTCTTGTGAAAGAGTTTGGATCTGGCTATGTGCCCACTGAAGGCACCCAAGAGCTAATACTGGCAGGCAAGGAACGAGTGGCATTGTCAGGCAGGCCGTTCTCACTAACTCCAAGCACTAGGAAATGGCTCGGGTGTGCTCATCTTGAGGCTGCATCCAGTGTGCACCCCGATCAGCCCTTTGTTCTATTTCCTTCCTCAGATGCGCCCTGCCTGTGGCAGCTATAACTACGGGTTCTCTTTGGGTGTCTGCTAGGGAGTCTAGTACATATCAGGTCCTGAGAAGTGCTGAGGTTGGTGAGGTCACATGGGAGGATGGGTGGGTAACTCCTGAACCCACCTGCCCCTCAGTGAGCACCCTCCCAGAACCAGATAAGCCAGGCCCCCATGCTGCTTTCTCTCTGTCCCATCTCATCTTAGCTTCGGTCCCTCTGCAACTGGTACTGTTGATGTCTCAAGTCGACTGTCGACATGTGGACAGGGAAGGCTTGGGAATGAAGAAACTCATCCAGATCACATCACTGGTAGGATGTGGACCTGGTATTGGACCCAGATCACTGGACTCTGGTCAGTAATGGCTTGTCTGGGACACCAGGTGCAAGAAGGACAGCCTGTCTAGGCAGCCCTCCCTGCCCCCCGCAGAGGCGAGCTGCTCACCGCGTCCATCAGAGTCAGCTGCTCTGCCAGCAGCTTAGGAGGGAATGCCCTGATGTCCCACATGTCTACACGGGGCCGGTTCATTGTTGCCACAGGAGAGGGGCACGAGGGCTTTGAAGGTTCCTGTAGCTTCAGTCCTGTCACATGTGGTGGCTGTTCCCCTGGCATTGGTGCTGGCACTGAAGCTGGTGGTGGACCCAGTTGTACAGGTGACTCTGAGTGCAGGGCAGGCCCCAGCTCTACCGGAGGTGCTGGCACTGGCTCCAGAGCTTGCCTGGGAAGTGCCTGTGGCTCTGGACATGAAGCAGGAGCGGGGAGGGGGGGGGAAAGTTCACCAGCATCAGTCATTTCCCACTGGCCTTTCCAAACACAGAAAGGATCTGACTGCATTAAAGGGAGTTCTAACCCCAAAGCACCACCCCTGGTAGTTCTTCCAGACTGCGGTCCCCTCACCATCTGTTTCTGCCTCAAAGAGCTCTGGATGCCTCAGGTTGGTGAGCAGAATGTACACATGGGCACCCATGTCCAATCCACGCCAGCTGACCTGCACGCAGTCGATCTTAACTTTCAACGATGGAAAGTGCAGGGGCTGATGAAAATCTGTGCAGAAACGCTCCGGCATAGTGACCAAAGTGTGACAGATGGTGCTGGAAGTGTGAGAGTGGGCAGCAGAGTCAGAGGCTGGCCTTTCCTTCCATGCTGCGCTCCCAGGGCACGCTTGTGTGGATCTGGGCCCCTGGGCCTGCCACTGCCTGTCTAGAGGACAACCTGCCCCCCCTGAAGCGCTGTGTGGCTGTCCTGACAGTGGCAGACCCGGCCATTAGACAGGACAAGTACAGACCCTTGTGAGCCTCACCCTTACACTCACATGGGTTTTCTGAAGGGACGGGTCAGCCACCTATGTGCACCTGTGAACTAAGGACCAAGGCCCCAGGCAGATTTGTGGGCAGGTTGCTCATAATAACTTCAGGCCTGAGCCCCTGTTGCCTGGGTCAGGAGGGACAGAGGTGGGATGGAGGACGGGCAGAGCTAGGATGCCACTGTCCTGGGGACGTGTCTGTGGAGAGCTGGCTGTGAGCCCCAGACTCCCCCTGTTCTGCAGGGAGCCTGTGACCCCATCCACAGCTCTGTTTGACTCCTTTTCACTTGCAGGGAAAGCCCCCAGACCTCAGCGCCCTCGTGGGAATTACAAGTTGTCTCAGGTTCACAGCTTTGTCAGTCCCTCCCCAGCCACGGTCCATATGTGCCCCCACACTGTGGGGTACAGCGAGCTCTCTTTCTGGATCAAAAGTCCACATGCTTTCTAGTTGGGTGCTGGGCCTGTCATTGTGGGTAGAATGCGGGAGAATGCACCTCCACCTTGAGGAGGCCGTGAGGGCGTCACAACTGACATGCTGTGGACGTGACTTGCTTACGGTGTCTACCGTGAGTATCTCACTCCGTGACTAGAATTGAGACCCAATGTCTGTTGTCTTCTTTGGTCACTGAATTATGCCAAGCATCTAGAAAAGTGACTTTACAAAGGAAGGGCTTATAAATGTGTTGAATAAGTAAGCCCCAAGCAGAGCATTCCCAGATATCTGAGTGGACCTGGGGTCTCCTTCTCTGGTGCCCATGGAGCCTGTTCTTTCTATATCGAGGACAAAGACAAGTTAGAAGAGATCTCCAATGAAAGTGCTGAGTCAGATATGCCTTCTATGGGCTTTTGCAAACTCAGAGAGACCCTGGCCATGGGGGCATGAGGCAGAGAGCTTTTTCAGCCAAACAGGAAAGAAAAATAATAAATATGAGAAAGCACAGTGCATCCAGCAGAGCCAGGCACCAGGCATCTCCTTGTCATGTCTTATGGCATTTGGCCCCTATAAGGACTCTCTGGGGTTCATCCTCTTACCACCCCACTTCTCGGAGGAGCAAACTGAGGCTCAGAGTGCTGTAGTGGCATTCCCGAGACACAGCTTATAGGTGGCAGAGTCACCATGGTGCCTTGGAGGGGGCGGGCACTCACCTACTGAAGAGCTGGTCCAGGAACTGTGGGATGGTGGTGAAGTCCCAGTATGAGCAAAGGAAGGTGGAGAAGTGGGGGACGGTTCTGCCCTGGAGAGCTGGCAGCAGGGACTCCACCAGCTTCGCCCTTGTGCCTGGCTGGAGGGTCCGCATCACGCGGATCTCTTGTAGGTCCAGGGTACGACCACTTTTATCCTGGAAGGAACAAGGAGGGACACGCTTTCAGTGTCATCACCATGAATTGCCAGAGAACTGCGGTCTGGAGCTCAGACCAGGAAGTCCCAACCCTTTAGGGATCTGCTCATGTGGAAGACATGAGTGTCCATCGTGAAAAAGATTATAGGCTCTCGAAGTCAAATTCGACGTGGGGGACAGAAAAGAACTAAGAAAATAGTACCTTCGCAGTATGTTCAATGTAGTTTGTTAGCTGTGGAGCAACTAACTTCCTGTATTAGTAGCCTGTATAGAGATCACTGTCCCAGTGAGTTCTCAAAAATGACTCCCACGGTAGCCACAGGAAACACAGGCATTTGGATGTCAGTGGCTGCTCGACAGCACACAGGTCGGCACTGAGAACTGTCCTCAGCTGTGGCTGCAGGTTCCCACTGAGCTCCCTGGGGCTTGGTGTGCTGCTGGCACGGAAAGGAAGGGGACGGTGGGAACCTCATTTCCTCCCCATTTTGGAGACAGCGTGCAGAGAAAGACACCTGAAGAGAACCCTCACAACTTAAACAACACAATTGTCTTCCTTTCGTTTCCATCAGAGCGAGCCACGGTGATCCCAGATGCCACACAGAGGGAATGCTGGCAGCTCCTGGGGCAGGAGGAAGCCCATTGCAGTGCCAAGATCTGAGCAGATGATTCAGGGAAAAGAAGGATCAAGTGGCCGGTAAGTGGCTGACTGTGACTGAGACTGTCAGTTGCGAGGTTGGAAATGAAGAAAAATCAATGGTCTTTTTATTTGCCACATGGTCTCCAGATGGGTAAAATATTGCAAAGAATGTGAACACCCAGGAAAGGCTGAGGCAGGGAAGCAGCTCCGTTCTGAGACTGCTGCTGAGCATGCACCTGCTACATCACTTTGGAAAGTCATCTGGCTTTAGCTATCAACATTTTACACGTGCATAGCTTTTCACCCAGGAATCCCTTTCCCCAGAGGCTGGTTTAGGAGGGGATTAGTCTATGTTCTGGGCTGAACTGTATTCCCCTCTTAAAATTCACAATTGATGTTGTAATACCCAGTGCATAAGACGATGACTGCGGTAGGACACAGGTCTTTCGAAAGGCAATTAAGTTCGAGTAAATTCGTTAGTGTTCGCTTTGATTTGACATGGCACGGGCCCTCAGAAGAAGACGTGGTAAGGACACAGGGAAGCAGGAGAGAAGAGCATGTGAACAGAGATATAGAACGTGGCCGTCTACAAGCCCAGGAGAGAGACCTCAGGGGAAACCACCCCAGCCAACAGCTTGATATCAAATTTCTAGCCTCCAGAATTGTGGGAACATATATTTTTGTTGTCAGGGGCCTCTAGTGTGTGGTGCTGTGTTACGGCATCCCTAGCCAGCTCACACAGCCTGTTGGGCACACATAAGATGTTCCCTGCAGCACGGCTGAAATGGAAATTACAACTGAACCGTGTCACGTCCCACCGGCACCGAGAGACTGAACTGCCAGGGAAAATGGCCTCTGTTACAGGAAAACCTGAAGACGTGGGATGGCACAGCTCCCGGCCTGGTGGGGCTCCAGCGATGTGCTCTGTGAGATGATCCATTGCAGACAAATGTGTAGAACAGCCGGACCCCCTTTTTTGTGTGACTTCTCTGTTTTGTGTGTGTGAACACCCCCCTCCCCCATAAGAGTGATGGTTTGTAAGTCTTGGAGGAGACCTGGGAGGCAGCGGGGCTGACTGCTGCACAGGACACCTGGGGTGGGGAGCTAAAACAGTAAGAAGAGTGGCAACGAGCAAAGATGCTCACGGCCTAGTGTAGAGCGAAACCACACAAAAGTGCCTTCTCTTATAGTTCTGCAAGTGGGAGAAACAGGGACTTTGCACCTAAGCGAGTTGCCAGTGGGTAGTACTAGAGGCCAGATTCCTGTGGGAGTGGAACTGTGGGTCACTCCAGTGGGAAGGCTTGAGTACAGTTTCCAGGGGAGTGCCCATATTTGGGTCGGGGTCCTGGGCCCACTCTGGTCATTATGGGTTCCTGGCTGTGGAAACCTCTCTGTGCCTGCTCTCACCTTAGACCAGCGCTGGCCTTGGTTGGTGACATGGTGCGCCTGGCCCTTGTCCAAGGAGATGGAGTATTTGGACCCATCAAACACCTCCTCGGTGCTCTCCTGCGTGGAGCTCTGTAATGAAAGTGGCCAGCATTTGGGCCAATAAGAGTCAGCAGCCTCCTGCCTGTGTCCATGGGAGATACCCCGACTAGAAATTCTTCCCCCTCCCCCGGTCAGGCACAGAGGAGCATCTGCATAGACCTCTAGCCAGGGGAGGAAACCAGATAACAGCTAGAGGTTCAGGATTTACTTCTGAGGATACAGACTTGGTCCCTAACAGTTACTTTCCCATCCTGCCAGCCACAACGTGAGACATGGACAGACCTTCCAGGGTTTCATCCCCTAACGACCAGCTCCTGTTCAGGAGGGGCCCCTCTTATCCTCTTCATTCTCTCTCTCTCTCTCTGTCTCTCTCTCTGTCTCTCTCTCTCTCCCAGTCTCTCACTCTCACTCTCTCTCTCACACACAGACGCAGACACGCACACACACGCAAAGACACACAAAAACACACACACACACACACACACACACACACACACACACACACACACACACGGTGATTGGAAGGTGGTGAAAAACTGCCCAGATGCGATCACAGGTGTGGACCGTCCTGGATTGGGCTGCCCTGTGTTACCGGGGGCTGCCCCCTGCCAAATGGCCACAGGCAGCAGAGGGGAGGACGGAGCCAACGTCTCCATCGTCTCAACCAGCTCTCTCTCTGGGAATTCCTGAGGTGAGATCGTCGAAAACTCGGGAAGCAACATGAATCCATCTTTCTCTCTCGGCAGTTGCTTGCCAAGTGAGCTGGATGGTTACCAGAGTTCTAAGTTCTGTTGCGGTCCATCACTAAGGAAGTGAGGTCACTTCTTTAAGATTCCATGACATGGGGTCTTTCCTTCAGTATGATCTATCCAGTGGTCTCTCTGGGCTGACGACTGCTCACCCTCTTCCCCCATGTCAACTTGTTAACTGCACGCAAGTGTGCAAACACAGCACTCCCTCAGCCCTTTGGGCGTGCAGCAAGGGCCCCAGGTTTCAAGGCAGAGGTTGATCAGAATCTCCTTTTTCTCACCATTTCTGTGATCCAAGACAAGATATCGTGTCTTTCAAGACCTCCTCAGCTTCCCAATATGCCCAATGGGGATTATGCAAGCATTTACTTCCTACGAAATTCATGAGGTGTATATGAGCTAAATCTTATTGAAACTCATGGGTTGGTGTCTGTAGTGGATCGAATTATGTCCCCCCAAAAGTCATTGAAGCTTGTATCCCCCACACATTATGTATTAGAAACATAGCCCCCACTGTGATTGTTAAGAGGGTGCGAAATCCTATTACAGTAATTGAAAGGTGGAGCCTTGGAGGGGATCGGATTGTGAGACTGTGCTGAATGGATTAAAGATGGTGGTCAGGGGTGTGGTTCTGAGAGCTTTAAAAGAAGAGGATAATCTGTCTTGCTCTCTCCTCTCTCTGCTTCCACCATCTTGCAATGCGAGACCCCTGGGTTGCTGTCACCACCACCAGATGAACGTTGGACCTCCCGGCCTCAGAAACTGTAAGCAAAAAAATTTCACTTTCTTTGTAAATTACCCAGATCCAGGTATTCTGTTAGAGCAACACAAAAGGGAATGAATACAGTGTCAAATGTACATACTGCACATACATGGAGATATTTGAATTGCAAAAAAGAGTGAAATATAGCATGAGATACAATTCCAAGAGGCCTGAGTTCCAGCAGTGTCATCATCTTGGGAAAGTCCTTTTTTGTGGCCAGGTTTTTTTTTTTTTTTTTTTTTTTTCCCCCCTGCAGTGATAACACAGTGAAATTAAATTCAGGTATTGTCATCTCCTGATAGTAAAATTTTCAATGCCTTCCTATGATATTTAGAATCAGTCCCATGGGCTTTACCTCGGCCTGTGTGGTGGCATCCTGCACAATGAATGGCTCCCAGCACTAAGTGGTTAGCCACTTCGTTCTGACCAAGGGAACACAACACAAGTGATGGGATGGGATGTCACTTGTGTCTGAGTCAGTTCAGGCTGCTATAACAAAGTACCATAGTGTGGGTAGCTTATATCCAACATCAATTTGTTTCTCAGAGTTCTGGAGCATGGAAGGTGGAGATCAAGGTCTGAGCATAGTTGGGTTCAGGTGAGGAATCTCTTTTGGTTTGAAGACAGCAGACCTCAGGTTGTATCCTTTAGAGAAAGCACTCAAGTCAGCTTTAAAAAGGTACCTCTCACCGTTGAGGACAGCTGAAATAAGGGGTGGACAGAAGGTCAGAGACAGAACGCGGGAATGTTGCGGGACATGAGGGGAGAAAGCCCTTCCCACAGCACTTGGCAGGGAACAGAAAATTAGCGGCCAAACCTCCACCCTCCTGGAGGAATTGTCACAGCAGGGTGACACGAACACGGAGAAGTGAAGGTCAGCCATCAAAGCAGGCCCTGCCGATACTGATCGTGGTGGGTGTGCGTACCACCTCCTGTCACTGTACCCTTCTCAGAGGAAAGGGGGCAAGGCCCAGGGGTACAAAACAGAGGCACAGACTAGGGAGAGAGAGGTCTATGTCTTTTAAGAAAAAGCCAACAAGGCAGCTTCAAATAAGAGAAAGATGACATCATCAGAGGCCCATATGTATCTGCATAATGTCTTCTAGATGCATCCGAGTTGTTGCAAATGACCGGATTTTGTTCTTTTCTAAGGCCGAATAGTATTTCGTTGTGTACGTATACCACCTTTTCTTTATCTGTTCGTCTGTTAATAAACACTCAGGTTGATTCTATATCTTGACTCTTATGAATAATGCCTCAATGAACATGGGAGTACAGATATCTCTTCAACCTATTGACTTCACTTCTTTGGGGGATATTCCCTGAAGTGGGATTGCTGGATCATATGGTAATTCTGTTTACAGTTTTTTGAGAAACCTCCACGCTGTTTTCTGTAATGGCCGTACGTTCCTACCAGCAGTGTACAAGGGTTTCCTTTTGTCCACATCCAGGCAATGCTAGATATCTTTTGTCTTTTTGATAACAGCCATTCTATTGGGTATGAAGTAATAGCTCCTAGTGATTTTAATTCGTATTTCCCTGATGATGAGTGAGGTTGAGCATTTTTTCATCAAACTGTTGGTTATGTGGAGGTCTTATTCTGAGAAATGGATATTCAGTTACTCTGCCCATTTTTGAATCGAGTTATTGTCTTGCTATTGAGTTGTTTGAATTTTGTACATATTTTCGGATACTTATTCATTACCAGATGTATAGTTTTCCAGTATTTTCTCTCATTCCAGACATTGTGTCTTAACTCTTCTTATTGTTCTTTTCCTCTGCGGAAGCTTTTTAATTGGATGCAATCCCATTTTTGTCTATGTTTGAGTTTGTCACCTTGCTTTTGGGGTTAACTCCGAAAAATCATTGCCCAGACCAGTGTTGTGGAGCTTTTCCCATATGTTTTCTTCTAGTAGTTTGACAGTTTCAGGTGTTCCATTTACCTGTTTAATCCATATTGAGTGTCGATTTTTGTATGTGGTCTCAGATAAGATAAGGGTTCAAGTTCATTTTTCTGAATGTGTATACACGGTTTTGCCAGCACCGGTTATTGAAGAAACTGTTATTTGCTCATTAAGTGTTCTTGGTACCTTTATTGAGAATCATTTGACTGTAAATGTGTAGGTTTATTTTGCAGCTCCGGTGTGTTTCATTGGTTGATGTTCCCGTTTTTAGTCTACTACCTTGTTGTTTTGATGACTGTAGCATTTGTCTTAGTCCATTTCTGTTGCTTATAACAGAATTCCCTCAAACTGGGTGATTTATAAAGAAACAGTCTTTATCGCTTACAGTTTCAGATGCTGGGAAACCGAGAGTCTAGGAAACACATCTGGTGAGGATCTTCTTTGGGGGTGACTTCAACGACACAGGGTATCACACTGTAAGAAAGGCAGGAGCGAGCGAGCAAGAGAGAGAGAGAAAGAGAGAAAGAGAAATGGCATGCTCCTTGTGTGCTCTCCTTTTAAAGACCCCGGAACCATGCCCCTGACCACCATTAAAACCATCAGTTTATTAATCTCTTTACTAAAGCATGGTCCTCACAATCAAATCACCTCTTCAAGGCCCCACCTTTCAATTCCCATAGGAAGAATTCCCACCCTGTTAACACTGTCACAGTGGGAGTTCAACTTCTATTACATGAACTCTGAGGGACAGAATTCAACCCACAGCTGCTTTGTAGTATATCTTGAAGCCAGGTCGTGTGATGTCTCCAGCCGTGTGTTCATTTTGCTCAAGTTTGCCTATTCAGGGTCTTTTGAGTTCCACAGGAAAAATGAAAAATGACGTTGGACTTTCGATAGGGGTTGCATTCCATCTGTATATCACTCCAGGCCCTATGAACATTTGAACAATATTAATTTTTCTGATCTATAAATATGAACATGTATTTTCACTCATTTGTGTTTGCTTCCATTTCTTCCATCGGTGTTTTATGGTGTTCAATATACAGACGTTTCATATCCTGGTTAAATTTACTTCTAAATGTTTTTTGGCTGGTATCGTGAATGGGATGGTGTTCTTATGTTTTTGGACAGTTCATTGTTGGCGTATAGAAGTGTGACTGATTTTTGTGTGTTGATTTTGTATCCTACAACCTTACTGAATTTGTTTTCCAGTGCTCACAGATTTTGGTGGTATCTTTAGGTGTTTCTGTTCTATACGCAAGATCACGTTGCCAGCAAACAGACAATTTCACTTCTTCCCTTTTGATTGGAATTCCTTTTATTTCATTTCTTGCCTAATTGCTGTGGCTAGGACTTCCATTATGATACTGAAAGCACTGAGAGTGGGCATCCTCGTCTTGTTCCTGATCCTAGAAGAAAAGGTCACAACTTTTCACCATTGATTGTGGTGTTGGCTGGGGGTTGGTCACATGTGGCCTTTATTGTGTTGACGTGTATTTCTTCTATACCTCATTTGTTGGGTCTTTTTATCACGAGATGTTGTTGAAGTTTGTCAGATGCTTTTTCCGCATCTGTTCAGGTGCTCTTGTAGTTTTGGTCCTTCATTCTGTTCATATGGTATATCACATGTATTATTTTGCATGTGTTGGAGCATCCTTGCATCCCAGGTATAAATCCCACTTGATGATGGTGGATGATCTTTTTAATGTGTTGTTAAAATTGTGGAGAAGCCCATATCAGATCTTTCCTCTCATGATTAGACTCATATGTCCAAATGCATATTCCTAGTATATGCCTCTGTGTCATATGGCATTTCTATCTGCAGTTGTTCAAGGAACCTCCATGCTTTTCTCCATGATAGCATGGTTGCACTATTTTCCAGTCCTCCCAGCAGTGTAGGAAGGTTCCCCTTTCTCCACATCTTCACCAGCTTTTGTTATTCTGTCTTTTTGACAATAGCCAGTCTAATTGGGGTGAGGTGATATCTCAGAGTTGTTTTGATTTGCATTTCCCTGATGACTGGTGATGCTGAGCTTTTCTTCATATACCTACTGGCCATCTGTATGTCTTCCTTTGAAAGGTGTCTACTCAGCTCCTTTGTCCATGTTTTAATTGGATTATTCGGTTTTTGAGTGTAAAGATATTTGAGGTCCTTGTATATTCTGGATATCCAGAGTATAAACAGCAAAGTTGAGAGTTCCTGTATCCCCCGTCCCCCCACAGATGCACAGCCTTCGCCATTTTCAGCAGCCCTCGCCGGAGTGCTGCTACACTTGTTAGACGGATGCACGTACGTTGATCCCTTCCTCCCCTGTCCCCCTGGGCAACCGCTGATCTTTTCACTGTCTGCATAGTTTTTCCTGTCCCAGAATGTCATATGGTCGGTATCATACAGTATGTGGCCTTTTAAGACGGGCCTCTTCACTCAGCAGTATGCATTTAAGTATCCGTCAGGTCTTTTCATGGCTTGATAGCCCATTTCTTTTTAGCACTGAATAATATTCCAAAGGTAACCTTTCCTGCTCAGCCTTTTACCGTGTTAACTTCTACATCATTACACAAGACTGTTTTATCCTCAGAGAGCTTGAAGTCCGGTCAAGGAGACTGGGTAGGCCCCCTGCACTGTGATAAATGCATGACAGGGAATGGACTCGGGGAAAGGGGGCACATAGGGACATTTGGGTCAGGGGGCATGTGCCATGTGGCCCTCTCTCCTTGAGGTGGTGAGGATGTGTGTGGAGTATAAGATATTGCCCCTCTTTTCAGGAATTGTATTACTGGACAGTTAGCAGATAAGCTGGCTAGTACCCGTGACGTGACAGCAAGTAATAGAACCTAATGTGTGATCAAAGGCTAAGTTGAGAGCAGTCGATTCTGGAACCGCCGGGGTTGGAGAGAGAGGGAAGCCAATGAGAGTTGGAATGCTTGCGGAGAAAAATCTTGAACTCAGCCGTGAAATCTGGGAAGGCTGTAGAGGAGTTAAGGGGAGAGCAGGGCATTCCAGGTCGGGAGTGGGTTCATCACGAGGTGCTTAATCCAGTGCCGAAACCAGTACCTGGCACATAGTAGGTGCTCAATTCAGTGTCTTTTTAAGTGGCTGAGTGGACATGGCCAGATGAACAGATTGAAAGTAATGTACCTCTTTGACCACCCTTTGATGTTAAAAGGAGATCTGACTGAATGTAGCATTGATGGTGGTATAAATTGGTCAAGCCTTTTTGGAAGACGTTGAGCCTGGGAGTATCTGTAAAAATTTTAAACGAGCATGCCTTTGACCCAGAAACTCCACTTAGAGAAATCTACTTTAAAGCCATATTTGCCTATATTCTTAAGGGTATATGATTAAATAGTCCATGGCATATTCATGTGTGGACTTTGAAGTTTAACAAACATGTATAACGTCGTCAGACAAAAACAGTCTGAAATTTCTTTTGGAAAACTATCCACAAAATGGTATACTGTATGTGGTTGATCCTTGGCCCACTGTTAGAAGGGAAACTTAGGCACAGGAAAATTTTGGCAAGTTTACCTGAGCAGACAACGATTAGGACTCTGGCAGCCCCAGATCTCAAGAGGTCCAGTGCCCCAGCAAGGGGGCGAGCGGGGGAAATGTTTGTAAGTTGTTCTTTGAGGAAGCAAGACAAAGAAGATGCATTTGATTGGTGGAAGTGGAAAGTTTTTAGTTACAGGTTAGTTTGGGTGGGTTCTGATTGGTAAGGCTTGAGTTGACATTGAGTTGGATTTCCGTTTGCTTATGTAGGAGGAACCCAAGGCAATGGAGCTGTCTCAGCCTAATGGCCCCCCAATTATTTTAACACCACCATGAAGATTTGTGCTTTTTGTGTCCCCATCACCTTCATATCCCATTTCCTGAGTCTGATCCAAGACAGACTTAATAATAATCATCTGCTCATGCTCATCACTAGCTGGTGAGCCCCTTGAAGCTGCAGAGAGTGTTTGGGGTGTCTTTGTATTTCCTTCGAGGCCCAGAACAATATAGGTCTTTGGAAAGGTTTGTGAAATTGAACTGATAGAAATGAAATTTCATGAATTGCTCTCTTCTGTTACTTCTTTTCCACGAACATGCTACGTAAAGATAGCAACAGGTGAGTTTGCTGTGTGTCTATTGGATGAAACGTTTTCAGTATTCTTGTTAAATAGGAACTGTCCAAGATCACGATGCCGGTTACGTTAAATGAGCCATTGAGCTCATTAACTGGTGATATTGGTGAAGCTTTTTTTTTTTTCTTCCTGCACATGCTTCATGCCCGGAGCAACGGGCACTTCCCCACAGGCTCTAGAGCCAACCTTGCCTGCTCTGCACCCAGAGTCACCTGTAGGACTGGATCCATGAGCATCTTCCGAGCCCACACCAGGGGCAGGGAAGTGGCCACCTCCAGTGATGGAGCTGGAACTTGAGCGATCTCCAGAGCTCTTCTACCCCTGTCCTGTGATGCGATGAACCAGCCCAGTGTGGGCATGCGTGACATCATGGCATTCTCTCCCAAGCTGCTGGCAGAGCAGGTGACGCTGATGGACACGGTGAGCAGCTTGGCTCTGCAGAGTGGGGCCTAGACAGGCTGTCCTTCTTGCACCTGATGTCCCAGACCAGCCATTCCTGACCAGAATGCAGTGATCTGGGTCCGGTATCAGTTAGGCATCTTACTAACCACGTGAACTGAACTCGTTTTATAATGCCTGTGACGTTCCTGTCCACACGTCAACAGTACAGATGGGACACCGACAGCACCAGGTGCACGGAGTGACTGTGAAGATCAAATGAGTTGGGACGTATGGGAAGCAAGTCCAGGCCCTGGGCCATTTGGGGATGGAGGGTGCTCACTGAGGGGCAGGCAGTTCCATGGGTCTCTTCCACCCACCCTCCCAGGAGGCTTCACCAGCTTCAGCACTTCTTTAGCACGTGATGTGGACTAGACACTGTAGCAGACGCCCAAGTAGAGCCCCTAGTTGTAGCTTCCAAAGGGAGTGTGAATCCGAATGGGGAAATGGAGCAGAGGACTCATTAGGATGGGTTAAGATGCCACCTTGAGATGTGCATGCCCTGGACAGCTTCTGGGTGTGGGGCTGGTGAGAATAACCTGGCGGCAGTGCTACAGACCGTTGGTCAGCAGTGGTAGGCCTGGGACATCATGTACTTAAGCACCCTCAGTGGGTGGAGAACCCAACGCAGGGACTCCTGCCAGCCTCCGGCTACATGCTGAGCTTCCTGAGCTCCAGCTCAGACCACTGTCACCTGCCTGGGGACTGCACGATACTGTGGATTCTGAGCTGGGGTGGGCCATGCCCCTGCAATGCTCTCCTCCTCTGTAGCAGGTGTGCAAGAAGGTGGTGCCCTATGACCACTGGAGCCCCCGCTGGTCCCAGTAGGACAAGAAGGTCAAGGAGCACCCGGCAGCAACTGTCCATGCCACCGTTACCCAGTTCAACAGTGTGGCCAACCGTGTCATCAGCACCTGCCTCGGGGACCACAGCTGAAAGGCCCGGGAACTGCTTTCCATCTCATAGATTATTGTGTTTCCTTCTCAGGGGTGCCGCCATTTAGGACATTTTTCTCACTCTGTGCCATTGTCTGTACCCTGCCTGGCACATCTGCTCACTGTCTGAAGGAGACACGGAGAGAAGTTGGGAGGTAGGGAGGACGTCCCCCTACCAGGGAAGGAGCACCAGGGACGACCAGGGTCCTCTGTTGTGCTGAACATGGCTTTGTCGGTGAGCCTGGAAGTCACTGGGGCCAGGGACACTGGAGGCTGCAATGAGCTGGGTGAAGAGGCCTGTCAATCTTTCTGGGACCTTAGGCCAGCAGTTCTGCCCCAGGATTCAGTGTTATCAACTGTCAGGCACAGGCTGGAGCCGGTTGGACACTATCAAGTGTTTAGTAACAGCAATGGAACTCTTTGCCCAACTGAAATCTCACCTGTAAAACCAGAGCCGCTCAGTTGAAATGGGGATGGGGCACAGGTGACCAGCATGAGAGCTCCTCTCCCCAGTCCCTCGCAGCCCTTAGGACTCAGAGAAACCCAGCTGGAAGCTCTCATCCAGACAATGGGAATTCATTGGATTTTCAAACAAAAGGAATTTGAACTCACACAACTCCACACATTATTCACAGTTATTGCTCTTTCCCCTCTCCCGAAAAAGAAAAAAGAAAAAAAAAAGCTTCCCGAAATTTCAAAAGCTGTGTGCCAAAGACAGCTCACTGAGCAGAAATGTGCTCATCTAGTAAAGAGGAGGTGAGGGGATAGGGGAGTGACTGGGGAAGCCACAGGGCGAGAGTGGAAGGGGCGCCTGCCTGGTGGTGATTTTAACTTTCCCCCTGAATGTTTCTGTGAAAACTCTCAGGCTTGTCCAGATTGCTGGGACTATTGACGCGTTTGTGCAGAGGCACTGGGGGTTCTGGGGGCAGGAAGCCCTGGAAATGGGTGCAGTGATGCAGCTGGGCTGTGCTGGGGCGGAAGGGAAGGCCGTGGAGAGAAGGAAGGGCAGCTACCTTCCCTGGAAAAGAAGGGATGAGAAGTGATGACAGCAGACACAGTCAAGTAGTCACCTGAAATGCATTGTCATCTGAAGGCTCAACCAGGGAAGAATGGGCTTCTGACCTCACTGGCTGCCTGGCTTCCTTGGGCCTGCTCCTCTTTGGCTCGAGGGTGTCGCCGGCCTAGTGGGATGGGGGCTCCAGCTGGCAGGAGAGCTTGTAGCTGCAGGACAGAGAGGCAGCTGCGAGTCTACCGGGAGCCACACCTCAGCTCTCCCTCCCAGTGCCTGCCCTGTAGCTGGAGTCCTGGTGCCCCAGTGGTCACCATGCGACAGGGTCTGTGGCTGACCAGACATCCATGGCCCCAGGCTCTCCGCAGCTGCCACCAGAAAGAGTCCCCTATGCCCTGACTATGATCAAATTCCTGCAAGGCCCTCACCTCTCGTTGTCACTGAGCCACTCAGTGGAGCTAAACCAGTGTCCAAATTCTTCCTCCTTCTCGAAGTGGTAATTGTTGGCTGCCACCTGGAGGAGCTGGATTTCTCTGAGGACTTTAATTTCCTGGGGCCAGAGAGAAAAACAGGATGCCGACAGGGCCTGGGTGGGAGATGCTAAAGGGACCTTGTGGGGGAGGGATGGAGCAGGGAGCTGGTTTGCAGAGTTTTCTCTTAAGTGATACCCTCCTCTCCTTCCATCCCATCCATGCCCCAACCTGTTCTCAGAGTTGGGTTCCAACAGCCTGTCCCCCAGAAATGTGTCCTTGATTCCTGTCCCCTTCCCACACCCTCCAGTGGGATGGGATGCCCCCCTCCGTCTATCAAATCTTCCTAATAAATCAGAGATGCAGGGGATGCAGGCAGGAAGTGTCCTGCCCGGGTGAGAGGGGCCGTCTGTGACTTCCACATCCCCACGCTCCCTTGAGCGAGGGCCGCAGCTACTCACCTTCCGCCTTTTCTGGGTGTTGAATACCTTTCCCTGAAAGAGTTGATGGTCCGAGTCTCTCAGAAAGGCCCCCTAGCCCATTTCTAGCCCCATCCTCACCCGTTCCCGTGTTGCACTAAGGCCGGGGCCATCTGGGTCAGGGGGAGTGCACAAAACAGGGCTTGCACCTAGGTCAGGCTCTGAGCTCTGGAGAAGGATGACATTGGAGCTGAGGATCGAGGACCTTCTGTCTCAACCCTCCCTGATGACAGGGTGAGGATACTGAAGCCTCTGATAAAAAGGGGCTGCTGGCCACTCCCAAGCTGCCTGCCATCAGAGGGGCCCGATTTCACTCTCTTCCCATGGCAAGCAAGTAAGGGAGAGGCTGAGTCCAGCTGAGCTCTGCGACTTCTCCACTTGGAGAACAGGGACTGGGGGCTTGTATGGACGCTCCATCACTCACGGGTGAGAAGGGCGTGATCCCCCCAGCACACGGGCAGGCGTGAGGTCTCATGAGTGGAGGTTTGCCGAGTGCTGAGTTCTAAGGGCTCTCCCCTCCCCAGCCTCAGGATCCTGGCCCCCGACCTGCCCGTCCCCAGGCTCACTCACATCCACATAGTCGTCCATCGCAGCGTCTAACATCACCAGGTCGCTGAGATAGGTTCCCAGGAAGGGAACGATACCCTGTGACATTGGGGTGGTAGTGGTGATGAGCACCAGCTCTTGGGTGTCCACACTTGGCTCATTCTATAAAAATCTCACCAAGCTCGTCTTTCTGGACCCCCCTAGCCAGGGTTTTCCACTTGGAGCCACAGAGGAACCTCGGGCGCCTCCCCTCCGTGGCCACACTGCTCTCTCCCCAGCTGGCGTCCAAAGACACCGTGTACCCCCTAGCTACCTCTGTGGTGAAAGTTTCATGTCCCAGTGGTTACGTGGTTCCTGCCACACCTCGCTCTGTAATCCCCTCTAGGCCAGCTCTTCCAGGTCCTGGAAGTGGTGTCTCTAATAAAGGCATCTCAGATGCTGTGGCCACAGGAAGGCAGGCCCCTTAGGGCGGAAGCTCTCTCCTCTTTTGATTTGGAGGCCTCCAGCTGGAAGGGAGGGGCCCCTGTCATCTACTCCCTAGAGCCCCTCCCAGTCACAGACACACTCACCTTTTTCTGCTGCCGCTGCCTCATCTGGGCTCTCTGATGGTTCATCTCCAAGGTGGCCAATTTGACGGTCCCCACCTGACAGGGTCAGGGACAAGGTTAGTGCTATGTCCAAATGAATGTCCCCTCCAAAGTTCATGTGGAAACATGATACCCACTGTAACTGTATTAAGAGGGTGGAAGATTCCACAACACTGTTTGAAAGGTGGGGCCCTGTAAGAGGTGACCGGACTAGGATTACTCTGCCCTCATGAATGAATGAATTCGTTCAAGGGTTATCACGGAACCGGACTGGCGGCTTCCTAAAGAGTGCGTGGAAATACGCTCTTGCCCTCTTGCCATCTGATACGCTGTGCCACCTCCTGACTCTGCAGAGAGTCGCCCCCGCCCCTCTGGAGTAAGACCCTCACTAGATGTACGCCCTCTGCTTGGACTTCCCAGCCTCCTCAAATGTAAGAAAAAAAATGCTCTATTTCTTTAAAAACGACCCAATTTTAGATATTCTGTTGTAAGCAACAGAACACAGTAAGACGGTGAATGAGACTGTCTTCCCCTCACTCAGTTTCACCCCTGCGCCTGACCTTCAACTCTGGATATCTGACTCGTGAGCTGGTGTAGTGCCACCACCGCCTCTAGCGGCTCTGGTTCTAGAGTTGATGCCAGCTGTGACACTCTCCAGTGTGTGGTCTTGGGCGTGCACCCTGGCCACCCTTCCCTGTTTCCTCATGTGGAGAGGATCCCCTGAGAACTCCTAGTACTGTCCTGGACATTGTCCCCAGCACCCCTGGAGGAAGAGGCAGACACAGGCACGCTCCATGAGCCTCGTCAACCCCATCGCCACTCTGTGAGGCCCGCACAAGAGGCTCGTCATCCCTACGGCTTCCAGGTGAGAAAACAGAAGCCGGAGGTGGGGGCGTGCCTTGCCCAGGGCTTCGCGGGAGAGGCCGGCTCCTCCCCAGCAAGTGGAGGCCGTGACCCAGCTGCCTTCACCCCACCCACCAGCACCACCGCTGGCGAGGGCATCGGCTTGTGGGCTCTCTGTGAGCCTCCTTGTCACCAGCCAGGCCCAGCCTTGGTGAAGGAGGGACAGCGTGTTCTGAGAAGGCTGGTTTAGGGGTTCCTGCCCACCCCAGCACCACTGATGTCTGTGCACCCAACGCTGGGTTTGAGGCCACGTCAAAGGCTTCACCTCCCCAGTAATGCACCGAGAGAGTTCCCTGCGCAGAACCCTCTCTTCCTCCGCTCAGGATGTGGTCTCCCGAGATGCCACCTCTGACCAGCAGGGCAGAGGATTCCCGGAGCACTGGCCAGCGACAGCTTCTCACTCCTTTATGTGGAAGGTTCTATGATCTGGTCAGGAAGGACCTTCTAGGACCGCGGGTTCTCTCTGCTGTACACGTCCCTGGTGCAGGCGGGTGTCCCCACCCCACGGAGGTGCCGTGCAGTCAGCAGCGACAGAGGCCTGGCTTCCTAAAAACTGCTGGGCTAGTTTGCCGAAGGAAGCCCTGCCTACCGCATCCACCAACGGCCTGGAGAAAGCCACGTGCCGACAGGATGGAGCAGCGTGCGAGGCGGACACCGGCTGCTTCTGCAGCCCCTCTGCCCTCCTGCACAGCCCGGCTGCCATCACTGCGTCCCATCACCAGGGCTCCTGCCACATTCTCCACCTGCCCACGGCAGACACATCCTTCTCCTGCTAGTCCACGCAAGATGAGACTGAAATTTTCCTGTCAACTTTCAGTGAGAAAGCAAAACGCACCACAACAAAACAAGACAACTCACCTCTGCCTATGTCCCCAAACACCTGCCCCCACCTCTCAGCCTCTACTTTACCTTTTTGCTTAGTACCTTCTCTTTGCTACGTAATTTTTCAAAACTACGGGAGCCTTTTCTGTGAAGGGGAAAGAAAGAAAGATTAATTTGGGAGTAATGGGGCGACGTGTAAGTTCAAGTTTGTTTGTTTGTTTGTTTGTTTGCTGATACGTTTGTTTTTTTGAGACTGCAAACAATCCAAACTGCCTTGAGGAGAGTTGTCAGCTGGCTTCCTCTGAGTCCTGTGGGCTCCGGGGCCCTGGGAGAGGAGCTCTCATGTTGGTCACCTGGGCCCCGTCCCCATTTCAACTGAGAAGCTCTGTTTTACAGTTTAGATGTGAGTATGACAAGGTCTTATTGTGTATAGCAAGCCCTTGAAATTGCCAGTTTGGTAGAAACCTGTGCCTGACACTTAATAAGAGAAGAAAACAGAGCAAAATGAAACTTTAGCTTGGGGTAAGAAATCCTGGGCTTAGTTCCCAGGGAGTCTTAGAGACCCTGGTCATGAGCCCATTCTTGCCTCAGTGCCTCTGACCTCCCAGTCCCTGCCAGGGTCATTGAGGGGGCAATGCCCAAACCTGTGGGAGGTCCCTGGTCCACCCCTGTGCTCCTAGAGACAGAGGCCCACCCACCTGGAAACTTCTCTCCATGTCCTTCTCATTCGATGGATCGGTGTGCTCTGCAGAGCGGAGAGGATGGCGTGCACCGAGGAGAAGTTCCTGAGGACCAAGCATTCCTGGGGAGGAAAGAGAGTGAACCATGAGGTGGAGAGTTGGAGCCCGCCTGCTCCAGCTTCAGCCCCTCGGCTGACATCTCCCCTCTTGGATGAGGCAGAGGCCCGGGCAGCCACGGGAGGGCACAGCTGGAACCCCACGAGCAGAACTCACAGAGGGAGGATGTGAGCTCGACCCAAGAGCCCAGATAGGAAGTGAGCCTCCACCACTGGGACATGGGGGTCAAGGCCAGTGTGCCCTGACAGGAGACGCCCAGGCATTGTGCAGGGACTTAAGCACACAAGACTACCCTGATGGTGGTTGTAAGTCAAAGGCAGTTCCCAGGTCTGCAGAGAGGGGATCCCCTGGGTCCTCCCACGGCTTACCCTGGCCACCTTGATCCAGTGCTCCAGCACCCTGGCTCTGTCCTGGGCCTTCATGCTGTAATCCCCAAGGCAGGTGGTGATGACGCAATTGGCCACATTGTTAAATTGGGCGACGGTGGCACGAACGGTGGGTGCCAGGTGCTCCTTTCCCTTCTTGTTGCGTTGGGACCAGATGGAGCCCAGGCAGTCATAGGGCACCACCTCCCTAAACAGCTCCTGGAGAGGAAGAGTGTGTCACACAGGCTACTCTTGTGAAAGAGTTTGGATCTGGCTATGTGCCCACTGAAGGCACCCAAGAGCTAATACTGGCAGGCAAGGAACGAGTGGCATTGTCAGGCAGGCCGTTCTCACTAACTCCAAGCACTAGGAAATGGCTCGGGTGTGCTCATCTTGAGGCTGCATCCAGTGTGCACCCCGATCAGCCCTTTGTTCTATTTCCTTCCTCAGATGCGCCCTGCCTGTGGCAGCTATAACTACGGGTTCTCTTTGGGTGTCTGCTAGGGAGTCTAGTACATATCAGGTCCTGAGAAGTGCTGAGGTTGGTGAGGTCACATGGGAGGATGGGTGGGTAACTCCTGAACCCACCTGCCCCTCAGTGAGCACCCTCCCAGAACCAGATAAGCCAGGCCCCCATGCTGCTTTCTCTCTGTCCCATCTCATCTTAGCTTCGGTCCCTCTGCAACTGGTACTGTTGATGTCTCAAGTCGACTGTCGACATGTGGACAGGGAAGGCTTGGGAATGAAGAAACTCATCCAGATCACATCACTGGTAAGATGTGGACCTGGTATTGGACCCAGATCACTGGACTCTGGTCAGTAATGGCTTGTCTGGGACACCAGGTGCAAGAAGGACAGCCTGTCTAGGCAGCCCTCCCTGCCCCCCGCAGAGGCGAGCTGCTCACCGCGTCCATCAGAGTCAGCTGCTCTGCCAGCAGCTTAGGAGGGAATGCCCTGATGTCCCACATGTCTACACGGGGCCGGTTCATTGTTGCCACAGGAGAGGGGCACGAGGGCTTTGAAGGTTCCTGTAGCTTCAGTCCTGTCACATGTGGTGGCTGTTCCCCTGGCATTGGTGCTGGCACTGAAGCTGGTGGTGGACCCAGTTGTACAGGTGACTCTGAGTGCAGGGCAGGCCCCAGCTCTACCGGAGGTGCTGGCACTGGCTCCAGAGCTTGCCTGGGAAGTGCCTGTGGCTCTGGACATGAAGCAGGAGCGGGGAGGGGGGGGGAAAGTTCACCAGCATCAGTCATTTCCCACTGGCCTTTCCAAACACAGAAAGGATCTGACTGCATTAAAGGGAGTTCTAACCCCAAAGCACCACCCCTGGTAGTTCTTCCAGACTGCGGTCCCCTCACCATCTGTTTCTGCCTCAAAGAGCTCTGGATGCCTCAGGTTGGTGAGCAGAATGTACACATGGGCACCCATGTCCAATCCACGCCAGCTGACCTGCACGCAGTCGATCTTAACTTTCAACGATGGAAAGTGCAGGGGCTGATGAAAATCTGTGCAGAAACGCTCCGGCATAGTGACCAAAGTGTGACAGATGGTGCTGGAAGTGTGAGAGTGGGCAGCAGAGTCAGAGGCTGGCCTTTCCTTCCATGCTGCGCTCCCAGGGCACGCTTGTGTGGATCTGGGCCCCTGGGCCTGCCACTGCCTGTCTAGAGGACAACCTGCCCCCCCTGAAGCGCTGTGTGGCTGTCCTGACAGTGGCAGACCCGGCCATTAGACAGGACAAGTACAGACCCTTGTGAGCCTCACCCTTACACTCACATGGGTTTTCTGAAGGGACGGGTCAGCCACCTATGTGCACCTGTGAACTAAGGACCAAGGCCCCAGGCAGATTTGTGGGCAGGTTGCTCATAATAACTTCAGGCCTGAGCCCCTGTTGCCTGGGTCAGGAGGGACAGAGGTGGGATGGAGGACGGGCAGAGCTAGGATGCCACTGTCCTGGGGACGTGTCTGTGGAGAGCTGGCTGTGAGCCCCAGACTCCCCCTGTTCTGCAGGGAGCCTGTGACCCCATCCACAGCTCTGTTTGACTCCTTTTCACTTGCAGGGAAAGCCCCCAGACCTCAGCGCCCTCGTGGGAATTACAAGTTGTCTCAGGTTCACAGCTTTGTCAGTCCCTCCCCAGCCACGGTCCATATGTGCCCCCACACTGTGGGGTACAGCGAGCTCTCTTTCTGGATCAAAAGTCCACATGCTTTCTAGTTGGGTGCTGGGCCTGTCATTGTGGGTAGAATGCGGGAGAATGCACCTCCACCTTGAGGAGGCCGTGAGGGCGTCACAACTGACATGCTGTGGACGTGACTTGCTTACGGTGTCTACCGTGACTATCTCACTCCGTGACTAGAATTGAGACCCAATGTCTGTTGTCTGCTTTGGTCACTGAATTATGCCAAGCATCTAGAAAAGTGACTTTACAAAGGAAGGGCTTATAAATGTGTTGAATATGTAAGCCCCAAGCAGAGCATTCCCAGATATCTGAGTGGACCTGGGGTCTCCTTCTCTGGTGCCCATGGAGCCTGTTCTTTCTATATCGAGGACAAAGACAAGTTAGAAGAGATCTCCAATGAAAGTGCTGAGTCAGATATGCCTTCTATGGGCTTTTGCAAACTCAGAGAGACCCTGGCCATGGGGGCATGAGGCAGAGAGCTTTTTCAGCCAAACAGGAAAGAAAAATAATAAATATGAGAAAGCACAGTGCATCCAGCAGAGCCAGGCACCAGGCATCTCCTTGTCATGTCTTATGGCATTTGGCCCCTATAAGGACTCTCTGGGGTTCATCCTCTTACCACCCCACTTCTCGGAGGAGCAAACTGAGGCTCAGAGTGCTGTAGTGGCATTCCCGAGACACAGCTTATAGGTGGCAGAGTCACCATGGTGCCTTGGAGGGGGCGGGCACTCACCTACTGAAGAGCTGGTCCAGGAACTGTGGGATGGTGGTGAAGTCCCAGTATGAGCAAAGGAAGGTGGAGAAGTGGGGGACGGTTCTGCCCTGGAGAGCTGGCAGCAGGGACTCCACCAGCTTCGCCCTTGTGCCTGGCTGGAGGGTCCGCATCACGCGGATCTCTTGTAGGTCCAGGGTACGACCACTTTTATCCTGGAAGGAACAAGGAGGGACACGCTTTCAGTGTCATCACCATGAATTGCCAGAGAACTGCGGTCTGGAGCTCAGACCAGGAAGTCCCAACCCTTTAGGGATCTGCTCATGTGGAAGACATGAGTGTCCATCGTGAAAAAGATTATAGGCTCTCGAAGTCAAATTCAACGTGGGGGACAGAAAAGAACTAAGAAAATAGTACCTTCGCAGTATGTTCAATGTAGTTTGTTAGCTGTGGAGCAACTAACTTCCTGTATTAGTAGCCTGTATAGAGATCACTGTCCCAGTGAGTTCTCAAAAATGACTCCCACGGTAGCCACAGGAAACACAGGCATTTGGATGTCAGTGGCTGCTCGACAGCACACAGGTCGGCACTGAGAACTGTCCTCAGCTGTGGCTGCAGGTTCCCACTGAGCTCCCTGGGGCTTGGTGTGCTGCTGGCACGGAAAGGAAGGGGACGGTGGGAACCTCATTTCCTCCCCATTTTGGAGACAGCGTGCAGAGAAAGACACCTGAAGAGAACCCTCACAACTTAAACAACACAATTGTCTTCCTTTCGTTTCCATCAGAGCGAGCCACGGTGATCCCAGATGCCACACAGAGGGAATGCTGGCAGCTCCTGGGGCAGGAGGAAGCCCATTGCAGTGCCAAGATCTGAGCAGATGATTCAGGGAAAAGAAGGATCAAGTGGCCGGTAAGTGGCTGACTGTGACTGAGACTGTCAGTTGCGAGGTTGGAAATGAAGAAAAATCAATGGTCTTTTTATTTGCCACATGGTCTCCAGATGGGTAAAATATTGCAAAGAATGTGAACACCCAGGAAAGGCTGAGGCAGGGAAGCAGCTCCGTTCTGAGACTGCTGCTGAGCATGCACCTGCTACATCACTTTGGAAAGTCATCTGGCTTTAGCTATCAACATTTTACACGTGCATAGCTTTTCACCCAGGAATCCCTTTCCCCAGAGGCTGGTTTAGGAGGGGATTAGTCTATGTTCTGGGCTGAACTGTATTCCCCTCTTAAAATTCACAATTGATGTTGTAATACCCAGTGCATAAGATGATGACTGCGGTAGGACACAGGTCTTTCGAAAGGCAATTAAGTTCGAGTAAATTCGTTAGTGTTCGCTTTGATTTGACATGGCACGGGCCCTCAGAAGAAGACGTGGTAAGGACACAGGGAAGCAGGAGAGAAGAGCATGTGAACAGAGATATAGAACGTGGCCGTCTACAAGCCCAGGAGAGAGACCTCAGGGGAAACCACCCCAGCCAACAGCTTGATATCAAATTTCTAGCCTCCAGAATTGTGGGAACATATATTTTTGTTGTCAGGGGCCTCTAGTATGTGGTGCTGTGTTACGGCATCCCTAGCCAGCTCACACAGCCTGTTGGGCACACATAAGATGTTCCCTGCAGCACGGCTGAAATGGAAATTACAACTGAACCGTGTCACGTCCCACCGGCACCGAGAGACTGAACTGCCAGGGAAAATGGCCTCTGTTACAGGAAAACCTGAAGACGTGGGATGGCACAGCTCCCGGCCTGGTGGGGCTCCAGCGATGTGCTCTGTGAGATGATCCATTGCAGACAAATGTGTAGAACAGCCGGACCCCCTTTTTTGTGTGACTTCTCTGTTTTGTGTGTGTGAACACCCCCCTCCCCCATAAGAGTGATGGTTTGTAAGTCTTGGAGGAGACCTGGGAGGCAGCGGGGCTGACTGCTGCACAGGACACCTGGGGTGGGGAGCTAAAACAGTAAGAAGAGTGGCAACGAGCAAAGATGCTCACGGCCTAGTGTAGAGCGAAACCACACAAAAGTGCCTTCTCTTATAGTTCTGCAAGTGGGAGAAACAGGGACTTTGCACCTAAGCGAGTTGCCAGTGGGTAGTACTAGAGGCCAGATTCCTGTGGGAGTGGAACTGTGGGTCACTCCAGTGGGAAGGCTTGAGTACAGTTTCCAGGGGAGTGCCCATATTTGGGTCGGGGTCCTGGGCCCACTCTGGTCATTATGGGTTCCTGTCTGTGGAAACCTCTCTGTGCCTGCTCTCACCTTAGACCAGCGCTGGCCTTGGTTGGTGACATGGTGCGCCTGGCCCTTGTCCAAGGAGATGGAGTATTTGGACCCATCGAACACCTCCTCGGTGCTCTCCTGCGTGGAGCTCTGTAATGAAAGTGGCCAGCATTTGGGCCAATAAGAGTCAGCAGCCTCCTGCCTGTGTCCATGGGAGATACCCCGACTAGAAATTCTTCCCCCTCCCCCGGTCAGGCACAGAGGAGCATCTGCATAGACCTCTAGCCAGGGGAGGAAACCAGATAACAGCTAGAGGTTCAGGATTTACTTCTGAGGATACAGACTTGGTCCCTAACGGTTACTTTCCCATCCTGCCAGCCACAACGTGAGACATGGACAGACCTTCCAGGGTTTCATCCCCTAACGACCAGCTCCTGTTCAGGAGGGGCCCCTCTTATCCTCTTCATTCTCTCTCTCTCTCTCTGTCTCTCTCTCTGTCTCTCTCTCTCTCCCAGTCTCTCACTCTCACTCTCTCTCTCACACACAGACGCAGACACGCACACACACGCAAAGACACACGGAAACACACACACACACACACACACACACACACACACACACACACACACACGGTGATTGGAAGGTGGTGAAAAACTGCCCAGATGCGATCACAGGTGTGGACCGTCCTGGATTGGGCTGCCCTGTGTTACCGGGGGCTGCCCCCTGCCAAATGGCCACAGGCAGCAGAGGGGAGGACGGAGCCAACGTCTCCATCGTCTCAACCAGCTCTCTCTCTGGGAATTCCTGAGGTGAGATCGTCGAAAACTCGGGAAGCAACATGAATCCATCTTTCTCTCTCGGCAGTTGCTTGCCAAGTGAGCTGGATGGTTACCAGAGTTCTAAGTTCTGTTGCGGTCCATCACTAAGGAAGTGAGGTCACTTCTTTAAGATTCCATGACATGGGGTCTTTCCTTCAGTATGATCTATCCAGTGGTCTCTCTGGGCTGACGACTGCTCACCCTCTTCCCCCATGTCAACTTGTTAACTGCACGCAAGTGTGCAAACACAGCACTCCCTCAGCCCTTTGGGCGTGCAGCAAGGGCCCCAGGTTTCAAGGCAGAGGTTGATCAGAATCTCCTTTTTCTCACCATTTCTGTGATCCAAGACAAGATATCGTGTCTTTCAAGACCTCCTCAGCTTCCCAATATGCCCAATGGGGATTATGCAAGCATTTACTTCCTACGAAATTCATGAGGTGTATATGAGCTAAATCTTATTGAAACTCATGGGTTGGTGTCTGTAGTGGATCGAATTATGTCCCCCCAAAAGTCATTGAAGCTTGTATCCCCCACACATTATGTATTAGAAACATAGCCCCCACTGTGATTGTTAAGAGGGTGCGAAATCCTATTACGGTAATTGAAAGGTGGAGCCTTGGAGGGGATCGGATTGTGAGACTGTGCTGAATGGATTAAAGATGGTGGTCAGGGGTGTGGTTCTGAGAGCTTTAAAAGAAGAGGATAATCTGTCTTGCTCTCTCCTCTCTCTGCTTCCACCATCTTGCAATGCGAGACCCCTGGGTTGCTGTCACCACCACCAGATGGACGTTGGACCTCCCGGCCTCAGAAACTGTAAGCAAAAAAATTTCACTTTCTTTGTAAATTACCCAGATCCAGGTATTCTGTTAGAGCAACACAAAAGGGAATGAATACAGTGTCAAATGTACATACTGCACATACATGGAGATATTTGAATTGCAAAAAAGAGTGAAATATAGCATGAGATACAATTCCAAGAGGCCTGAGTTCCAGCAGTGTCATCATCTTGGGAAAGTCCTTTTTTGTGGCCAGGTTTTTTTTTTTTTTTTTTTTTTTTCCCCCCTGCAGTGATAACACAGTGAAATTAAATTCAGGTATTGTCATCTCCTGATAGTAAAATTTTCAATGCCTTCCTATGATATTTAGAATCAGTCCCATGGGCTTTACCTCGGCCTGTGTGGTGGCATCCTGCACAATGAATGGCTCCCAGCACTAAGTGGTTAGCCACTTCGTTCTGACCAAGGGAACACAACACAAGTGATGGGATGGGATGTCACTTGTGTCTGAGTCAGTTCAGGCTGCTATAACAAAGTACCATAGTGTGGGTAGCTTATATCCAACATCAATTTGTTTCTCAGAGTTCTGGAGCATGGAAGGTGGAGATCAAGGTCTGAGCATAGTTGGGTTCAGGTGAGGAATCTCTTTTGGTTTGAAGACAGCAGACCTCAGGTTGTATCCTTTAGAGAAAGCACTCAAGTCAGCTTTAAAAAGGTACCTCTCACCGTTGAGGACAGCTGAAATAAGGGGTGGACAGAAGGTCAGAGACAGAACGCGGGAATGTTGCGGGACATGAGGGGAGAAAGCCCTTCCCACAGCACTTGGCAGGGAACAGAAAATTAGCGGCCAAACCTCCACCCTCCTGGAGGAATTGTCACAGCAGGGTGACACGAACACGGAGAAGTGAAGGTCAGCCATCAAAGCAGGCCCTGCCGATACTGATCGTGGTGGGTGTGCGTACCACCTCCTGTCACTGTACCCTTCTCAGAGGAAAGGGGGCAAGGCCCAGGGGTACAAAACAGAGGCACAGACTAGGGAGAGAGAGGTCTATGTCTTTTAAGAAAAAGCCAACAAGGCAGCTTCAAATAAGAGAAAGATGACATCATCAGAGGCCCATATGTATCTGCATAATGTCTTCTAGATGCATCCGAGTTGTTGCAAATGACCGGATTTTGTTCTTTTCTAAGGCCGAATAGTATTTCGTTGTGTACGTATACCACCTTTTCTTTATCTGTTCGTCTGTTAATAAACACTCAGGTTGATTCTATATCTTGACTCTTATGAATAATGCCTCAATGAACATGGGAGTACAGATATCTCTTCAACCTATTGACTTCACTTCTTTGGGGGATATTCCCTGAAGTGGGATTGCTGGATCATATGGTAATTCTGTTTACAGTTTTTTGAGAAACCTCCACGCTGTTTTCTGTAATGGCCGTACGTTCCTACCAGCAGTGTACAAGGGTTTCCTTTTGTCCACATCCAGGCAATGCTAGATATCTTTTGTCTTTTTGATAACAGCCATTCTATTGGGTATGAAGTAATAGCTCCTAGTGATTTTAATTCGTATTTCCCTGATGATGAGTGAGGTTGAGCATTTTTTCATCAAACTGTTGGTTATGTGGAGGTCTTATTCTGAGAAATGGATATTCAGTTACTCTGCCCATTTTTGAATCGAGTTATTGTCTTGCTATTGAGTTGTTTGAATTTTGTACATATTTTAGGATACTTATTCATTACCAGATGTATAGTTTTCCAGTATTTTCTCTCATTCCAGACATTGTGTCTTAACTCTTCTTATTGTTCTTTTCCTCTGCGGAAGCTTTTTAATTGGATGCAATCCCATTTTTGTCTATGTTTGAGTTTGTCACCTTGCTTTTGGGGTTAACTCCGAAAAATCATTGCCCAGACCAGTGTTGTGGAGCTTTTCCCATATGTTTTCTTCTAGTAGTTTGACAGTTTCAGGTGTTCCATTTACCTGTTTAATCCATATTGAGTGTCGATTTTTGTATGTGGTCTCAGATAAGATAAGGGTTCAAGTTCATTTTTCTGAATGTGTATACACGGTTTTGCCAGCACCGGTTATTGAAGAAACTGTTATTTGCTCATTAAGTGTTCTTGGTACCTTTATTGAGAATCATTTGACTGTAAATGTGTAGGTTTATTTTGCAGCTCCGGTGTGTTTCATTGGTTGATGTTCCCGTTTTTAGTCTACTACCTTGTTGTTTTGATGACTGTAGCATTTGTCTTAGTCCATTTCTGTTGCTTATAACAGAATTCCCTCAAACTGGGTGATTTATAAAGAAACAGTCTTTATCGCTTACAGTTTCAGATGCTGGGAAACCGAGAGTCTAGGAAACACATCTGGTGAGGATCTTCTTTGGGGGTGACTTCAACGACACAGGGTATCACACTGTAAGAAAGGCAGGAGCGAGCGAGCAAGAGAGAGAGAGAAAGAGAGAAAGAGAAATGGCATGCTCCTTGTGTGCTCTCCTTTTAAAGACCCCGGAACCATGCCCCTGACCACCATTAAAACCATCAGTTTATTAATCTCTTTACTAAAGCATGGTCCTCACAATCAAATCACCTCTTCAAGGCCCCACCTTTCAATTCCCATAGGAAGAATTCCCACCCTGTTAACACTGTCACAGTGGGAGTTCAACTTCTATTACATGAACTCTGAGGGACAGAATTCAACCCACAGCTGCTTTGTAGTATATCTTGAAGTCAGGTCGTGTGATGCCTCCAGCCGTGTGTTCATTTTGCTCAAGTTTGCCTATTCAGGGTCTTTTGAGTTCCACAGGAAAAATGAAAAATGACGTTGGACTTTCGATAGGGGTTGCATTCCATCTGTATATCACTCCAGGCCCTATGAACATTTGAACAATATTAATTTTTCTGATCTATAAATATGAACATGTATTTTCACTCATTTGTGTTTGCTTCCATTTCTTCCATCGGTGTTTTATGGTGTTCAATATACAGACGTTTCATATCCTGGTTAAATTTACTTCTAAATGTTTTTTGGCTGGTATCGTGAATGGGATGGTGTTCTTATGTTTTTGGACAGTTCATTGTTGGCGTATAGAAGTGTGACTGATTTTTGTGTGTTGATTTTGTATCCTACAACCTTACTGAATTTGTTTTCCAGTGCTCACAGATTTTGGTGGTATCTTTAGGTGTTTCTGTTCTATACGCAAGATCACGTTGCCAGCAAAGAGACAATTTCACTTCTTCCCTTTTGATTGGAATTCCTTTTATTTCATTTCTTGCCTAATTGCTGTGGCTAGGACTTCCATTATGATACTGAAAGCAGTGAGAGTGGGCATCCTCGTCTTGTTCCTGATCCTAGAAGAAAAGGTCACAACTTTTCACCATTGATTGTGGTGTTGGCTGGGGGTTGGTCACATGTGGCCTTTATTGTGTTGACGTGTATTTCTTCTATACCTCATTTGTTGGGTCTTTTTATCACGAGATGTTGTTGAAGTTTGTCAGATGCTTTTTCCGCATCTGTTCAGGTGCTCTTGTAGTTTTGGTCCTTCATTCTGTTCATATGGTATATCACATGTATTATTTTGCATGTGTTGGAGCATCCTTGCATCCCAGGTATAAATCCCACTTGATGATGGTGGATGATCTTTTTAATGTGTTGTTAAAATTGTGGAGAAGCCCATATCAGATCTTTCCTCTCATGATTAGACTCATATGTCCAAATGCATATTCCTAGTATATGCCTCTGTGTCATATGGCATTTCTATCTGCAGTTGTTCAAGGAACCTCCATGCTTTTCTCCATGATAGCATGGTTGCACTATTTTCCAGTCCTCCCAGCAGTGTAGGAAGGTTCCCCTTTCTCCACATCTTCACCAGCTTTTGTTATTCTGTCTTTTTGACAATAGCCAGTCTAATTGGGGTGAGGTGATATCTCAGAGTTGTTTTGATTTGCATTTCCCTGATGACTGGTGATGCTGAGCTTTTCTTCATATACCTACTGGCCATCTGTATGTCTTCCTTTGAAAGGTGTCTACTCAGCTCCTTTGTCCATGTTTTAATTGGATTATTCGGTTTTTGAGTGTAAAGATATTTGAGGTCCTTGTATATTCTGGATATCCAGAGTATAAACAGCAAAGTTGAGAGTTCCTGTATCCCCCGTACCCCCACAGATGCACAGCCTTCGCCATTTTCAGCAGCCCTCGCCGGAGTGCTGCTACACTTGTTAGACGGATGCACGTACGTTGATCCCTTCCTCCCCTGTCCCCCTGGGCAACCGCTGATCTTTTCACTGTCTGCATAGTTTTTCCTGTCCCAGAATGTCATATGGTCGGTATCATACAGTATGTGGCCTTTTAAGACGGGCCTCTTCACTCAGCAGTATGCATTTAAGTATCCGTCATGTCTTTTCATGGCTTGATAGCCCATTTCTTTTTAGCACTGAATAATATTCCAAAGGTAACCTTTCTTGCTCAGCCTTTTACCGTGTTAACTTCTACATCATTACACAAGACTGTTTTATCCTCAGAGAGCTTGAAGTCCGGTCAAGGAGACTGGGTAGGCCCCCTGCACTGTGATAAATGCATGACAGGGAATGGACTCGGGGAAAGGGGGCACATAGGGACATTTGGGTCAGGGGGCATGTGCCATGTGGCCCTCTCTCCTTGAGGTGGTGAGGATGTGTGTGGAGTATAAGATATTGCCCCTCTTTTCAGGAATTGTATTACTGTACAGTTAGCAGATAAGCTGGCTAGTACCCGTGACGTGACAGCAAGTAATAGAACCTAATGTGTGATCAAAGGCTAAGTTGAGAGCAGTCGATTCTGGAACCGCCGGGGTTGGAGAGAGAGGGAAGCCAATGAGAGTTGGAATGCTTGCGGAGAAAAATCTTGAACTGAGCCGTGAAATCTGGGAAGGCTGTAGAGGAGTTAAGGGGAGAGCAGGGCATTCCAGGTCGGGAGTGGGTTCATCACGAGGTGCTTAATCCAGTGCCGAAACCAGTACCTGGCACATAGTAGGTGCTCAATTCAGTGTCTTTTTAAGTGGCTGAGTGGACATGGCCAGATGAACAGATTGAAAGTAATGTACCTCTTTGACCACCCTTTGATGTTAAAAGGAGATCTGACTGAATGTAGCATTGATGGTGGTATAAATTGGTCAAGCCTTTTTGGAAGACGTTGAGCCTGGGAGTATCTGTAAAAATTTTAAACGAGCATGCCTTTGACCCAGAAACTCCACTTAGAGAAATCTACTTTAAAGCCATATTTGCCTATATTCTTAAGGGTATATGATTAAATAGTCCATGGCATATTCATGTGTGGACTTTGAAGTTTAACAAACATGTATAACGTCGTCAGACAAAAACAGTCTGAAATTTCTTTTGGAAAACTATCCACAAAATGGTATACTGTATGTGGTTGATCCTTGGCCCACTGTTAGAAGGGAAACTTAGGCACAGGAAAATTTTGGCAAGTTTACCTGAGCAGACAACGATTAGGACTCTGGCAGCCCCAGATCTCAAGAGGTCCAGTGCCTCAGCAAGGGGGCGAGTGGGGGAAATGTTTGTAAGTTGTTCTTTGAGGAAGCAAGACAAAGAAGATGCATTTGATTGGTGGAAGTGGAAAGTTTTTAGTTACAGGTTAGTTTGGGTGGGTTCTGATTGGTAAGGCTTGAGTTGACATTGAGTTGGATTTCGGTTTGCTTATGTAGGAGGAACCCAAGGCAATGGAGCTGTCTCAGCCTAATGGCCCCCCAATTATTTTAACACCACCATGAAGATTTGTGCTTTTTGTGTCCCCATCACCTTCATATCCCATTTCCTGAGTCTGATCCAAGACAGACTTAATAATAATCATCTGCTCATGCTCATCACTAGCTGGTGAGCCCCTTGAAGCTGCAGAGAGTGTTTGGGGTGTCTTTGTATTTCCTTCGAGGCCCAGAACAATATAGGTCTTTGGAAAGGTTTGTGAAATTGAACTGATAGAAATGAAATTTCATGAATTGCTCTCTTCTGTTACTTCTTTTCCACGAACATGCTACGTAAAGATAGCAACAGGTGAGTTTGCTGTGTGTCTATTGGATGAAACGTTTTCAGTATTCTTGTTAAATAGGAACTGTCCAAGATCACGATGCCGGTTACGTTAAATGAGCCATTGAGCTCATTAACTGGTGATATTGGTGAAGCTTTTTTTTTTTTCTTCCTGCACATGCTTCATGCCCGGAGCAACGGGCACTTCCCCACAGGCTCTAGAGCCAACCTTGCCTGCTCTGCACCCAGAGTCACCTGTAGGATTGGATCCATGAGCATCTTCCGAGCCCACACCAGGGGCAGGGAAGTGGCCACCTCCAGTGATGGAGCTGGAACTTGAGCGATCTCCAGAGCTCTTCTACCCCTGTCCTGTGATGCGATGAACCAGCCCAGTGTGGGCATGCGTGACATCATGGCATTCTCTCCCAAGCTGCTGGCAGAGCAGGTGACGCTGATGGACACGGTGAGCAGCTTGGCTCTGCAGAGTGGGGCCTAGACAGGCTGTCCTTCTTGCACCTGATGTCCCAGACCAGCCATTCCTGACCAGAATGCAGTGATCTGGGTCCGGTATCAGTTAGGCATCTTACTAACCACGTGAACTGAACTCGTTTTATAATGCCTGTGACGTTCCTGTCCACACGTCAACAGTACAGATGGGACACCGACAGCACCAGGTGCACGGAGTGACTGTGAAGATCAAATGAGTTGGGACGTATGGGAAGCAAGTCCAGGCCCTGGGCCATTTGGGGATGGAGGGTGCTCACTGAGGGGCAGGCAGTTCCATGGGTCTCTTCCACCCACCCTCCCAGGAGGCTTCACCAGCTTCAGCACTTCTTTAGCACGTGATGTGGACTAGACACTGTAGCAGACGCCCAAGTAGAGCCCCTAGTTGTAGCTTCCAAAGGGAGTGTGAATCCGAATGGGGAAATGGAGCAGAGGACTCATTAGGATGGGTTAAGATGCCACCTTGAGATGTGCATGCCCTGGACAGCTTCTGGGTGTGGGGCTGGTGAGAATAACCTGGCGGCAGTGCTACAGACCGTTGGTCAGCAGTGGTAGGCCTGGGACATCATGTACTTAAGCACCCTCAGTGGGTGGAGAACCCAACGCAGGGACTCCTGCCAGCCTCCGGCTACATGCTGAGCTTCCTGAGCTCCAGCTCAGACCACTGTCACCTGCCTGGGGACTGCACGATACTGTGGATTCTGAGCTGGGGTGGGCCATGCCCCTGCAATGCTCTCCTCCTCTGTAGCAGGTGTGCAAGAAGGTGGTGCCCTATGACCACTGGAGCCCCCGCTGGTCCCAGTAGGACAAGAAGGTCAAGGAGCACCCGGCAGCAACTGTCCATGCCACCGTTACCCAGTTCAACAGTGTGGCCAACCGTGTCATCAGCACCTGCCTCGGGGACCACAGCTGAAAGGCCCGGGAACTGCTTTCCATCTCATAGATTATTGTGTTTCCTTCTCAGGGGTGCCGCCATTTAGGACATTTTTCTCACTCTGTGCCATTGTCTGTACCCTGCCTGGCACATCTGCTCACTGTCTGAAGGAGACACGGAGAGAAGTTGGGAGGTAGGGAGGACGTCCCCCTACCAGGGAAGGAGCACCAGGGACGACCAGGGTCCTCTGTTGTGCTGAACATGGCTTTGTCGGTGAGCCTGGAAGTCACTGGGGCCAGGGACACTGGAGGCTGCAATGAGCTGGGTGAAGAGGCCTGTCAATCTTTCTGGGACCTTAGGCCAGCAGTTCTGCCCCAGGATTCAGTGTTATCAACTGTCAGGCACAGGCTGGAGCCGGTTGGACACTATCAAGTGTTTAGTAACAGCAATGGAACTCTTTGCCCAACTGAAATCTCACCTGTAAAACCAGAGCCGCTCAGTTGAAATGGGGATGGGGCACAGGTGACCAGCATGAGGGCTCCTCTCCCCAGTCCCTCGCAGCCCTTAGGACTCAGAGAAACCCAGCTGGAAGCTCTCATCCAGACAATGGGAATTCATTGGATTTTCAAACAAAAGGAATTTGAACTCACACAACTCCACACATTATTCACAGTTATTCCTCTTTCCCCTCTCCCGAAAAAGAAAAAAGAAAAAAAAAAGCTTCCCGAAATTTCAAAAGCTGTGTGCCAAAGACAGCTCACTGAGCAGAAATGTGCTCATCTAGTAAAGAGGAGGTGAGGGGATAGGGGAGTGACTGGGGAAGCCACAGGGCGAGAGTGGAAGGGGCGCCTGCCTGGTGGTGATTTTAACTTTCCCCCTGAATGTTTCTGTGAAAACTCTCAGGCTTGTCCAGATTGCTGGGACTATTGACGCGTTTGTGCAGAGGCACTGGGGGTTCTGGGGGCAGGAAGCCCTGGAAATGGGTGCAGTGATGCAGCTGGGCTGTGCTGGGGCGGAAGGGAAGGCCGTGGAGAGAAGGAAGGGCAGCTACCTTCCCTGGAAAAGAAGGGATGAGAAGTGATGACAGCAGACACAGTCAAGTAGTCACCTGAAATGCATTGTCATCTGAAGGCTCAACCAGGGAAGAATGGGCTTCTGACCTCACTGGCTGCCTGGCTTCCTTGGGCCTGCTCCTCTTTGGCTCGAGGGTGTCGCCGGCCTAGTGGGATGGGGGCTCCAGCTGGCAGGAGAGCTTGTAGCTGCAGGACAGAGAGGCAGCTGCGAGTCTACCGGGAGCCACACCTCAGCTCTCCCTCCCAGTGCCTGCCCTGTAGCTGGAGTCCTGGTGCCCCAGTGGTCACCATGCGACAGGGTCTGTGGCTGACCAGACATCCATGGCCCCAGGCTCTCCGCAGCTGCCACCAGAAAGAGTCCCCTATGCCCTGACTATGATCAAATTCCTGCAAGGCCCTCACCTCTCGTTGTCACTGAGCCACTCAGTGGAGCTAAACCAGTGTCCAAATTCTTCCTCCTTCTCGAAGTGGTAATTGTTGGCTGCCACCTGGAGGAGCTGGATTTCTCTGAGGACTTTAATTTCCTGGGGCCAGAGAGAAAAACAGGATGCCGACAGGGCCTGGGTGGGAGATGCTAAAGGGACCTTGTGGGGGAGGGATGGAGCAGGGAGCTGGTTTGCAGAGTTTTCTCTTAAGTGATACCCTCCTCTCCTTCCATCCCATCCATGCCCCAACCTGTTCTCAGAGTTGGGTTCCAACAGCCTGTCCCCCAGAAATGTGTCCTTGATTCCTGTCCCCTTCCCACACCCTCCAGTGGGATGGGATGCCCCCCTCCGTCTATCAAATCTTCCTAATAAATCAGAGATGCAGGGGATGCAGGCAGGAAGTGTCCTGCCCGGGTGAGAGGGGCCGTCTGTGACTTCCACATCCCCACGCTCCCTTGAGCGAGGGCCGCAGCTACTCACCTTCCGCCTTTTCTGGGTGTTGAATACCTTTCCCTGAAAGAGTTGATGGTCCGAGTCTCTCAGAAAGGCCCCCTAGCCCATTTCTAGCCCCATCCTCACCCGTTCCCGTGTTGCACTAAGGCCGGGGCCATCTGGGTCAGGGGGAGTGCACAAAACAGGGCTTGCACCTAGGTCAGGCTCTGAGCTCTGGAGAAGGATGACATTGGAGCTGAGGATCGAGGACCTTCTGTCTCAACCCTCCCTGATGACAGGGTGAGGATACTGAAGCCTCTGATAAAAAGGGGCTGCTGGCCACTCCCAAGCTGCCTGCCATCAGAGGGGCCCGATTTCACTCTCTTCCCATGGCAAGCAAGTAAGGGAGAGGCTGAGTCCAGCTGAGCTCTGCGACTTCTCCACTTGGAGAACAGGGACTGGGGGCTTGTATGGACGCTCCATCACTCACGGGTGAGAAGGGCGTGACCCCCCCAGCACACGGGCAGGCGTGAGGTCTCATGAGTGGAGGTTTGCCGAGTGCTGAGTTCTAAGGGCTCTCCCCTCCCCAGCCTCAGGATCCTGGCCCCCGACCTGCCCGTCCCCAGGCTCACTCACATCCACATAGTCGTCCATCGCAGCGTCTAACATCACCAGGTCGCTGAGATAGGTTCCCAGGAAGGGAACGATACCCTGTGACATTGGGGTGGTAGTGGTGATGAGCACCAGCTCTTGGGTGTCCACACTTGGCTCATTCTATAAAAATCTCACCAAGCTCGTCTTTCTGGACCCCCCTAGCCAGGGTTTTCCACTTGGAGCCACAGAGGAACCTCGGGCGCCTCCCCTCCGTGGCCACACTGCTCTCTCCCCAGCTGGCGTCCAAAGACACCGTGTACCCCCTAGCTACCTCTGTGGTGAAAGTTTCATGTCCCAGTGGTTACGTGGTTCCTGCCACACCTCGCTCTGTAATCCCCTCTAGGCCAGCTCTTCCAGGTCCTGGAAGTGGTGTCTCTAATAAAGGCATCTCAGATGCTGTGGCCACAGGAAGGCAGGCCCCTTAGGGCGGAAGCTCTCTCCTCTTTTGATTTGGAGGCCTCCAGCTGGAAGGGAGGGGCCCCTGTCATCTACTCCCTAGAGCCCCTCCCAGTCACAGACACACTCACCTTTTTCTGCTGCCGCTGCCTCATCTGGGCTCTCTGATGGTTCATCTCCAAGGTGGCCAATTTGACGGTCCCCACCTGACAGGGTCAGGGACAAGGTTAGTGCTATGTCCAAATGAATGTCCCCTCCAAAGTTCATGTGGAAACATGATACCCACTGTAACTGTATTAAGAGGGTGGAAGATTCCACAACACTGTTTGAAAGGTGGGGTCCTGTAAGAGGTGACCGGACTAGGATTACTCTGCCCTCATGAATGAATGAATTCGTTCAAGGGTTATCACGGAACCGGACTGGCGGCTTCCTAAAGAGTGCGTGGAAATACGCTCTTGCCCTCTTGCCATCTGATACGCTGTGCCACCTCCTGACTCTGCAGAGAGTCGCCCCCGCCCCTCTGGAGTAAGACCCTCACTAGATGTACGCCCTCTGCTTGGACTTCCCAGCCTCCTCAAATGTAAGAAAAAAAATGCTCTGTTTCTTTAAAAACGACCCAATTTTAGATATTCTGTTGTAAGCAACAGAACACAGTAAGACGGTGAATGAGACTGTCTTCCCCTCACTCAGTTTCACCCCTGCGCCTGACCTTCAACTCTGGATATCTGACTCGTGAGCTGGTGTAGTGCCACCACCGCCTCTAGCGGCTCTGGTTCTAGAGTTGATGCCAGCTGTGACACTCTCCAGTGTGTGGTCTTGGGCGTGCACCCTGGCCACCCTTCCCTGTTTCCTCATGTGGAGAGGATCCCCTGAGAACTCCTAGTACTGTCCTGGACATTGTCCCCAGCACCCCTGGAGGAAGAGGCAGACACAGGCACGCTCCATGAGCCTCGTCAACCCCATCGCCACTCTGTGAGGCCCGCACAAGAGGCTCGTCATCCCTACGGCTTCCAGGTGAGAAAACAGAAGCCGGAGGTGGGGGCGTGCCTTGCCCAGGGCTTCGCGGGAGAGGCCGGCTCCTCCCCAGCAAGTGGAGGCCGTGACCCAGCTGCCTTCACCCCACCCACCAGCACCACCGCTGGCGAGGGCATCGGCTTGTGGGCTCTCTGTGAGCCTCCTTGTCACCAGCCAGGCCCAGCCTTGGTGAAGGAGGGACAGCGTGTTCTGAGAAGGCTGGTTTAGGGGTTCCTGCCCACCCCAGCACCACTGATGTCTGTGCACCCAACGCTGGGTTTGAGGCCACGTCAAAGGCTTCACCTCCCCAGTAATGCACCGAGAGAGTTCCCTGCGCAGAACCCTCTCTTCCTCCGCTCAGGATGTGGTCTCCCGAGATGCCACCTCTGACCAGCAGGGCAGAGGATTCCCGGAGCACTGGCCAGCGACAGCTTCTCACTCCTTTATGTGGAAGGTTCTATGATCTGGTCAGGAAGGACCTTCTAGGACCGCGGGTTCTCTCTGCTGTACACGTCCCTGGTGCAGGCGGGTGTCCCCACCCCACGGAGGTGCCGTGCAGTCAGCAGCGACAGAGGCCTGGCTTCCTAAAAACTGCTGGGCTAGTTTGCCGAAGGAAGCCCTGCCTACCGCATCCACCAACGGCCTGGAGAAAGCCACGTGCCGACAGGATGGAGCAGCGTGCGAGGCGGACACCGGCTGCTTCTGCAGCCCCTCTGCCCTCCTGCACAGCCCGGCTGCCATCACTGCGTCCCATCACCAGGGCTCCTGCCACATTCTCCACCTGCCCACGGCAGACACATCCTTCTCCTGCTAGTCCACGCAAGATGAGACTGAAATTTTCCTGTCAACTTTCAGTGAGAAAGCAAAACGCACCACAACAAAACAAGACAACTCACCTCTGCCTATGTCCCCAAACACCTGCCCCCACCTCTCAGCCTCTACTTTACCTTTTTGCTTAGTACCTTCTCTTTGCTACGTAATTTTTCAAAACTACGGGAGCCTTTTCTGTGAAGGGGAAAGAAAGAAAGATTAATTTGGGAGTAATGGGGCGACGTGTAAGTTCAAGTTTGTTTGTTTGTTTGTTTGTTTGCTGATACGTTTGTTTTTTTGAGACTGCAAACAATCCAAACTGCCTTGAGGAGAGTTGTCAGCTGGCTTCCTCTGAGTCCTATGGGCTCCGGGGCCCTGGGAGAGGAGCTCTCATGTTGGTCACCTGGGCCCCGTCCCCATTTCAACTGAGAAGCTCTGTTTTACAGTTTAGATGTGAGTATGACAAGGTCTTATTGTGTATAGCAAGCCCTTGAAATTGCCAGTTTGGTAGAAACCTGTGCCTGACACTTAATAAGAGAAGAAAACAGAGCAAAATGAAACTTTAGCTTGGGGTAAGAAATCCTGGGCTTAGTTCCCAGGGAGTCTTAGAGACCCTGGTCATGAGCCCATTCTTGCCTCAGTGCCTCTGACCTCCCAGTCCCTGCCAGGGTCATTGAGGGGGCAATGCCCAAACCTGTGGGAGGTCCCTGGTCCACCCCTGTGCTCCTAGAGACAGAGGCCCACCCACCTGGAAACTTCTCTCCATGTCCTTCTCATTCGATGGATCGGTGTGCTCTGCAGAGCGGAGAGGATGGCGTGCACCGAGGAGAAGTTCCTGAGGACCAAGCATTCCTGGGGAGGAAAGAGAGTGAACCATGAGGTGGAGAGTTGGAGCCCGCCTGCTCCAGCTTCAGCCCCTCGGCTGACATCTCCCCTCTTGGATGAGGCAGAGGCCCGGGCAGCCACGGGAGGGCACAGCTGGAACCCCACGAGCAGAACTCACAGAGGGAGGATGTGAGCTCGACCCAAGAGCCCAGATAGGAAGTGAGCCTCCACCACTGGGACATGGGGCTCAAGGCCAGTGTGCCCTGACAGGAGACGCCCAGGCATTGTGCAGGGACTTAAGCACACAAGACTACCCTGATGGTGGTTGTAAGTCAAAGGCAGTTCCCAGGTCTGCAGAGAGGGGATCCCCTGGGTCCTCCCACGGCTTACCCTGGCCACCTTGATCCAGTGCTCCAGCACCCTGGCTCTGTCCTGGGCCTTCATGCTGTAATCCCCAAGGCAGGTGGTGATGACGCAATTGGCCACATTGTTAAATTGGGCGACGGTGGCACGAACGGTGGGTGCCAGGTGCTCCTTTCCCTTCTTGTTGCGTTGGGACCAGATGGAGCCCAGGCAGTCATAGGGCACCACCTCCCTAAACAGCTCCTGGAGAGGAAGAGTGTGTCACACAGGCTACTCTTGTGAAAGAGTTTGGATCTGGCTATGTGCCCACTGAAGGCACCCAAGAGCTAATACTGGCAGGCAAGGAACGAGTGGCATTGTCAGGCAGGCCGTTCTCACTAACTCCAAGCACTAGGAAATGGCTCGGGTGTGCTCATCTTGAGGCTGCATCCAGTGTGCACCCCGATCAGCCCTTTGTTCTATTTCCTTCCTCAGATGCGCCCTGCCTGTGGCAGCTATAACTACGGGTTCTCTTTGGGTGTCTGCTAGGGAGTCTAGTACATATCAGGTCCTGAGAAGTGCTGAGGTTGGTGAGGTCACATGGGAGGATGGGTGGGTAACTCCTGAACCCACCTGCCCCTCAGTGAGCACCCTCCCAGAACCAGATAAGCCAGGCCCCCATGCTGCTTTCTCTCTGTCCCATCTCATCTTAGCTTCGGTCCCTCTGCAACTGGTACTGTTGATGTCTCAAGTCGACTGTCGACATGTGGACAGGGAAGGCTTGGGAATGAAGAAACTCATCCAGATCACATCACTGGTAGGATGTGGACCTGGTATTGGACCCAGATCACTGGACTCTGGTCAGTAATGGCTTGTCTGGGACACCAGGTGCAAGAAGGACAGCCTGTCTAGGCAGCCCTCCCTGCCCCCCGCAGAGGCGAGCTGCTCACCGCGTCCATCAGAGTCAGCTGCTCTGCCAGCAGCTTAGGAGGGAATGCCCTGATGTCCCACATGTCTACACGGGGCCGGTTCATTGTTGCCACAGGAGAGGGGCACGAGGGCTTTGAAGGTTCCTGTAGCTTCAGTCCTGTCACATGTGGTGGCTGTTCCCCTGGCATTGGTGCTGGCACTGAAGCTGGTGGTGGACCCAGTTGTACAGGTGACTCTGAGTGCAGGGCAGGCCCCAGCTCTACCGGAGGTGCCGGCACTGGCTCCAGAGCTTGCCTGGGAAGTGCCTGTGGCTCTGGACATGAAGCAGGAGCGGGCGGGGGGGGAAAGTTCACCAGCATCAGTCATTTCCCACTGGCCTTTCCAAACACAGAAAGGATCTGACTGCATTAAAGGGAGTTCTAACCCCAAAGCACCACCCCTGGTAGTTCTTCCAGACTGCGGTCCCCTCACCATCTGTTTCTGCCTCAAAGAGCTCTGGATGCCTCAGGTTGGTGAGCAGAATGTACACATGGGCACCCATGTCCAATCCACGCCAGCTGACCTGCACGCAGTCGATCTTAACTTTCAACGATGGAAAGTGCAGGGGCTGATGAAAATCTGTGCAGAAACGCTCCGGCATAGTGACCAAAGTGTGACAGATGGTGCTGGAAGTGTGAGAGTGGGCAGCAGAGTCAGAGGCTGGCCTTTCCTTCCATGCTGCGCTCCCAGGGCACGCTTGTGTGGATCTGGGCCCCTGGGCCTGCCACTGCCTGTCTAGAGGACAACCTGCCCCCCCTGAAGCGCTGTGTGGCTGTCCTGACAGTGGCAGACCCGGCCATTAGACAGGACAAGTACAGACCCTTGTGAGCCTCACCCTTACACTCACATGGGTTTTCTGAAGGGACGGGTCAGCCACCTATGTGCACCTGTGAACTAAGGACCAAGGCCCCAGGCAGATTTGTGGGCAGGTTGCTCATAATAACTTCAGGCCTGAGCCCCTGTTGCCTGGGTCAGGAGGGACAGAGGTGGGATGGAGGACGGGCAGAGCTAGGATGCCACTGTCCTGGGGACGTGTCTGTGGAGAGCTGGCTGTGAGCCCCAGACTCCCCCTGTTCTGCAGGGAGCCTGTGACCCCATCCACAGCTCTGTTTGACTCCTTTTCACTTGCAGGGAAAGCCCCCAGACCTCAGCGCCCTCGTGGGAATTACAAGTTGTCTCAGGTTCACAGCTTTGTCAGTCCCTCCCCAGCCACGGTCCATATGTGCCCCCACACTGTGGGGTACAGCGAGCTCTCTTTCTGGATCAAAAGTCCACATGCTTTCTAGTTGGGTGCTGGGCCTGTCATTGTGGGTAGAATGCGGGAGAATGCACCTCCACCTTGAGGAGGCCGTGAGGGCGTCACAACTGACATGCTGTGGACGTGACTTGCTTACGGTGTCTACCGTGAGTATCTCACTCCGTGACTAGAATTGAGACCCAATGTCTGTTGTCTTCTTTGGTCACTGAATTATGCCAAGCATCTAGAAAAGTGACTTTACAAAGGAAGGGCTTATAAATGTGTTGAATAAGTAAGCCCCAAGCAGAGCATTCCCAGATATCTGAGTGGACCTGGGGTCTCCTTCTCTGGTGCCCATGGAGCCTGTTCTTTCTATATCGAGGACAAAGACAAGTTAGAAGAGATCTCCAATGAAAGTGCTGAGTCAGATATGCCTTCTATGGGCTTTTGCAAACTCAGAGAGACCCTGGCCATGGGGGCATGAGGCAGAGAGCTTTTTCAGCCAAACAGGAAAGAAAAATAATAAATATGAGAAAGCACAGTGCATCCAGCAGAGCCAGGCACCAGGCATCTCCTTGTCATGTCTTATGGCATTTGGCCCCTATAAGGACTCTCTGGGGTTCATCCTCTTACCACCCCACTTCTCGGAGGAGCAAACTGAGGCTCAGAGTGCTGTAGTGGCATTCCCGAGACACAGCTTATAGGTGGCAGAGTCACCATGGTGCCTTGGAGGGGGCGGGCACTCACCTACTGAAGAGCTGGTCCAGGAACTGTGGGATGGTGGTGAAGTCCCAGTATGAGCAAAGGAAGGTGGAGAAGTGGGGGACGGTTCTGCCCTGGAGAGCTGGCAGCAGGGACTCCACCAGCTTCGCCCTTGTGCCTGGCTGGAGGGTCCGCATCACGCGGATCTCTTGTAGGTCCAGGGTACGACCACTTTTATCCTGGAAGGAACAAGGAGGGACACGCTTTCAGTGTCATCACCATGAATTGCCAGAGAACTGCGGTCTGGAGCTCAGACCAGGAAGTCCCAACCCTTTAGGGATCTGCTCATGTGGAAGACATGAGTGTCCATCGTGAAAAAGATTATAGGCTCTCGAAGTCAAATTCGACGTGGGGGACAGAAAAGAACTAAGAAAATAGTACCTTCGCAGTATGTTCAATGTAGTTTGTTAGCTGTGGAGCAACTAACTTCCTGTATTAGTAGCCTGTATAGAGATCACTGTCCCAGTGAGTTCTCAAAAATGACTCCCACGGTAGCCACAGGAAACACAGGCATTTGGATGTCAGTGGCTGCTCGACAGCACACAGGTCGGCACTGAGAACTGTCCTCAGCTGTGGCTGCAGGTTCCCACTGAGCTCCCTGGGGCTTGGTGTGCTGCTGGCACGGAAAGGAAGGGGGCGGTGGGAACCTCATTTCCTCCCCATTTTGGAGACAGCGTGCAGAGAAAGACACCTGAAGAGAACCCTCACAACTTAAACAACACAATTGTCTTCCTTTCGTTTCCATCAGAGCGAGCCACGGTGATCCCAGATGCCACACAGAGGGAATGCTGGCAGCTCCTGGGGCAGGAGGAAGCCCATTGCAGTGCCAAGATCTGAGCAGATGATTCAGGGAAAAGAAGGATCAAGTGGCCGGTAAGTGGCTGACTGTGACTGAGACTGTCAGTTGCGAGGTTGGAAATGAAGAAAAATCAATGGTCTTTTTATTTGCCACATGGTCTCCAGATGGGTAAAATATTGCAAAGAATGTGAACACCCAGGAAAGGCTGAGGCAGGGAAGCAGCTCCGTTCTGAGACTGCTGCTGAGCATGCACCTGCTACATCACTTTGGAAAGTCATCTGGCTTTAGCTATCAACATTTTACACGTGCATAGCTTTTCACCCAGGAATCCCTTTCCCCAGAGGCTGGTTTAGGAGGGGATTAGTCTATGTTCTGGGCTGAACTGTATTCCCCTCTTAAAATTCACAATTGATGTTGTAATACCCAGTGCATAAGACGATGACTGCGGTAGGACACAGGTCTTTCGAAAGGCAATTAAGTTCGAGTAAATTCGTTAGTGTTCGCTTTGATTTGACATGGCACGGGCCCTCAGAAGAAGACGTGGTAAGGACACAGGGAAGCAGGAGAGAAGAGCATGTGAACAGAGATATAGAACGTGGCCGTCTACAAGCCCAGGAGAGAGACCTCAGGGGAAACCACCCCAGCCAACAGCTTGATATCAAATTTCTAGCCTCCAGAATTGTGGGAACATATATTTTTGTTGTCAGGGGCCTCTAGTGTGTGGTGCTGTGTTACGGCATCCCTAGCCAGCTCACACAGCCTGTTGGGCACACATAAGATGTTCCCTGCAGCACGGCTGAAATGGAAATTACAACTGAACCGTGTCACGTCCCACCGGCACCGAGAGACTGAACTGCCAGGGAAAATGGCCTCTGTTACAGGAAAACCTGAAGACGTGGGATGGCACAGCTCCCGGCCTGGTGGGGCTCCAGCGATGTGCTCTGTGAGATGATCCATTGCAGACAAATGTGTAGAACAGCCGGACCCCCTTTTTTGTGTGACTTCTCTGTTTTGTGTGTGTGAACACCCCCCTCCCCCATAAGAGTGATGGTTTGTAAGTCTTGGAGGAGACCTGGGAGGCAGCAGGGCTGACTGCTGCACAGGACACCTGGGGTGGGGAGCTAAAACAGTAAGAAGAGTGGCAATGAGCAAAGATGCTCACGGCCTAGTGTAGAGCGAAACCACACAAAAGTGCCTTCTCTTATAGTTCTGCAAGTGGGAGAAACAGGGACTTTGCACCTAAGCGAGTTGCCAGTGGGTAGTACTAGAGGCCAGATTCCTGTGGGAGTGGAACTGTGGGTCACTCCAGTGGGAAGGCTTGAGTACAGTTTCCAGGGGAGTGCCCATATTTGGGTCGGGGTCCTGGGCCCACTCTGGTCATTATGGGTTCCTGTCTGTGGAAACCTCTCTGTGCCTGCTCTCACCTTAGACCAGCGCTGGCCTTGGTTGGTGACATGGTGCGCCTGGCCCTTGTCCAAGGAGATGGAGTATTTGGACCCATCAAACACCTCCTCGGTGCTCTCCTGCGTGGAGCTCTGTAATGAAAGTGGCCAGCATTTGGGCCAATAAGAGTCAGCAGCCTCCTGCCTGTGTCCATGGGAGATACCCCGACTAGAAATTCTTCCCCCTCCCCCGGTCAGGCACAGAGGAGCATCTGCATAGACCTCTAGCCGGGGGAGGAAACCAGATAACAGCTAGAGGTTCAGGATTTACTTCTGAGGATACAGACTTGGTCCCTAACGGTTACTTTCCCATCCTGCCAGCCACAACGTGAGACATGGACAGACCTTCCAGGGTTTCATCCCCTAACGACCAGCTCCTGTTCAGGAGGGGCCCCTCTTATCCTCTTCATTCTCTCTCTCTCTCTCTGTCTCTCTCTCTGTCTCTGTCTCTCTCTCTCTCCCAGTCTCTCACTCTCACTCTCTCTCTCACACACAGACGCAGACACGCACACACACGCAAAGACACACGGAAACACACACACACACACACACACACACACACACACGGTGATTGGAAGGTGGTGAAAAACTGCCCAGATGCGATCACAGGTGTGGACCGTCCTGGATTGGGCTGCCCTGTGTTACCGGGGGCTGCCCCCTGCCAAATGGCCACAGGCAGCAGAGGGGAGGACGGAGCCAACGTCTCCATCGTCTCAACAAGCTCTCTCTCTGGGAATTCCTGAGGTGAGATCGTCGAAAACTCGGGAAGCAACATGAATCCATCTTTCTCTCTCGGCAGTTGCTTGCCAAGTGAGCTGGATGGTTACCAGAGTTCTAAGTTCTGTTGCGGTCCATCACTAAGGAAGTGAGGTCACTTCTTTAAGATTCCATGACATGGGGTCTTTCCTTCAGTATGATCTATCCAGTGGTCTCTCTGGGCTGACGACTGCTCACCCTCTTCCCCCATGTCAACTTGTTAACTGCACGCAAGTGTGCAAACACAGCACTCCCTCAGCCCTTTGGGCGTGCAGCAAGGGCCCCAGGTTTCAAGGCAGAGGTTGATCAGAATCTCCTTTTTCTCACCATTTCTGTGATCCAAGACAAGATATCGTGTCTTTCAAGACCTCCTCAGCTTCCCAATATGCCCAATGGGGATTATGCAAGCATTTACTTCCTACGAAATTCATGAGGTGTATATGAGCTAAATCTTATTGAAACTCATGGGTTGGTGTCTGTAGTGGATCGAATTATGTCCCCCCAAAAGTCATTGAAGCTTGTATCCCCCACACATTATGTATTAGAAACGTAGCCCCCACTGTGATTGTTAAGAGGGTGCGAAATCCTATTACGGTAATTGAAAGGTGGAGCCTTGGAGGGGATCGGATTGTGAGACTGTGCTGAATGGATTAAAGATGGTGGTCAGGGGTGTGGTTCTGAGAGCTTTAAAAGAAGAGGATAATCTGTCTTGCTCTCTCCTCTCTCTGCTTCCACCATCTTGCAATGCGAGACCCCTGGGTTGCTGTCACCACCACCAGATGGACGTTGGACCTCCCGGCCTCAGAAACTGTAAGCAAAAAAATTTCACTTTCTTTGTAAATTACCCAGATCCAGGTATTCTGTTAGAGCAACACAAAAGGGAATGAATACAGTGTCAAATGTACATACTGCACATACATGGAGATATTTGAATTGCAAAAAAGAGTGAAATATAGCATGAGATACAATTCCAAGAGGCCTGAGTTCCAGCAGTGTCATCATCTTGGGAAAGTCCTTTTTTGTGGCCAGGTTTTTTTTTTTTTTTTTTTTTTCCCCCCTGCAGTGATAACACAGTGAAATTAAATTCAGGTATTGTCATCTCCTGATAGTAAAATTTTCAATGCCTTCCTATGATATTTAGAATCAGTCCCATGGGCTTTACCTCGGCCTGTGTGGTGGCATCCTGCACAATGAATGGCTCCCAGCACTAAGTGGTTAGCCACTTCGTTCTGACCAAGGGAACACAACACAAGTGATGGGATGGGATGTCACTTGTGTCTGAGTCAGTTCAGGCTGCTATAACAAAGTACCATAGTGTGGGTAGCTTATATCCAACATCAATTTGTTTCTCAGAGTTCTGGAGCATGGAAGGTGGAGATCAAGGTCTGAGCATAGTTGGGTTCAGGTGAGGAATCTCTTTTGGTTTGAAGACAGCAGACCTCAGGTTGTATCCTTTAGAGAAAGCACTCAAGTCAGCTTTAAAAAGGTACCTCTCACCGTTGAGGACAGCTGAAATAAGGGGTGGACAGAAGGTCAGAGACAGAACGCGGGAATGTTGCGGGACATGAGGGGAGAAAGCCCTTCCCACAGCACTTGGCAGGGAACAGAAAATTAGCGGCCAAACCTCCACCCTCCTGGAGGAATTGTCACAGCAGGGTGACACGAACACGGAGAAGTGAAGGTCAGCCATCAAAGCAGGCCCTGCCGATACTGATCGTGGTGGGTGTGCGTACCACCTCCTGTCACTGTACCCTTCTCAGAGGAAAGGGGGCAAGGCCCAGGGGTACAAAACAGAGGCACAGACTAGGGAGAGAGAGGTCTATGTCTTTTAAGAAAAAGCCAACAAGGCAGCTTCAAATAAGAGAAAGATGACATCATCAGAGGCCCATATGTATCTGCATAATGTCTTCTAGATGCATCCGAGTTGTTGCAAATGACCGGATTTTGTTCTTTTCTAAGGCCGAATAGTATTTCGTTGTGTACGTATACCACCTTTTCTTTATCTGTTCGTCTGTTAATAAACACTCAGGTTGATTCTATATCTTGACTCTTATGAATAATGCCTCAATGAACATGGGAGTACAGATATCTCTTCAACCTATTGACTTCACTTCTTTGGGGGATATTCCCTGAAGTGGGATTGCTGGATCATATGGTAATTCTGTTTACAGTTTTTTGAGAAACCTCCACGCTGTTTTCTGTAATGGCCGTACGTTCCTACCAGCAGTGTACAAGGGTTTCCTTTTGTCCACATCCAGGCAATGCTAGATATCTTTTGTCTTTTTGATAACAGCCATTCTATTGGGTATGAAGTAATAGCTCCTAGTGATTTTAATTCGTATTTCCCTGATGATGAGTGAGGTTGAGCATTTTTTCATCAAACTGTTGGTTATGTGGAGGTCTTATTCTGAGAAATGGATATTCAGTTACTCTGCCCATTTTTGAATCGAGTTATTGTCTTGCTATTGAGTTGTTTGAATTTTGTACATATTTTCGGATACTTATTCATTACCAGATGTATAGTTTTCCAGTATTTTCTCTCATTCCAGACATTGTGTCTTAACTCTTCTTATTGTTCTTTTCCTCTGCGGAAGCTTTTTAATTGGATGCAATCCCATTTTTGTCTATGTTTGAGTTTGTCACCTTGCTTTTGGGGTTAACTCCGAAAAATCATTGCCCAGACCAGTGTTGTGGAGCTTTTCCCATATGTTTTCTTCTAGTAGTTTGACAGTTTCAGGTGTTCCATTTACCTGTTTAATCCATATTGAGTGTCGATTTTTGTATGTGGTCTCAGATAAGATAAGGGTTCAAGTTCATTTTTCTGAATGTGTATACACGGTTTTGCCAGCACCGGTTATTGAAGAAACTGTTATTTGCTCATTAAGTGTTCTTGGTACCTTTATTGAGAATCATTTGACTGTAAATGTGTAGGTTTATTTTGCAGCTCCGGTGTGTTTCATTGGTTGATGTTCCCGTTTTTAGTCTACTACCTTGTTGTTTTGATGACTGTAGCATTTGTCTTAGTCCATTTCTGTTGCTTATAACAGAATTCCCTCAAACTGGGTGATTTATAAAGAAACAGTCTTTATCGCTTACAGTTTCAGATGCTGGGAAACCGAGAGTCTAGGAAACACATCTGGTGAGGATCTTCTTTGGGGGTGACTTCAACGACACAGGGTATCACACTGTAAGAAAGGCAGGAGCGAGCGAGCAAGAGAGAGAGAGAAAGAGAGAAAGAGAAATGGCATGCTCCTTGTGTGCTCTCCTTTTAAAGACCCCGGAACCATGCCCCTGACCACCATTAAAACCATCAGTTTATTAATCTCTTTACTAAAGCATGGTCCTCACAATCAAATCACCTCTTCAAGGCCCCACCTTTCAATTCCCATAGGAAGAATTCCCACCCTGTTAACACTGTCACAGTGGGAGTTCAACTTCTATTACATGAACTCTGAGGGACAGAATTCAACCCACAGCTGCTTTGTAGTATATCTTGAAGTCAGGTCGTGTGATGCCTCCAGCCGTGTTCATTTTGCTCAAGTTTGCCTATTCAGGGTCTTTTGAGTTCCACAGGAAAAATGAAAAATGACGTTGGACTTTCGATAGGGGTTGCATTCCATCTGTATATCACTCCAGGCCCTATGAACATTTGAACAATATTAATTTTTCTGATCTATAAATATGAACATGTATTTTCACTCATTTGTGTTTGCTTCCATTTCTTCCATCGGTGTTTTATGGTGTTCAATATACAGACGTTTCATATCCTGGTTAAATTTACTTCTAAATGTTTTTTGGCTGGTATCGTGAATGGGATGGTGTTCTTATGTTTTTGGACAGTTCATTGTTGGCGTATAGAAGTGTGACTGATTTTTGTGTGTTGATTTTGTATCCTACAACCTTACTGAATTTGTTTTCCAGTGCTCACAGATTTTGGTGGTATCTTTAGGTGTTTCTGTTCTATACGCAAGATCACGTTGCCAGCAAAGAGACAATTTCACTTCTTCCCTTTTGATTGGAATTCCTTTTATTTCATTTCTTGCCTAATTGCTGTGGCTAGGACTTCCATTATGATACTGAAAGCAGTGAGAGTGGGCATCCTCGTCTTGTTCCTGATCCTAGAAGAAAAGGTCACAACTTTTCACCATTGATTGTGGTGTTGGCTGGGGGTTGGTCACATGTGGCCTTTATTGTGTTGACGTGTATTTCTTCTATACCTCATTTGTTGGGTCTTTTTATCACGAGATGTTGTTGAAGTTTGTCAGATGCTTTTTCCGCATCTGTTCAGGTGCTCTTGTAGTTTTGGTCCTTCATTCTGTTCATATGGTATATCACATGTATTATTTTGCATGTGTTGGAGCATCCTTGCATCCCAGGTATAAATCCCACTTGATGATGGTGGATGATCTTTTTAATGTGTTGTTAAAATTGTGGAGAAGCCCATATCAGATCTTTCCTCTCATGATTAGACTCATATGTCCAAATGCATATTCCTAGTATATGCCTCTGTGTCATATGGCATTTCTATCTGCAGTTGTTCAAGGAACCTCCATGCTTTTCTCCATGATAGCATGGTTGCACTATTTTCCAGTCCTCCCAGCAGTGTAGGAAGGTTCCCCTTTCTCCACATCTTCACCAGCTTTTGTTATTCTGTCTTTTTGACAATAGCCAGTCTAATTGGGGTGAGGTGATATCTCAGAGTTGTTTTGATTTGCATTTCCCTGATGACTGGTGATGCTGAGCTTTTCTTCATATACCTACTGGCCATCTGTATGTCTTCCTTTGAAAGGTGTCTACTCAGCTCCTTTGTCCATGTTTTAATTGGATTATTCGGTTTTTGAGTGTAAAGATATTTGAGGTCCTTGTATATTCTGGATATCCAGAGTATAAACAGCAAAGTTGAGAGTTCCTGTATCCCCCGTCCCCCCACAGATGCACAGCCTTCGCCATTTTCAGCAGCCCTCGCCGGAGTGCTGCTACACTTGTTAGACGGATGCACGTACGTTGATCCCTTCCTCCCCTGTCCCCCTGGGCAACCGCTGATCTTTTCACTGTCTGCATAGTTTTTCCTGTCCCAGAATGTCATATGGTCGGTATCATACAGTATGTGGCCTTTTAAGACGGGCCTCTTCACTCAGCAGTATGCATTTAAGTATCCGTCATGTCTTTTCATGGCTTGATAGCCCATTTCTTTTTAGCACTGAATAATATTCCAAAGGTAACCTTTCTTGCTCAGCCTTTTACCGTGTTAACTTCTACATCATTACACAAGACTGTTTTATCCTCAGAGAGCTTGAAGTCCGGTCAAGGAGACTGGGTAGGCCCCCTGCACTGTGATAAATGCATGACAGGGAATGGACTCGGGGAAAGGGGGCACATAGGGACATTTGGGTCAGGGGGCATGTGCCATGTGGCCCTCTCTCCTTGAGGTGGTGAGGATGTGTGTGGAGTATAAGATATTGCCCCTCTTTTCAGGAATTGTATTACTGTACAGTTAGCAGATAAGCTGGCTAGTACCCGTGACGTGACAGCAAGTAATAGAACCTAATGTGTGATCAAAGGCTAAGTTGAGAGCAGTCGATTCTGGAACCGCCGGGGTTGGAGAGAGAGGGAAGCCAATGAGAGTTGGAATGCTTGCGGAGAAAAATCTTGAACTGAGCCGTGAAATCTGGGAAGGCTGTAGAGGAGTTAAGGGGAGAGCAGGGCATTCCAGGTCGGGAGTGGGTTCATCACGAGGTGCTTAATCCAGTGCCGAAACCAGTACCTGGCACATAGTAGGTGCTCAATTCAGTGTCTTTTTAAGTGGCTGAGTGGACATGGCCAGATGAACAGATTGAAAGTAATGTACCTCTTTGACCACCCTTTGATGTTAAAAGGAGATCTGACTGAATGTAGCATTGATGGTGGTATAAATTGGTCAAGCCTTTTTGGAAGACGTTGAGCCTGGGAGTATCTGTAAAAATTTTAAACGAGCATGCCTTTGACCCAGAAACTCCACTTAGAGAAATCTACTTTAAAGCCATATTTGCCTATATTCTTAAGGGTATATGATTAAATAGTCCATGGCATATTCATGTGTGGACTTTGAAGTTTAACAAACATGTATAACGTTGTCAGACAAAAACAGTCTGAAATTTCTTTTGGAAAACTATCCACAAAATGGTATACTGTATGTGGTTGATCCTTGGCCCACTGTTAGAAGGGAAACTTAGGCACAGGAAAATTTTGGCAAGTTTACCTGAGCAGACAACGATTAGGACTCTGGCAGCCCCAGATCTCAAGAGGTCCAGTGCCCCAGCAAGGGGGCGAGCGGGGGAAATGTTTGTAAGTTGTTCTTTGAGGAAGCAAGACAAAGAAGATGCATTTGATTGGTGGAAGTGGAAAGTTTTTAGTTACAGGTTAGTTTGGGTGGGTTCTGATTGGTAAGGCTTGAGTTGACATTGAGTTGGATTTCGGTTTGCTTATGTAGGAGGAACCCAAGGCAATGGAGCTGTCTCAGCCTAATGGCCCCCCAATTATTTTAACACCACCATGAAGATTTGTGCTTTTTGTGTCCCCATCACCTTCATATCCCATTTCCTGAGTCTGATCCAAGACAGACTTAATAATAATCATCTGCTCATGCTCATCACTAGCTGGTGAGCCCCTTGAAGCTGCAGAGAGTGTTTGGGGTGTCTTTGTATTTCCTTCGAGGCCCAGAACAATATAGGTCTTTGGAAAGGTTTGTGAAATTGAACTGATAGAAATGAAATTTCATGAATTGCTCTCTTCTGTTACTTCTTTTCCACGAACATGCTACGTAAAGATAGCAACAGGTGAGTTTGCTGTGTGTCTATTGGATGAAACGTTTTCAGTATTCTTGTTAAATAGGAACTGTCCAAGATCACGATGCCGGTTACGTTAAATGAGCCATTGAGCTCATTAACTGGTGATATTGGTGAAGCTTTTTTTTTTTTCTTCCTGCACATGCTTCATGCCCGGAGCAACGGGCACTTCCCCACAGGCTCTAGAGCCAACCTTGCCTGCTCTGCACCCAGAGTCACCTGTAGGACTGGATCCATGAGCATCTTCCGAGCCCACACCAGGGGCAGGGAAGTGGCCACCTCCAGTGATGGAGCTGGAACTTGAGCGATCTCCAGAGCTCTTCTACCCCTGTCCTGTGATGCGATGAACCAGCCCAGTGTGGGCATGCGTGACATCATGGCATTCTCTCCCAAGCTGCTGGCAGAGCAGGTGACGCTGATGGACACGGTGAGCAGCTTGGCTCTGCAGAGTGGGGCCTAGACAGGCTGTCCTTCTTGCACCTGATGTCCCAGACCAGCCATTCCTGACCAGAATGCAGTGATCTGGGTCCGGTATCAGTTAGGCATCTTACTAACCACGTGAACTGAACTCGTTTTATAATGCCTGTGACGTTCCTGTCCACACGTCAACAGTACAGATGGGACACCGACAGCACCAGGTGCACGGAGTGACTGTGAAGATCAAATGAGTTGGGACGTATGGGAAGCAAGTCCAGGCCCTGGGCCATTTGGGGATGGAGGGTGCTCACTGAGGGGCAGGCAGTTCCATGGGTCTCTTCCACCCACCCTCCCAGGAGGCTTCACCAGCTTCAGCACTTCTTTAGCACGTGATGTGGACTAGACACTGTAGCAGACGCCCAAGTAGAGCCCCTAGTTGTAGCTTCCAAAGGGAGTGTGAATCCGAATGGGGAAATGGAGCAGAGGACTCATTAGGATGGGTTAAGATGCCACCTTGAGATGTGCATGCCCTGGACAGCTTCTGGGTGTGGGGCTGGTGAGAATAACCTGGCGGCAGTGCTACAGACCGTTGGTCAGCAGTGGTAGGCCTGGGACATCATGTACTTAAGCACCCTCAGTGGGTGGAGAACCCAACGCAGGGACTCCTGCCAGCCTCCGGCTACATGCTGAGCTTCCTGAGCTCCAGCTCAGACCACTGTCACCTGCCTGGGGACTGCACGATACTGTGGATTCTGAGCTGGGGTGGGCCATGCCCCTGCAATGCTCTCCTCCTCTGTAGCAGGTGTGCAAGAAGGTGGTGCCCTATGACCACTGGAGCCCCCGCTGGTCCCAGTAGGACAAGAAGGTCAAGGAGCACCCGGCAGCAACTGTCCATGCCACCGTTACCCAGTTCAACAGTGTGGCCAACCGTGTCATCAGCACCTGCCTCGGGGACCACAGCTGAAAGGCCCGGGAACTGCTTTCCATCTCATAGATTATTGTGTTTCCTTCTCAGGGGTGCCGCCATTTAGGACATTTTTCTCACTCTGTGCCATTGTCTGTACCCTGCCTGGCACATCTGCTCACTGTCTGAAGGAGACACGGAGAGAAGTTGGGAGGTAGGGAGGACGTCCCCCTACCAGGGAAGGAGCACCAGGGACGACCAGGGTCCTCTGTTGTGCTGAACATGGCTTTGTCGGTGAGCCTGGAAGTCACTGGGGCCAGGGACACTGGAGGCTGCAATGAGCTGGGTGAAGAGGCCTGTCAATCTTTCTGGGACCTTAGGCCAGCAGTTCTGCCCCAGGATTCAGTGTTATCAACTGTCAGGCACAGGCTGGAGCCGGTTGGACACTATCAAGTGTTTAGTAACAGCAATGGAACTCTTTGCCCAACTGAAATCTCACCTGTAAAACCAGAGCCGCTCAGTTGAAATGGGGATGGGGCACAGGTGACCAGCATGAGGGCTCCTCTCCCCAGTCCCTCGCAGCCCTTAGGACTCAGAGAAACCCAGCTGGAAGCTCTCATCCAGACAATGGGAATTCATTGGATTTTCAAACAAAAGGAATTTGAACTCACACAACTCCACACATTATTCACAGTTATTCCTCTTTCCCCTCTCCCGAAAAAGAAAAAAGAAAAAAAAAAGCTTCCCGAAATTTCAAAAGCTGTGTGCCAAAGACAGCTCACTGAGCAGAAATGTGCTCATCTAGTAAAGAGGAGGTGAGGGGATAGGGGAGTGACTGGGGAAGCCACAGGGCGAGAGTGGAAGGGGCGCCTGCCTGGTGGTGATTTTAACTTTCCCCCTGAATGTTTCTGTGAAAACTCTCAGGCTTGTCCAGATTGCTGGGACTATTGACGCGTTTGTGCAGAGGCACTGGGGGTTCTGGGGGCAGGAAGCCCTGGAAATGGGTGCAGTGATGCAGCTGGGCTGTGCTGGGGCGGAAGGGAAGGCCGTGGAGAGAAGGAAGGGCAGCTACCTTCCCTGGAAAAGAAGGGATGAGAAGTGATGACAGCAGACACAGTCAAGTAGTCACCTGAAATGCATTGTCATCTGAAGGCTCAACCAGGGAAGAATGGGCTTCTGACCTCACTGGCTGCCTGGCTTCCTTGGGCCTGCTCCTCTTTGGCTCGAGGGTGTCGCCGGCCTAGTGGGATGGGGGCTCCAGCTGGCAGGAGAGCTTGTAGCTGCAGGACAGAGAGGCAGCTGCGAGTCTACCGGGAGCCACACCTCAGCTCTCCCTCCCAGTGCCTGCCCTGTAGCTGGAGTCCTGGTGCCCCAGTGGTCACCATGCGACAGGGTCTGTGGCTGACCAGACATCCATGGCCCCAGGCTCTCCGCAGCTGCCACCAGAAAGAGTCCCCTATGCCCTGACTATGATCAAATTCCTGCAAGGCCCTCACCTCTCGTTGTCACTGAGCCACTCAGTGGAGCTAAACCAGTGTCCAAATTCTTCCTCCTTCTCGAAGTGGTAATTGTTGGCTGCCACCTGGAGGAGCTGGATTTCTCTGAGGACTTTAATTTCCTGGGGCCAGAGAGAAAAACAGGATGCCGACAGGGCCTGGGTGGGAGATGCTAAAGGGACCTTGTGGGGGAGGGATGGAGCAGGGAGCTGGTTTGCAGAGTTTTCTCTTAAGTGATACCCTCCTCTCCTTCCATCCCATCCATGCCCCAACCTGTTCTCAGAGTTGGGTTCCAACAGCCTGTCCCCCAGAAATGTGTCCTTGATTCCTGTCCCCTTCCCACACCCTCCAGTGGGATGGGATGCCCCCCTCCGTCTATCAAATCTTCCTAATAAATCAGAGATGCAGGGGATGCAGGCAGGAAGTGTCCTGCCCGGGTGAGAGGGGCCGTCTGTGACTTCCACATCCCCACGCTCCCTTGAGCGAGGGCCGCAGCTACTCACCTTCCGCCTTTTCTGGGTGTTGAATACCTTTCCCTGAAAGAGTTGATGGTCCGAGTCTCTCAGAAAGGCCCCCTAGCCCATTTCTAGCCCCATCCTCACCCGTTCCCGTGTTGCACTAAGGCCGGGGCCATTGGGTCAGGGGGAGTGCACAAAACAGGGCTTGCACCTAGGTCAGGCTCTGAGCTCTGGAGAAGGATGACATTGGAGCTGAGGATCGAGGACCTTCTGTCTCAACCCTCCCTGATGACAGGGTGAGGATACTGAAGCCTCTGATAAAAAGGGGCTGCTGGCCACTCCCAAGCTGCCTGCCATCAGAGGGGCCCGATTTCACTCTCTTCCCATGGCAAGCAAGTAAGGGAGAGGCTGAGTCCAGCTGAGCTCTGCGACTTCTCCACTTGGAGAACAGGGACTGGGGGCTTGTATGGACGCTCCATCACTCACGGGTGAGAAGGGCGTGACCCCCCCAGCACACGGGCAGGCGTGAGGTCTCATGAGTGGAGGTTTGCCGAGTGCTGAGTTCTAAGGGCTCTCCCCTCCCCAGCCTCAGGATCCTGGCCCCCGACCTGCCCGTCCCCAGGCTCACTCACATCCACATAGTCGTCCATCGCAGCGTCTAACATCACCAGGTCGCTGAGATAGGTTCCCAGGAAGGGAACGATACCCTGTGACATTGGGGTGGTAGTGGTGATGAGCACCAGCTCTTGGGTGTCCACACTTGGCTCATTCTATAAAAATCTCACCAAGCTCGTCTTTCTGGACCCCCCTAGCCAGGGTTTTCCACTTGGAGCCACAGAGGAACCTCGGGCGCCTCCCCTCCGTGGCCACACTGCTCTCTCCCCAGCTGGCGTCCAAAGACACCGTGTACCCCCTAGCTACCTCTGTGGTGAAAGTTTCATGTCCCAGTGGTTACGTGGTTCCTGCCACACCTCGCTCTGTAATCCCCTCTAGGCCAGCTCTTCCAGGTCCTGGAAGTGGTGTCTCTAATAAAGGCATCTCAGATGCTGTGGCCACAGGAAGGCAGGCCCCTTAGGGCGGAAGCTCTCTCCTCTTTTGATTTGGAGGCCTCCAGCTGGAAGGGAGGGGCCCCTGTCATCTACTCCCTAGAGCCCCTCCCAGTCACAGACACACTCACCTTTTTCTGCTGCCGCTGCCTCATCTGGGCTCTCTGATGGTTCATCTCCAAGGTGGCCAATTTGACGGTCCCCACCTGACAGGGTCAGGGACAAGGTTAGTGCTATGTCCAAATGAATGTCCCCTCCAAAGTTCATGTGGAAACATGATACCCACTGTAACTGTATTAAGAGGGTGGAAGATTCCACAACACTGTTTGAAAGGTGGGGCCCTGTAAGAGGTGACCGGACTAGGATTACTCTGCCCTCATGAATGAATGAATTCGTTCAAGGGTTATCACGGAACCGGACTGGCGGCTTCCTAAAGAGTGCGTGGAAATACGCTCTTGCCCTCTTGCCATCTGATACGCTGTGCCACCTCCTGACTCTGCAGAGAGTCGCCCCCGCCCCTCTGGAGTAAGACCCTCACTAGATGTACGCCCTCTGCTTGGACTTCCCAGCCTCCTCAAATGTAAGAAAAAAAATGCTCTGTTTCTTTAAAAACGACCCAATTTTAGATATTCTGTTGTAAGCAACAGAACACAGTAAGACGGTGAATGAGACTGTCTTCCCCTCACTCAGTTTCACCCCTGCGCCTGACCTTCAACTCTGGATATCTGACTCGTGAGCTGGTGTAGTGCCACCACCGCCTCTAGCGGCTCTGGTTCTAGAGTTGATGCCAGCTGTGACACTCTCCAGTGTGTGGTCTTGGGCGTGCACCCTGGCCACCCTTCCCTGTTTCCTCATGTGGAGAGGATCCCCTGAGAACTCCTAGTACTGTCCTGGACATTGTCCCCAGCACCCCTGGAGGAAGAGGCAGACACAGGCACGCTCCATGAGCCTCGTCAACCCCATCGCCACTCTGTGAGGCCCGCACAAGAGGCTCGTCATCCCTACGGCTTCCAGGTGAGAAAACAGAAGCCAGAGGTGGGGGCGTGCCTTGCCCAGGGCTTCGCGGGAGAGGCCGGCTCCTCCCCAGCAAGTGGAGGCCGTGACCCAGCTGCCTTCACCCCACCCACCAGCACCACCGCTGGCGAGGGCATCGGCTTGTGGGCTCTCTGTGAGCCTCCTTGTCACCAGCCAGGCCCAGCCTTGGTGAAGGAGGGACAGCGTGTTCTGAGAAGGCTGGTTTAGGGGTTCCTGCCCACCCCAGCACCACTGATGTCTGTGCACCCAATGCTGGGTTTGAGGCCACGTCAAAGGCTTCACCTCCCCAGTAATGCACCGAGAGAGTTCCCTGCGCAGAACCCTCTCTTCCTCCGCTCAGGATGTGGTCTCCCGAGATGCCACCTCTGACCAGCAGGGCAGAGGATTCCCGGAGCACTGGCCAGCGACAGCTTCTCACTCCTTTATGTGGAAGGTTCTATGATCTGGTCAGGAAGGACCTTCTAGGACCGCGGGTTCTCTCTGCTGTACACGTCCCTGGTGCAGGCGGGTGTCCCCACCCCACGGAGGTGCCGTGCAGTCAGCAGCGACAGAGGCCTGGCTTCCTAAAAACTGCTGGGCTAGTTTGCCGAAGGAAGCCCTGCCTACCGCATCCACCAACGGCCTGGAGAAAGCCACGTGCCGACAGGATGGAGCAGCGTGCGAGGCGGACACCGGCTGCTTCTGCAGCCCCTCTGCCCTCCTGCACAGCCCGGCTGCCATCACTGCGTCCCATCACCAGGGCTCCTGCCACATTCTCCACCTGCCCACGGCAGACACATCCTTCTCCTGCTAGTCCACGCAAGATGAGACTGAAATTTTCCTGTCAACTTTCAGTGAGAAAGCAAAATGCACCACAACAAAACAAGACAACTCACCTCTGCCTATGTCCCCAAACACCTGCCCCCACCTCTCAGCCTCTACTTTACCTTTTTGCTTAGTACCTTCTCTTTGCTACGTAATTTTTCAAAACTACGGGAGCCTTTTCTGTGAAGGGGAAAGAAAGAAAGATTAATTTGGGAGTAATGGGGCGACGTGTAAGTTCAAGTTTGTTTGTTTGTTTGTTTGTTTGCTGATACGTTTGTTTTTTTGAGACTGCAAACAATCCAAACTGCCTTGAGGAGAGTTGTCAGCTGGCTTCCTCTGAGTCCTGTGGGCTCCGGGGCCCTGGGAGAGGAGCTCTCATGTTGGTCACCTGGGCCCCGTCCCCATTTCAACTGAGAAGCTCTGTTTTACAGTTTAGATGTGAGTATGACAAGGTCTTATTGTGTATAGCAAGCCCTTGAAATTGCCAGTTTGGTAGAAACCTGTGCCTGACACTTAATAAGAGAAGAAAACAGAGCAAAATGAAACTTTAGCTTGGGGTAAGAAATCCTGGGCTTAGTTCCCAGGGAGTCTTAGAGACCCTGGTCATGAGCCCATTCTTGCCTCAGTGCCTCTGACCTCCCAGTCCCTGCCAGGGTCATTGAGGGGGCAATGCCCAAACCTGTGGGAGGTCCCTGGTCCACCCCTGTGCTCCTAGAGACAGAGGCCCACCCACCTGGAAACTTCTCTCCATGTCCTTCTCATTCGATGGATCGGTGTGCTCTGCAGAGCGGAGAGGATGGCGTGCACCGAGGAGAAGTTCCTGAGGACCAAGCATTCCTGGGGAGGAAAGAGAGTGAACCATGAGGTGGAGAGTTGGAGCCCGCCTGCTCCAGCTTCAGCCCCTCGGCTGACATCTCCCCTCTTGGATGAGGCAGAGGCCCGGGCAGCCACGGGAGGGCACAGCTGGAACCCCACGAGCAGAACTCACAGAGGGAGGATGTGAGCTCGACCCAAGAGCCCAGATAGGAAGTGAGCCTCCACCACTGGGACATGGGGGTCAAGGCCAGTGTGCCCTGACAGGAGACGCCCAGGCATTGTGCAGGGACTTAAGCACACAAGACTACCCTGATGGTGGTTGTAAGTCAAAGGCAGTTCCCAGGTCTGCAGAGAGGGGATCCCCTGGGTCCTCCCACGGCTTACCCTGGCCACCTTGATCCAGTGCTCCAGCACCCTGGCTCTGTCCTGGGCCTTCATGCTGTAATCCCCAAGGCAGGTGGTGATGACGCAATTGGCCACATTGTTAAATTGGGCGACGGTGGCACGAACGGTGGGTGCCAGGTGCTCCTTTCCCTTCTTGTTGCGTTGGGACCAGATGGAGCCCAGGCAGTCATAGGGCACCACCTCCCTAAACAGCTCCTGGAGAGGAAGAGTGTGTCACACAGGCTACTCTTGTGAAAGAGTTTGGATCTGGCTATGTGCCCACTGAAGGCACCCAAGAGCTAATACTGGCAGGCAAGGAACGAGTGGCATTGTCAGGCAGGCCGTTCTCACTAACTCCAAGCACTAGGAAATGGCTCGGGTGTGCTCATCTTGAGGCTGCATCCAGTGTGCACCCCGATCAGCCCTTTGTTCTATTTCCTTCCTCAGATGCGCCCTGCCTGTGGCAGCTATAACTACGGGTTCTCTTTGGGTGTCTGCTAGGGAGTCTAGTACATATCAGGTCCTGAGAAGTGCTGAGGTTGGTGAGGTCACATGGGAGGATGGGTGGGTAACTCCTGAACCCACCTGCCCCTCAGTGAGCACCCTCCCAGAACCAGATAAGCCAGGCCCCCATGCTGCTTTCTCTCTGTCCCATCTCATCTTAGCTTCGGTCCCTCTGCAACTGGTACTGTTGATGTCTCAAGTCGACTGTCGACATGTGGACAGGGAAGGCTTGGGAATGAAGAAACTCATCCAGATCACATCACTGGTAGGATGTGGACCTGGTATTGGACCCAGATCACTGGACTCTGGTCAGTAATGGCTTGTCTGGGACACCAGGTGCAAGAAGGACAGCCTGTCTAGGCAGCCCTCCCTGCCCCCCGCAGAGGCGAGCTGCTCACCGCGTCCATCAGAGTCAGCTGCTCTGCCAGCAGCTTAGGAGGGAATGCCCTGATGTCCCACATGTCTACACGGGGCCGGTTCATTGTTGCCACAGGAGAGGGGCACGAGGGCTTTGAAGGTTCCTGTAGCTTCAGTCCTGTCACATGTGGTGGCTGTTCCCCTGGCATTGGTGCTGGCACTGAAGCTGGTGGTGGACCCAGTTGTACAGGTGACTCTGAGTGCAGGGCAGGCCCCAGCTCTACCGGAGGTGCTGGCACTGGCTCCAGAGCTTGCCTGGGAAGTGCCTGTGGCTCTGGACATGAAGCAGGAGCGGGGGGGGGGGGGGGAAAGTTCACCAGCATCAGTCATTTCCCACTGGCCTTTCCAAACACAGAAAGGATCTGACTGCATTAAAGGGAGTTCTAACCCCAAAGCACCACCCCTGGTAGTTCTTCCAGACTGCGGTCCCCTCACCATCTGTTTCTGCCTCAAAGAGCTCTGGATGCCTCAGGTTGGTGAGCAGAATGTACACATGGGCACCCATGTCCAATCCACGCCAGCTGACCTGCACGCAGTCGATCTTAACTTTCAACGATGGAAAGTGCAGGGGCTGATGAAAATCTGTGCAGAAACGCTCCGGCATAGTGACCAAAGTGTGACAGATGGTGCTGGAAGTGTGAGAGTGGGCAGCAGAGTCAGAGGCTGGCCTTTCCTTCCATGCTGCGCTCCCAGGGCACGCTTGTGTGGATCTGGGCCCCTGGGCCTGCCACTGCCTGTCTAGAGGACAACCTGCCCCCCCTGAAGCGCTGTGTGGCTGTCCTGACAGTGGCAGACCCAGCCATTAGACAGGACAAGTACAGACCCTTGTGAGCCTCACCCTTACACTCACATGGGTTTTCTGAAGGGACGGGTCAGCCACCTATGTGCACCTGTGAACTAAGGACCAAGGCCCCAGGCAGATTTGTGGGCAGGTTGCTCATAATAACTTCAGGCCTGAGCCCCTGTTGCCTGGGTCAGGAGGGACAGAGGTGGGATGGAGGACGGGCAGAGCTAGGATGCCACTGTCCTGGGGACGTGTCTGTGGAGAGCTGGCTGTGAGCCCCAGACTCCCCCTGTTCTGCAGGGAGCCTGTGACCCCATCCACAGCTCTGTTTGACTCCTTTTCACTTGCAGGGAAAGCCCCCAGACCTCAGCGCCCTCGTGGGAATTACAAGTTGTCTCAGGTTCACAGCTTTGTCAGTCCCTCCCCAGCCACGGTCCATATGTGCCCCCACACTGTGGGGTACAGCGAGCTCTCTTTCTGGATCAAAAGTCCACATGCTTTCTAGTTGGGTGCTGGGCCTGTCATTGTGGGTAGAATGCGGGAGAATGCACCTCCACCTTGAGGAGGCCGTGAGGGCGTCACAACTGACATGCTGTGGACGTGACTTGCTTACGGTGTCTACCGTGAGTATCTCACTCCGTGACTAGAATTGAGACCCAATGTCTGTTGTCTTCTTTGGTCACTGAATTATGCCAAGCATCTAGAAAAGTGACTTTACAAAGGAAGGGCTTATAAATGTGTTGAATAAGTAAGCCCCAAGCAGAGCATTCCCAGATATCTGAGTGGACCTGGGGTCTCCTTCTCTGGTGCCCATGGAGCCTGTTCTTTCTATATCGAGGACAAAGACAAGTTAGAAGAGATCTCCAATGAAAGTGCTGAGTCAGATATGCCTTCTATGGGCTTTTGCAAACTCAGAGAGACCCTGGCCATGGGGGCATGAGGCAGAGAGCTTTTTCAGCCAAACAGGAAAGAAAAATAATAAATATGAGAAAGCACAGTGCATCCAGCAGAGCCAGGCACCAGGCATCTCCTTGTCATGTCTTATGGCATTTGGCCCCTATAAGGACTCTCTGGGGTTCATCCTCTTACCACCCCACTTCTCGGAGGAGCAAACTGAGGCTCAGAGTGCTGTAGTGGCATTCCCGAGACACAGCTTATAGGTGGCAGAGTCACCATGGTGCCTTGGAGGGGGCGGGCACTCACCTACTGAAGAGCTGGTCCAGGAACTGTGGGATGGTGGTGAAGTCCCAGTATGAGCAAAGGAAGGTGGAGAAGTGGGGGACGGTTCTGCCCTGGAGAGCTGGCAGCAGGGACTCCACCAGCTTCGCCCTTGTGCCTGGCTGGAGGGTCCGCATCACGCGGATCTCTTGTAGGTCCAGGGTACGACCACTTTTATCCTGGAAGGAACAAGGAGGGACACGCTTTCAGTGTCATCACCATGAATTGCCAGAGAACTGCGGTCTGGAGCTCAGACCAGGAAGTCCCAACCCTTTAGGGATCTGCTCATGTGGAAGACATGAGTGTCCATCGTGAAAAAGATTATAGGCTCTCGAAGTCAAATTCGACGTGGGGGACAGAAAAGAACTAAGAAAATAGTACCTTCGCAGTATGTTCAATGTAGTTTGTTAGCTGTGGAGCAACTAACTTCCTGTATTAGTAGCCTGTATAGAGATCACTGTCCCAGTGAGTTCTCAAAAATGACTCCCACGGTAGCCACAGGAAACACAGGCATTTGGATGTCAGTGGCTGCTCGACAGCACACAGGTCGGCACTGAGAACTGTCCTCAGCTGTGGCTGCAGGTTCCCACTGAGCTCCCTGGGGCTTGGTGTGCTGCTGGCACGGAAAGGAAGGGGGCGGTGGGAACCTCATTTCCTCCCCATTTTGGAGACAGCGTGCAGAGAAAGACACCTGAAGAGAACCCTCACAACTTAAACAACACAATTGTCTTCCTTTCGTTTCCATCAGAGCGAGCCACGGTGATCCCAGATGCCACACAGAGGGAATGCTGGCAGCTCCTGGGGCAGGAGGAAGCCCATTGCAGTGCCAAGATCTGAGCAGATGATTCAGGGAAAAGAAGGATCAAGTGGCCGGTAAGTGGCTGACTGTGACTGAGACTGTCAGTTGCGAGGTTGGAAATGAAGAAAAATCAATGGTCTTTTTATTTGCCACATGGTCTCCAGATGGGTAAAATATTGCAAAGAATGTGAACACCCAGGAAAGGCTGAGGCAGGGAAGCAGCTCCGTTCTGAGACTGCTGCTGAGCATGCACCTGCTACATCACTTTGGAAAGTCATCTGGCTTTAGCTATCAACATTTTACACGTGCATAGCTTTTCACCCAGGAATCCCTTTCCCCAGAGGCTGGTTTAGGAGGGCATTAGTCTATGTTCTGGGCTGAACTGTATTCCCCTCTTAAAATTCACAATTGATGTCGTAATACCCAGTGCATAAGACGATGACTGCGGTAGGACACAGGTCTTTCGAAAGGCAATTAAGTTCGAGTAAATTCGTTAGTGTTCGCTTTGATTTGACATGGCACGGGCCCTCAGAAGAAGACGTGGTAAGGACACAGGGAAGCAGGAGAGAAGAGCATGTGAACAGAGATATAGAACGTGGCCATCTACAAGCCCAGGAGAGAGACCTCAGGGGAAACCACCCCAGCCAACAGCTTGATATCAAATTTCTAGCCTCCAGAATTGTGGGAACATATATTTTTGTTGTCAGGGGCCTCTAGTGTGTGGTGCTGTGTTACGGCATCCCTAGCCAGCTCACACAGCCTGTCGGGCACACATAAGATGTTCCCTGCAGCACGGCTGAAATGGAAATTACAACTGAACCGTGTCACGTCCCACCGGCACCGAGAGACTGAACTGCCAGGGAAAATGGCCTCTGTTACAGGAAAACCTGAAGACGTGGGATGGCACAGCTCCCGGCCTGGTGGGGCTCCAGCGATGTGCTCTGTGAGATGATCCATTGCAGACAAATGTGTAGAACAGCCGGACCCCCTTTTTTGTGTGACTTCTCTGTTTTGTGTGTGTGAACACCCCCCTCCCCCATAAGAGTGATGGTTTGTAAGTCTTGGAGGAGACCTGGGAGGCAGCGGGGCTGACTGCTGCACAGGACACCTGGGGTGGGGAGCTAAAACAGTAAGAAGAGTGGCAACGAGCAAAGATGCTCACGGCCTAGTGTAGAGCGAAACCACACAAAAGTGCCTTCTCTTATAGTTCTGCAAGTGGGAGAAACAGGGACTTTGCACCTAAGCGAGTTGCCAGTGGGTAGTACTAGAGGCCAGATTCCTGTGGGAGTGGAACTGTGGGTCACTCCAGTGGGAAGGCTTGAGTACAGTTTCCAGGGGAGTGCCCATATTTGGGTCGGGGTCCTGGGCCCACTCTGGTCATTATGGGTTCCTGTCTGTGGAAACCTCTCTGTGCCTGCTCTCACCTTAGACCAGCGCTGGCCTTGGTTGGTGACATGGTGCGCCTGGCCCTTGTCCAAGGAGATGGAGTATTTGGACCCATCAAACACCTCCTCGGTGCTCTCCTGCGTGGAGCTCTGTAATGAAAGTGGCCAGCATTTGGGCCAATAAGAGTCAGCAGCCTCCTGCCTGTGTCCATGGGAGATACCCCGACTAGAAATTCTTCCCCCTCCCCCGGTCAGGCACAGAGGAGCATCTGCATAGACCTCTAGCCGGGGGAGGAAACCAGATAACAGCTAGAGGTTCAGGATTTACTTCTGAGGATACAGACTTGGTCCCTAACGGTTACTTTCCCATCCTGCCAGCCACAACGTGAGACATGGACAGACCTTCCAGGGTTTCATCCCCTAACGACCAGCTCCTGTTCAGGAGGGGCCCCTCTTATCCTCTTCATTCTCTCTCTCTCTCTCTGTCTCTCTCTCTGTCTCTCTCTCTCTCCCAGTCTCTCACTCTCACTCTCTCTCTCACACACAGACGCAGACACGCACACACACGCAAAGACACACGGAAACACACACACACACACACACACACACACACACACACACACGGTGATTGGAAGGTGGTGAAAAACTGCCCAGATGCGATCACAGGTGTGGACCGTCCTGGATTGGGCTGCCCTGTGTTACCGGGGGCTGCCCCCTGCCAAATGGCCACAGGCAGCAGAGGGGAGGACGGAGCCAATGTCTCCATCGTCTCAACAAGCTCTCTCTCTGGGAATTCCTGAGGTGAGATCGTCGAAAACTCGGGAAGCAACATGAATCCATCTTTCTCTCTCGGCAGTTGCTTGCCAAGTGAGCTGGATGGTTACCAGAGTTCTAAGTTCTGTTGCGGTCCATCACTAAGGAAGTGAGGTCACTTCTTTAAGATTCCATGACATGGGGTCTTTCCTTCAGTATGATCTATCCAGTGGTCTCTCTGGGCTGACGACTGCTCACCCTCTTCCCCCATGTCAACTTGTTAACTGCACGCAAGTGTGCAAACACAGCACTCCCTCAGCCCTTTGGGCGTGCAGCAAGGGCCCCAGGTTTCAAGGCAGAGGTTGATCAGAATCTCCTTTTTCTCACCATTTCTGTGATCCAAGACAAGATATCGTGTCTTTTAAGACCTCCTCAGCTTCCCAATATGCCCAATGGGGATTATGCAAGCATTTACTTCCTACGAAATTCATGAGGTGTATATGAGCTAAATCTTATTGAAATTCATGGGTTGGTGTCTGTAGTGGATCGAATTATGTCCCCCCAAAAGTCATTGAAGCTTGTATCCCCCACACATTATGTATTAGAAACATAGCCCCCACTGTGATTGTTAAGAGGGTGCGAAATCCTATTACGGTAATTGAAAGGTGGAGCCTTGGAGGGGATCGGATTGTGAGACTGTGCTGAATGGATTAAAGATGGTGGTCAGGGGTGTGGTTCTGAGAGCTTTAAAAGAAGAGGATAATCTGTCTTGCTCTCTCCTCTCTCTGCTTCCACCATCTTGCAATGCGAGACCCCTGGGTTGCTGTCACCACCACCAGATGGACATTGGACCTCCCGGCCTCAGAAACTGTAAGCAAAAAAATTTCACTTTCTTTGTAAATTACCCAGATCCAGGTATTCTGTTAGAGCAACACAAAAGGGAATGAATACAGTGTCAAATGTACATACTGCACATACATGGAGATATTTGAATTGCAAAAAAGAGTGAAATATAGCATGAGATACAATTCCAAGAGGCCTGAGTTCCAGCAGTGTCATCATCTTGGGAAAGTCCTTTTTTGTGGCCAGGTTTTTTTTTTTTTTTTTTTTTTCCCCCCTGCAGTGATAACACAGTGAAATTAAATTCAGGTATTGTCATCTCCTGATAGTAAAATTTTCAATGCCTTCCTATGATATTTAGAATCAGTCCCATGGGCTTTACCTCGGCCTGTGTGGTGGCATCCTGCACAATGAATGGCTCCCAGCACTAAGTGGTTAGCCACTTCGTTCTGACCAAGGGAACACAACACAAGTGATGGGATGGGATGTCACTTGTGTCTGAGTCAGTTCAGGCTGCTATAACAAAGTACCATAGTGTGGGTAGCTTATATCCAACATCAATTTGTTTCTCAGAGTTCTGGAGCATGGAAGGTGGAGATCAAGGTCTGAGCATAGTTGGGTTCAGGTGAGGAATCTCTTTTGGTTTGAAGACAGCAGACCTCAGGTTGTATCCTTTAGAGAAAGCACTCAAGTCAGCTTTAAAAAGGTACCTCTCACCGTTGAGGACAGCTGAAATAAGGGGTGGACAGAAGGTCAGAGACAGAACGCGGGAATGTTGCGGGACATGAGGGGAGAAAGCCCTTCCCACAGCACTTGGCAGGGAACAGAAAATTAGCGGCCAAACCTCCACCCTCCTGGAGGAATTGTCACAGCAGGGTGACACGAACACGGAGAAGTGAAGGTCAGCCATCAAAGCAGGCCCTGCCGATACTGATCGTGGTGGGTGTGCGTACCACCTCCTGTCACTGTACCCTTCTCAGAGGAAAGGGGGCAAGGCCCAGGGGTACAAAACAGAGGCACAGACTAGGGAGAGAGAGGTCTATGTCTTTTAAGAAAAAGCCAACAAGGCAGCTTCAAATAAGAGAAAGATGACATCATCAGAGGCCCATATGTATCTGCATAATGTCTTCTAGATGCATCCGAGTTGTTGCAAATGACAGGATTTTGTTCTTTTCTAAGGCCGAATAGTATTTCGTTGTGTACGTATACCACCTTTTCTTTATCTGTTCGTCTGTTAATAAACACTCAGGTTGATTCTATATCTTGACTCTTATGAATAATGCCTCAATGAACATGGGAGTACAGATATCTCTTCAACCTATTGACTTCACTTCTTTGGGGGATATTCCCTGAAGTGGGATTGCTGGATCATATGGTAATTCTGTTTACAGTTTTTTGAGAAACCTCCACGCTGTTTTCTGTAATGGCCGTACGTTCCTACCAGCAGTGTACAAGGGTTTCCTTTTGTCCACATCCAGGCAATGCTAGATATCTTTTGTCTTTTTGATAACAGCCATTCTATTGGGTATGAAGTAATAGCTCCTAGTGATTTTAATTCGTATTTCCCTGATGATGAGTGAGGTTGAGCATTTTTTCATCAAACTGTTGGTTATGTGGAGGTCTTATTCTGAGAAATGGATATTCAGTTACTCTGCCCATTTTTGAATCGAGTTATTGTCTTGCTATTGAGTTGTTTGAATTTTGTACATATTTTCGGATACTTATTCATTACCAGATGTATAGTTTTCCAGTATTTTCTCTCATTCCAGACATTGTGTCTTAACTCTTCTTATTGTTCTTTTCCTCTGCGGAAGCTTTTTAATTGGATGCAATCCCATTTTTGTCTATGTTTGAGTTTGTCACCTTGCTTTTGGGGTTAACTCCGAAAAATCATTGCCCAGACCAGTGTTGTGGAGCTTTTCCCATATGTTTTCTTCTAGTAGTTTGACAGTTTCAGGTGTTCCATTTACCTGTTTAATCCATATTGAGTGTCGATTTTTGTATGTGGTCTCAGATAAGATAAGGGTTCAAGTTCATTTTTCTGAATGTGTATACACGGTTTTGCCAGCACCGGTTATTGAAGAAACTGTTATTTGCTCATTAAGTGTTCTTGGTACCTTTATTGAGAATCATTTGACTGTAAATGTGTAGGTTTATTTTGCAGCTCCGGTGTGTTTCATTGGTTGATGTTCCCGTTTTTAGTCTACTACCTTGTTGTTTTGATGACTGTAGCATTTGTCTTAGTCCATTTCTGTTGCTTATAACAGAATTCCCTCAAACTGGGTGATTTATAAAGAAACAGTCTTTATCGCTTACAGTTTCAGATGCTGGGAAACCGAGAGTCTAGGAAACACATCTGGTGAGGATCTTCTTTGGGGGTGACTTCAACGACACAGGGTATCACACTGTAAGAAAGGCAGGAGCGAGCGAGCAAGAGAGAGAGAGAAAGAGAGAAAGAGAAATGGCATGCTCCTTGTGTGCTCTCCTTTTAAAGACCCCGGAACCATGCCCCTGACCACCATTAAAACCATCAGTTTATTAATCTCTTTACTAAAGCATGGTCCTCACAATCAAATCACCTCTTCAAGGCCCCACCTTTCAATTCCCATAGGAAGAATTCCCACCCTGTTAACACTGTCACAGTGGGAGTTCAACTTCTATTACATGAACTCTGAGGGACAGAATTCAACCCACAGCTGCTTTGTAGTATATCTTGAAGTCAGGTCGTGTGATGCCTCCAGCCGTGTTCATTTTGCTCAAGTTTGCCTATTCAGGGTCTTTTGAGTTCCACAGGAAAAATGAAAAATGACGTTGGACTTTCGATAGGGGTTGCATTCCATCTGTATATCACTCCAGGCCCTATGAACATTTGAACAATATTAATTTTTCTGATCTATAAATATGAACATGTATTTTCACTCATTTGTGTTTGCTTCCATTTCTTCCATCGGTGTTTTATGGTGTTCAATATACAGACGTTTCATATCCTGGTTAAATTTACTTCTAAATGTTTTTTGGCTGGTATCGTGAATGGGATGGTGTTCTTATGTTTTTGGACAGTTCATTGTTGGCGTATAGAAGTGTGACTGATTTTTGTGTGTTGATTTTGTATCCTACAACCTTACTGAATTTGTTTTCCAGTGCTCACAGATTTTGGTGGTATCTTTAGGTGTTTCTGTTCTATACGCAAGATCACGTTGCCAGCAAAGAGACAATTTCACTTCTTCCCTTTTGATTGGAATTCCTTTTATTTCATTTCTTGCCTAATTGCTGTGGCTAGGACTTCCATTATGATACTGAAAGCACTGAGAGTGGGCATCCTCGTCTTGTTCCTGATCCTAGAAGAAAAGGTCACAACTTTTCACCATTGATTGTGGTGTTGGCTGGGGGTTGGTCACATGTGGCCTTTATTGTGTTGACGTGTATTTCTTCTATACCTCATTTGTTGGGTCTTTTTATCACGAGATGTTGTTGAAGTTTGTCAGATGCTTTTTCCGCATCTGTTCAGGTGCTCTTGTAGTTTTGGTCCTTCATTCTGTTCATATGGTATATCACATGTATTATTTTGCATGTGTTGGAGCATCCTTGCATCCCAGGTATAAATCCCACTTGATGATGGTGGATGATCTTTTTAATGTGTTGTTAAAATTGTGGAGAAGCCCATATCAGATCTTTCCTCTCATGATTAGACTCATATGTCCAAATGCATATTCCTAGTATATGCCTCTGTGTCATATGGCATTTCTATCTGCAGTTGTTCAAGGAACCTCCATGCTTTTCTCCATGATAGCATGGTTGCACTATTTTCCAGTCCTCCCAGCAGTGTAGGAAGGTTCCCCTTTCTCCACATCTTCACCAGCTTTTGTTATTCTGTCTTTTTGACAATAGCCAGTCTAATTGGGGTGAGGTGATATCTCAGAGTTGTTTTGATTTGCATTTCCCTGATGACTGGTGATGCTGAGCTTTTCTTCATATACCTACTGGCCATCTGTATGTCTTCCTTTGAAAGGTGTCTACTCAGCTCCTTTGTCCATGTTTTAATTGGATTATTCGGTTTTTGAGTGTAAAGATATTTGAGGTCCTTGTATATTCTGGATATCCAGAGTATAAACAGCAAAGTTGAGAGTTCCTGTATCCCCCGTCCCCCCACAGATGCACAGCCTTCGCCATTTTCAGCAGCCCTCGCCGGAGTGCTGCTACACTTGTTAGACGGATGCACGTACGTTGATCCCTTCCTCCCCTGTCCCCCTGGGCAACCGCTGATCTTTTCACTGTCTGCATAGTTTTTCCTGTCCCAGAATGTCATATGGTCGGTATCATACAGTATGTGGCCTTTTAAGACGGGCCTCTTCACTCAGCAGTATGCATTTAAGTATCCGTCATGTCTTTTCATGGCTTGATAGCCCATTTCTTTTTAGCACTGAATAATATTCCAAAGGTAACCTTTCTTGCTCAGCCTTTTACCGTGTTAACTTCTACATCATTACACAAGACTGTTTTATCCTCAGAGAGCTTGAAGTCCGGTCAAGGAGACTGGGTAGGCCCCCTGCACTGTGATAAATGCATGACAGGGAATGGACTCGGGGAAAGGGGGCACATAGGGACATTTGGGTCAGGGGGCATGTGCCATGTGGCCCTCTCTCCTTGAGGTGGTGAGGATGTGTGTGGAGTATAAGATATTGCCCCTCTTTTCAGGAATTGTATTACTGTACAGTTAGCAGATAAGCTGGCTAGTACCCGTGACGTGACAGCAAGTAATAGAACCTAATGTGTGATCAAAGGCTAAGTTGAGAGCAGTCGATTCTGGAACCGCCGGGGTTGGAGAGAGAGGGAAGCCAATGAGAGTTGGAATGCTTGCGGAGAAAAATCTTGAACTGAGCCGTGAAATCTGGGAAGGCTGTAGAGGAGTTAAGGGGAGAGCAGGGCATTCCAGGTCGGGAGTGGGTTCATCACGAGGTGCTTAATCCAGTGCCGAAACCAGTACCTGGCACATAGTAGGTGCTCAATTCAGTGTCTTTTTAAGTGGCTGAGTGGACATGGCCAGATGAACAGATTGAAAGTAATGTACCTCTTTGACCACCCTTTGATGTTAAAAGGAGATCTGACTGAATGTAGCATTGATGGTGGTATAAATTGGTCAAGCCTTTTTGGAAGACGTTGAGCCTGGGAGTATCTGTAAAAATTTTAAACGAGCATGCCTTTGACCCAGAAACTCCACTTAGAGAAATCTACTTTAAAGCCATATTTGCCTATATTCTTAAGGGTATATGATTAAATAGTCCATGGCATATTCATGTGTGGACTTTGAAGTTTAACAAACATGTATAACGTCGTCAGACAAAAACAGTCTGAAATTTCTTTTGGAAAACTATCCACAAAATGGTATACTGTATGTGGTTGATCCTTGGCCCACTGTTAGAAGGGAAACTTAGGCACAGGAAAATTTTGGCAAGTTTACCTGAGCAGACAACGATTAGGACTCTGGCAGCCCCAGATCTCAAGAGGTCCAGTGCCCCAGCAAGGGGGCGAGCGGGGGAAATGTTTGTAAGTTGTTCTTTGAGGAAGCAAGACAAAGAAGATGCATTTGATTGGTGGAAGTGGAAAGTTTTTAGTTACAGGTTAGTTTGGGTGGGTTCTGATTGGTAAGGCTTGAGTTGACATTGAGTTGGATTTCGGTTTGCTTATGTAGGAGGAACCCAAGGCAATGGAGCTGTCTCAGCCTAATGGCCCCCCAATTATTTTAACACCACCATGAAGATTTGTGCTTTTTGTGTCCCCATCACCTTCATATCCCATTTCCTGAGTCTGATCCAAGACAGACTTAATAATAATCATCTGCTCATGCTCATCACTAGCTGGTGAGCCCCTTGAAGCTGCAGAGAGTGTTTGGGGTGTCTTTGTATTTCCTTCGAGGCCCAGAACAATATAGGTCTTTGGAAAGGTTTGTGAAATTGAACTGATAGAAATGAAATTTCATGAATTGCTCTCTTCTGTTACTTCTTTTCCACGAACATGCTACGTAAAGATAGCAACAGGTGAGTTTGCTGTGTGTCTATTGGATGAAACGTTTTCAGTATTCTTGTTAAATAGGAACTGTCCAAGATCACGATGCCGGTTACGTTAAATGAGCCATTGAGCTCATTAACTGGTGATATTGGTGAAGCTTTTTTTTTTTTTCTTCCTGCACATGCTTCATGCCCGGAGCAACGGGCACTTCCCCACAGGCTCTAGAGCCAACCTTGCCTGCTCTGCACCCAGAGTCACCTGTAGGACTGGATCCATGAGCATCTTCCGAGCCCACACCAGGGGCAGGGAAGTGGCCACCTCCAGTGATGGAGCTGGAACTTGAGCGATCTCCAGAGCTCTTCTACCCCTGTCCTGTGATGCGATGAACCAGCCCAGTGTGGGCATGCGTGACATCATGGCATTCTCTCCCAAGCTGCTGGCAGAGCAGGTGACGCTGATGGACACGGTGAGCAGCTTGGCTCTGCAGAGTGGGGCCTAGACAGGCTGTCCTTCTTGCACCTGATGTCCCAGACCAGCCATTCCTGACCAGAATGCAGTGATCTGGGTCCGGTATCAGTTAGGCATCTTACTAACCACGTGAACTGAACTCGTTTTATAATGCCTGTGACGTTCCTGTCCACACGTCAACAGTACAGATGGGACACCGACAGCACCAGGTGCACGGAGTGACTGTGAAGATCAAATGAGTTGGGACGTATGGGAAGCAAGTCCAGGCCCTGGGCCATTTGGGGATGGAGGGTGCTCACTGAGGGGCAGGCAGTTCCATGGGTCTCTTCCACCCACCCTCCCAGGAGGCTTCACCAGCTTCAGCACTTCTTTAGCACGTGATGTGGACTAGACACTGTAGCAGACGCCCAAGTAGAGCCCCTAGTTGTAGCTTCCAAAGGGAGTGTGAATCCGAATGGGGAAATGGAGCAGAGGACTCATTAGGATGGGTTAAGATGCCACCTTGAGATGTGCATGCCCTGGACAGCTTCTGGGTGTGGGGCTGGTGAGAATAACCTGGCGGCAGTGCTACAGACCGTTGGTCAGCAGTGGTAGGCCTGGGACATCATGTACTTAAGCACCCTCAGTGGGTGGAGAACCCAACGCAGGGACTCCTGCCAGCCTCCGGCTACATGCTGAGCTTCCTGAGCTCCAGCTCAGACCACTGTCACCTGCCTGGGGACTGCACGATACTGTGGATTCTGAGCTGGGGTGGGCCATGCCCCTGCAATGCTCTCCTCCTCTGTAGCAGGTGTGCAAGAAGGTGGTGCCCTATGACCACTGGAGCCCCCGCTGGTCCCAGTAGGACAAGAAGGTCAAGGAGCACCCGGCAGCAACTGTCCATGCCACCGTTACCCAGTTCAACAGTGTGGCCAACCGTGTCATCAGCACCTGCCTCGGGGACCACAGCTGAAAGGCCCGGGAACTGCTTTCCATCTCATAGATTATTGTGTTTCCTTCTCAGGGGTGCCGCCATTTAGGACATTTTTCTCACTCTGTGCCATTGTCTGTACCCTGCCTGGCACATCTGCTCACTGTCTGAAGGAGACACGGAGAGAAGTTGGGAGGTAGGGAGGACGTCCCCCTACCAGGGAAGGAGCACCAGGGACGACCAGGGTCCTCTGTTGTGCTGAACATGGCTTTGTCGGTGAGCCTGGAAGTCACTGGGGCCAGGGACACTGGAGGCTGCAATGAGCTGGGTGAAGAGGCCTGTCAATCTTTCTGGGACCTTAGGCCAGCAGTTCTGCCCCAGGATTCAGTGTTATCAACTGTCAGGCACAGGCTGGAGCCGGTTGGACACTATCAAGTGTTTAGTAACAGCAATGGAACTCTTTGCCCAACTGAAATCTCACCTGTAAAACCAGAGCCGCTCAGTTGAAATGGGGATGGGGCACAGGTGACCAGCATGAGAGCTCCTCTCCCCAGTCCCTCGCAGCCCTTAGGACTCAGAGAAACCCAGCTGGAAGCTCTCATCCAGACAATGGGAATTCATTGGATTTTCAAACAAAAGGAATTTGAACTCACACAACTCCACACATTATTCACAGTTATTCCTCTTTCCCCTCTCCCGAAAAAGAAAAAAGAAAAAAAAAAGCTTCCCGAAATTTCAAAAGCTGTGTGCCAAAGACAGCTCACTGAGCAGAAATGTGCTCATCTAGTAAAGAGGAGGTGAGGGGATAGGGGAGTGACTGGGGAAGCCACAGGGCGAGAGTGGAAGGGGCGCCTGCCTGGTGGTGATTTTAACTTTCCCCCTGAATGTTTCTGTGAAAACTCTCAGGCTTGTCCAGATTGCTGGGACTATTGACGCGTTTGTGCAGAGGCACTGGGGGTTCTGGGGGCAGGAAGCCCTGGAAATGGGTGCAGTGATGCAGCTGGGCTGTGCTGGGGCGGAAGGGAAGGCCGTGGAGAGAAGGAAGGGCAGCTACCTTCCCTGGAAAAGAAGGGATGAGAAGTGATGACAGCAGACACAGTCAAGTAGTCACCTGAAATGCATTGTCATCTGAAGGCTCAACCAGGGAAGAATGGGCTTCTGACCTCACTGGCTGCCTGGCTTCCTTGGGCCTGCTCCTCTTTGGCTCGAGGGTGTCACCGGCCTAGTGGGATGGGGGCTCCAGCTGGCAGGAGAGCTTGTAGCTGCAGGACAGAGAGGCAGCTGCGAGTCTACCGGGAGCCACACCTCAGCTCTCCCTCCCAGTGCCTGCCCTGTAGCTGGAGTCCTGGTGCCCCAGTGGTCACCATGCGACAGGGTCTGTGGCTGACCAGACATCCATGGCCCCAGGCTCTCCGCAGCTGCCACCAGAAAGAGTCCCCTATGCCCTGACTATGATCAAATTCCTGCAAGGCCCTCACCTCTCGTTGTCACTGAGCCACTCAGTGGAGCTAAACCAGTGTCCAAATTCTTCCTCCTTCTCGAAGTGGTAATTGTTGGCTGCCACCTGGAGGAGCTGGATTTCTCTGAGGACTTTAATTTCCTGGGGCCAGAGAGAAAAACAGGATGCCGACAGGGCCTGGGTGGGAGATGCTAAAGGGACCTTGTGGGGGAGGGATGGAGCAGGGAGCTGGTTTGCAGAGTTTTCTCTTAAGTGATACCCTCCTCTCCTTCCATCCCATCCATGCCCCAACCTGTTCTCAGAGTTGGGTTCCAACAGCCTGTCCCCCAGAAATGTGTCCTTGATTCCTGTCCCCTTCCCACACCCTCCAGTGGGATGGGATGCCCCCCTCCGTCTATCAAATCTTCCTAATAAATCAGAGATGCAGGGGATGCAGGCAGGAAGTGTCCTGCCCGGGTGAGAGGGGCCGTCTGTGACTTCCACATCCCCACGCTCCCTTGAGCGAGGGCCGCAGCTACTCACCTTCCGCCTTTTCTGGGTGTTGAATACCTTTCCCTGAAAGAGTTGATGGTCCGAGTCTCTCAGAAAGGCCCCCTAGCCCATTTCTAGCCCCATCCTCACCCGTTCCCGTGTTGCACTAAGGCCGGGGCCATCTGGGTCAGGGGGAGTGCACAAAACAGGGCTTGCACCTAGGTCAGGCTCTGAGCTCTGGAGAAGGATGACATTGGAGCTGAGGATCGAGGACCTTCTGTCTCAACCCTCCCTGATGACAGGGTGAGGATACTGAAGCCTCTGATAAAAAGGGGCTGCTGGCCACTCCCAAGCTGCCTGCCATCAGAGGGGCCCGATTTCACTCTCTTCCCATGGCAAGCAAGTAAGGGAGAGGCTGAGTCCAGCTGAGCTCTGCGACTTCTCCACTTGGAGAACAGGGACTGGGGGCTTGTATGGACGCTCCATCACTCACGGGTGAGAAGGGCGTGACCCCCCCAGCACACGGGCAGGCGTGAGGTCTCATGAGTGGAGGTTTGCCGAGTGCTGAGTTCTAAGGGCTCTCCCCTCCCCAGCCTCAGGATCCTGGCCCCCGACCTGCCCGTCCCCAGGCTCACTCACATCCACATAGTCGTCCATCGCAGCGTCTAACATCACCAGGTCGCTGAGATAGGTTCCCAGGAAGGGAACGATACCCTGTGACATTGGGGTGGTAGTGGTGATGAGCACCAGCTCTTGGGTGTCCACACTTGGCTCATTCTATAAAAATCTCACCAAGCTCGTCTTTCTGGACCCCCCTAGCCAGGGTTTTCCACTTGGAGCCACAGAGGAACCTCGGGCGCCTCCCCTCCGTGGCCACACTGCTCTCTCCCCAGCTGGCGTCCAAAGACACCGTGTACCCCCTAGCTACCTCTGTGGTGAAAGTTTCATGTCCCAGTGGTTACGTGGTTCCTGCCACACCTCGCTCTGTAATCCCCTCTAGGCCAGCTCTTCCAGGTCCTGGAAGTGGTGTCTCTAATAAAGGCATCTCAGATGCTGTGGCCACAGGAAGGCAGGCCCCTTAGGGCGGAAGCTCTCTCCTCTTTTGATTTGGAGGCCTCCAGCTGGAAGGGAGGGGCCCCTGTCATCTACTCCCTAGAGCCCCTCCCAGTCACAGACACACTCACCTTTTTCTGCTGCCGCTGCCTCATCTGGGCTCTCTGATGGTTCATCTCCAAGGTGGCCAATTTGACGGTCCCCACCTGACAGGGTCAGGGACAAGGTTAGTGCTATGTCCAAATGAATGTCCCCTCCAAAGTTCATGTGGAAACATGATACCCACTGTAACTGTATTAAGAGGGTGGAAGATTCCACAACACTGTTTGAAAGGTGGGGCCCTGTAAGAGGTGACCGGACTAGGATTACTCTGCCCTCATGAATGAATGAATTCGTTCAAGGGTTATCACGGAACCGGACTGGCGGCTTCCTAAAGAGTGCGTGGAAATACGCTCTTGCCCTCTTGCCATCTGATACGCTGTGCCACCTCCTGACTCTGCAGAGAGTCGCCCCCGCCCCTCTGGAGTAAGACCCTCACTAGATGTACGCCCTCTGCTTGGACTTCCCAGCCTCCTCAAATGTAAGAAAAAAAATGCTCTGTTTCTTTAAAAACGACCCAATTTTAGATATTCTGTTGTAAGCAACAGAACACAGTAAGACGGTGAATGAGACTGTCTTCCCCTCACTCAGTTTCACCCCTGCGCCTGACCTTCAACTCTGGATATCTGACTCGTGAGCTGGTGTAGTGCCACCACCGCCTCTAGCGGCTCTGGTTCTAGAGTTGATGCCAGCTGTGACACTCTCCAGTGTGTGGTCTTGGGCGTGCACCCTGGCCACCCTTCCCTGTTTCCTCATGTGGAGAGGATCCCCTGAGAACTCCTAGTACTGTCCTGGACATTGTCCCCAGCACCCCTGGAGGAAGAGGCAGACACAGGCACGCTCCATGAGCCTCGTCAACCCCATCGCCACTCTGTGAGGCCCGCACAAGAGGCTCGTCATCCCTACGGCTTCCAGGTGAGAAAACAGAAGCCGGAGGTGGGGGCGTGCCTTGCCCAGGGCTTCGCGGGAGAGGCCGGCTCCTCCCCAGCAAGTGGAGGCCGTGACCCAGCTGCCTTCACCCCACCCACCAGCACCACCGCTGGCGAGGGCATCGGCTTGTGGGCTCTCTGTGAGCCTCCTTGTCACCAGCCAGGCCCAGCCTTGGTGAAGGAGGGACAGCGTGTTCTGAGAAGGCTGGTTTAGGGGTTCCTGCCCACCCCAGCACCACTGATGTCTGTGCACCCAACGCTGGGTTTGAGGCCACGTCAAAGGCTTCACCTCCCCAGTAATGCACCGAGAGAGTTCCCTGCGCAGAACCCTCTCTTCCTCCGCTCAGGATGTGGTCTCCCGAGATGCCACCTCTGACCAGCAGGGCAGAGGATTCCCGGAGCACTGGCCAGCGACAGCTTCTCACTCCTTTATGTGGAAGGTTCTATGATCTGGTCAGGAAGGACCTTCTAGGACCGCGGGTTCTCTCTGCTGTACACGTCCCTGGTGCAGGCGGGTGTCCCCACCCCACGGAGGTGCCGTGCAGTCAGCAGCGACAGAGGCCTGGCTTCCTAAAAACTGCTGGGCTAGTTTGCCGAAGGAAGCCCTGCCTACCGCATCCACCAACGGCCTGGAGAAAGCCACGTGCCGACAGGATGGAGCAGCGTGCGAGGCGGACACCGGCTGCTTCTGCAGCCCCTCTGCCCTCCTGCACAGCCCGGCTGCCATCACTGCGTCCCATCACCAGGGCTCCTGCCACATTCTCCACCTGCCCACGGCAGACACATCCTTCTCCTGCTAGTCCACGCAAGATGAGACTGAAATTTTCCTGTCAACTTTCAGTGAGAAAGCAAAACGCACCACAACAAAACAAGACAACTCACCTCTGCCTATGTCCCCAAACACCTGCCCCCACCTCTCAGCCTCTACTTTACCTTTTTGCTTAGTACCTTCTCTTTGCTACGTAATTTTTCAAAACTACGGGAGCCTTTTCTGTGAAGGGGAAAGAAAGAAAGATTAATTTGGGAGTAATGGGGCGACGTGTAAGTTCAAGTTTGTTTGTTTGTTTGTTTGTTTGCTGATACGTTTGTTTTTTTGAGACTGCAAACAATCCAAACTGCCTTGAGGAGAGTTGTCAGCTGGCTTCCTCTGAGTCCTATGGGCTCCGGGGCCCTGGGAGAGGAGCTCTCATGTTGGTCACCTGGGCCCCGTCCCCATTTCAACTGAGAAGCTCTGTTTTACAGTTTAGATGTGAGTATGACAAGGTCTTATTGTGTATAGCAAGCCCTTGAAATTGCCAGTTTGGTAGAAACCTGTGCCTGACACTTAATAAGAGAAGAAAACAGAGCAAAATGAAACTTTAGCTTGGGGTAAGAAATCCTGGGCTTAGTTCCCAGGGAGTCTTAGAGACCCTGGTCATGAGCCCATTCTTGCCTCAGTGCCTCTGACCTCCCAGTCCCTGCCAGGGTCATTGAGGGGGCAATGCCCAAACCTGTGGGAGGTCCCTGGTCCACCCCTGTGCTCCTAGAGACAGAGGCCCACCCACCTGGAAACTTCTCTCCATGTCCTTCTCATTCGATGGATCGGTGTGCTCTGCAGAGCGGAGAGGATGGCGTGCACCGAGGAGAAGTTCCTGAGGACCAAGCATTCCTGGGGAGGAAAGAGAGTGAACCATGAGGTGGAGAGTTGGAGCCCGCCTGCTCCAGCTTCAGCCCCTCGGCTGACATCTCCCCTCTTGGATGAGGCAGAGGCCCGGGCAGCCACGGGAGGGCACAGCTGGAACCCCACGAGCAGAACTCACAGAGGGAGGATGTGAGCTCGACCCAAGAGCCCAGATAGGAAGTGAGCCTCCACCACTGGGACATGGGGGTCAAGGCCAGTGTGCCCTGACAGGAGACGCCCAGGCATTGTGCAGGGACTTAAGCACACAAGACTACCCTGATGGTGGTTGTAAGTCAAAGGCAGTTCCCAGGTCTGCAGAGAGGGGATCCCCTGGGTCCTCCCACGGCTTACCCTGGCCACCTTGATCCAGTGCTCCAGCACCCTGGCTCTGTCCTGGGCCTTCATGCTGTAATCCCCAAGGCAGGTGGTGATGACGCAATTGGCCACATTGTTAAATTGGGCGACGGTGGCACGAACGGTGGGTGCCAGGTGCTCCTTTCCCTTCTTGTTGCGTTGGGACCAGATGGAGCCCAGGCAGTCATAGGGCACCACCTCCCTAAACAGCTCCTGGAGAGGAAGAGTGTGTCACACAGGCTACTCTTGTGAAAGAGTTTGGATCTGGCTATGTGCCCACTGAAGGCACCCAAGAGCTAATACTGGCAGGCAAGGAACGAGTGGCATTGTCAGGCAGGCCGTTCTCACTAACTCCAAGCACTAGGAAATGGCTCGGGTGTGCTCATCTTGAGGCTGCATCCAGTGTGCACCCCGATCAGCCCTTTGTTCTATTTCCTTCCTCAGATGCGCCCTGCCTGTGGCAGCTATAACTACGGGTTCTCTTTGGGTGTCTGCTAGGGAGTCTAGTACATATCAGGTCCTGAGAAGTGCTGAGGTTGGTGAGGTCACATGGGAGGATGGGTGGGTAACTCCTGAACCCACCTGCCCCTCAGTGAGCACCCTCCCAGAACCAGATAAGCCAGGCCCCCATGCTGCTTTCTCTCTGTCCCATCTCATCTTAGCTTCGGTCCCTCTGCAACTGGTACTGTTGATGTCTCAAGTCGACTGTCGACATGTGGACAGGGAAGGCTTGGGAATGAAGAAACTCATCCAGATCACATCACTGGTAAGATGTGGACCTGGTATTGGACCCAGATCACTGGACTCTGGTCAGTAATGGCTTGTCTGGGACACCAGGTGCAAGAAGGACAGCCTGTCTAGGCAGCCCTCCCTGCCCCCCGCAGAGGCGAGCTGCTCACCGCGTCCATCAGAGTCAGCTGCTCTGCCAGCAGCTTAGGAGGGAATGCCCTGATGTCCCACATGTCTACACGGGGCTGGTTCATTGTTGCCACAGGAGAGGGGCACGAGGGCTTTGAAGGTTCCTGTAGCTTCAGTCCTGTCACATGTGGTGGCTGTTCCCCTGGCATTGGTGCTGGCACTGAAGCTGGTGGTGGACCCAGTTGTACAGGTGACTCTGAGTGCAGGGCAGGCCCCAGCTCTACCGGAGGTGCTGGCACTGGCTCCAGAGCTTGCCTGGGAAGTGCCTGTGGCTCTGGACATGAAGCAGGAGCGGGGGGGGGGAAAGTTCACCAGCATCAGTCATTTCCCACTGGCCTTTCCAAACACAGAAAGGATCTGACTGCATTAAAGGGAGTTCTAACCCCAAAGCACCACCCCTGGTAGTTCTTCCAGACTGCGGTCCCCTCACCATCTGTTTCTGCCTCAAAGAGCTCTGGATGCCTCAGGTTGGTGAGCAGAATGTACACATGGGCACCCATGTCCAATCCACGCCAGCTGACCTGCACGCAGTCGATCTTAACTTTCAACGATGGAAAGTGCAGGGGCTGATGAAAATCTGTGCAGAAACGCTCCGGCATAGTGACCAAAGTGTGACAGATGGTGCTGGAAGTGTGAGAGTGGGCAGCAGAGTCAGAGGCTGGCCTTTCCTTCCATGCTGCGCTCCCAGGGCACGCTTGTGTGGATCTGGGCCCCTGGGCCTGCCACTGCCTGTCTAGAGGACAACCTGCCCCCCCTGAAGCGCTGTGTGGCTGTCCTGACAGTGGCAGACCCGGCCATTAGACAGGACAAGTACAGACCCTTGTGAGCCTCACCCTTACACTCACATGGGTTTTCTGAAGGGACGGGTCAGCCACCTATGTGCACCTGTGAACTAAGGACCAAGGCCCCAGGCAGATTTGTGGGCAGGTTGCTCATAATAACTTCAGGCCTGAGCCCCTGTTGCCTGGGTCAGGAGGGACAGAGGTGGGATGGAGGACGGGCAGAGCTAGGATGCCACTGTCCTGGGGACGTGTCTGTGGAGAGCTGGCTGTGAGCCCCAGACTCCCCCTGTTCTGCAGGGAGCCTGTGACCCCATCCACAGCTCTGTTTGACTCCTTTTCACTTGCAGGGAAAGCCCCCAGACCTCAGCGCCCTCGTGGGAATTACAAGTTGTCTCAGGTTCACAGCTTTGTCAGTCCCTCCCCAGCCACGGTCCATATGTGCCCCCACACTGTGGGGTACAGCGAGCTCTCTTTCTGGATCAAAAGTCCACATGCTTTCTAGTTGGGTGCTGGGCCTGTCATTGTGGGTAGAATGCGGGAGAATGCACCTCCACCTTGAGGAGGCCGTGAGGGCGTCACAACTGACATGCTGTGGACGTGACTTGCTTACGGTGTCTACCGTGAGTATCTCACTCCGTGACTAGAATTGAGACCCAATGTCTGTTGTCTGCTTTGGTCACTGAATTATGCCAAGCATCTAGAAAAGTGACTTTACAAAGGAAGGGCTTATAAATGTGTTGAATAAGTAAGCCCCAAGCAGAGCATTCCCAGATATCTGAGTGGACCTGGGGTCTCCTTCTCTGGTGCCCATGGAGCCTGTTCTTTCTATATCGAGGACAAAGACAAGTTAGAAGAGATCTCCAATGAAAGTGCTGAGTCAGATATGCCTTCTATGGGCTTTTGCAAACTCAGAGAGACCCTGGCCATGGGGGCATGAGGCAGAGAGCTTTTTCAGCCAAACAGGAAAGAAAAATAATAAATATGAGAAAGCACAGTGCATCCAGCAGAGCCAGGCACCAGGCATCTCCTTGTCATGTCTTATGGCATTTGGCCCCTATAAGGACTCTCTGGGGTTCATCCTCTTACCACCCCACTTCTCGGAGGAGCAAACTGAGGCTCAGAGTGCTGTAGTGGCATTCCCGAGACACAGCTTATAGGTGGCAGAGTCACCATGGTGCCTTGGAGGGGGCGGGCACTCACCTACTGAAGAGCTGGTCCAGGAACTGTGGGATGGTGGTGAAGTCCCAGTATGAGCAAAGGAAGGTGGAGAAGTGGGGGACGGTTCTGCCCTGGAGAGCTGGCAGCAGGGACTCCACCAGCTTCGCCCTTGTGCCTGGCTGGAGGGTCCGCATCACGTGGATCTCTTGTAGGTCCAGGGTACGACCACTTTTATCCTGGAAGGAACAAGGAGGGACACGCTTTCAGTGTCATCACCATGAATTGCCAGAGAACTGCGGTCTGGAGCTCAGACCAGGAAGTCCCAACCCTTTAGGGATCTGCTCATGTGGAAGACATGAGTGTCCATCGTGAAAAAGATTATAGGCTCTCGAAGTCAAATTCGACGTGGGGGACAGAAAAGAACTAAGAAAATAGTACCTTCGCAGTATGTTCAATGTAGTTTGTTAGCTGTGGAGCAACTAACTTCCTGTATTAGTAGCCTGTATAGAGATCACTGTCCCAGTGAGTTCTCAAAAATGACTCCCACGGTAGCCACAGGAAACACAGGCATTTGGATGTCAGTGGCTGCTCGACAGCACACAGGTCGGCACTGAGAACTGTCCTCAGCTGTGGCTGCAGGTTCCCACTGAGCTCCCTGGGGCTTGGTGTGCTGCTGGCACGGAAAGGAAGGGGGCGGTGGGAACCTCATTTCCTCCCCATTTTGGAGACAGCGTGCAGAGAAAGACACCTGAAGAGAACCCTCACAACTTAAACAACACAATTGTCTTCCTTTCGTTTCCATCAGAGCGAGCCACGGTGATCCCAGATGCCACACAGAGGGAATGCTGGCAGCTCCTGGGGCAGGAGGAAGCCCATTGCAGTGCCAAGATCTGAGCAGATGATTCAGGGAAAAGAAGGATCGAGTGGCCGGTAAGTGGCTGACTGTGACTGAGACTGTCAGTTGCGAGGTTGGAAATGAAGAAAAATCAATGGTCTTTTTATTTGCCACATGGTCTCCAGATGGGTAAAATATTGCAAAGAATGTGAACACCCAGGAAAGGCTGAGGCAGGGAAGCAGCTCCGTTCTGAGACTGCTGCTGAGCATGCACCTGCTACATCACTTTGGAAAGTCATCTGGCTTTAGCTATCAACATTTTACACGTGCATAGCTTTTCACCCAGGAATCCCTTTCCCCAGAGGCTGGTTTAGGAGGGGATTAGTCTATGTTCTGGGCTGAACTGTATTCCCCTCTTAAAATTCACAATTGATGTTGTAATACCCAGTGCATAAGACGATGACTGCGGTAGGACACAGGTCTTTCGAAAGGCAATTAAGTTAGAGTAAATTCGTTAGTGTTCGCTTTGATTTGACATGGCACGGGCCCTCAGAAGAAGACGTGGTAAGGACACAGGGAAGCAGGAGAGAAGAGCATGTGAACAGAGATATAGAACGTGGCCGTCTACAAGCCCAGGAGAGAGACCTCAGGGGAAACCACCCCAGCCAACAGCTTGATATCAAATTTCTAGCCTCCAGAATTGTGGGAACATATATTTTTGTTGTCAGGGGCCTCTAGTGTGTGGTGCTGTGTTACGGCATCCCTAGCCAGCTCACACAGCCTGTTGGGCACACATAAGATGTTCCCTGCAGCACGGCTGAAATGGAAATTACAACTGAACCGTGTCACGTCCCACCGGCACCGAGAGACTGAACTGCCAGGGAAAATGGCCTCTGTTACAGGAAAACCTGAAGACGTGGGATGGCACAGCTCCCGGCCTGGTGGGGCTCCAGCGATGTGCTCTGTGAGATGATCCATTGCAGACAAATGTGTAGAACAGCCGGACCCCCTTTTTTGTGTGACTTCTCTGTTTTGTGTGTGTGAACACCCCCCTCCCCCATAAGAGTGATGGTTTGTAAGTCTTGGAGGAGACCTGGGAGGCAGCGGGGCTGACTGCTGCACAGGACACCTGGGGTGGGGAGCTAAAACAGTAAGAAGAGTGGCAACGAGCAAAGATGCTCACGGCCTAGTGTAGAGCGAAACCACACAAAAGTGCCTTCTCTTATAGTTCTGCAAGTGGGAGAAACAGGGACTTTGCACCTAAGCGAGTTGCCAGTGGGTAGTACTAGAGGCCAGATTCCTGTGGGAGTGGAACTGTGGGTCACTCCAGTGGGAAGGCTTGAGTACAGTTTCCAGGGGAGTGCCCATATTTGGGTCGGGGTCCTGGGCCCACTCTGGTCATTATGGGTTCCTGTCTGTGGAAACCTCTCTGTGCCTGCTCTCACCTTAGACCAGCGCTGGCCTTGGTTGGTGACATGGTGCGCCTGGCCCTTGTCCAAGGAGATGGAGTATTTGGACCCATCAAACACCTCCTCGGTGCTCTCCTGCATGGAGCTCTGTAATGAAAGTGGCCAGCATTTGGGCCAATAAGAGTCAGCAGCCTCCTGCCTGTGTCCATGGGAGATACCCCGACTAGAAATTCTTCCCCCTCCCCCGGTCAGGCACAGAGGAGCATCTGCATAGACCTCTAGCCGGGGGAGGAAACCAGATAACAGCTAGAGGTTCAGGATTTACTTCTGAGGATACAGACTTGGTCCCTAACGGTTACTTTCCCATCCTGCCAGCCACAACGTGAGACATGGACAGACCTTCCAGGGTTTCATCCCCTAACGACCAGCTCCTGTTCAGGAGGGGCCCCTCTTATCCTCTTCATTCTCTCTCTCTCTCTCCGTCTCTCTCTCTGTCTCTGTCTCTCTCTCTCTCCCAGTCTCTCACTCTCACTCTCTCTCTCACACACAGACGCAGACACGCACACACACGCAAAGACACACGGAAACACACACACACACACACACACACACACACACACACACACACGGTGATTGGAAGGTGGTGAAAAACTGCCCAGATGCGATCACAGGTGTGGACCGTCCTGGATTGGGCTGCCCTGTGTTACCGGGGGCTGCCCCCTGCCAAATGGCCACAGGCAGCAGAGGGGAGGACGGAGCCAACGTCTCCATCGTCTCAACAAGCTCTCTCTCTGGGAATTCCTGAGGTGAGATCGTCGAAAACTCGGGAAGCAACATGAATCCATCTTTCTCTCTCGGCAGTTGCTTGCCAAGTGAGCTGGATGGTTACCAGAGTTCTAAGTTCTGTTGCGGTCCATCACTAAGGAAGTGAGGTCACTTCTTTAAGATTCCATGACATGGGGTCTTTCCTTCAGTATGATCTATCCAGTGGTCTCTCTGGGCTGACGACTGCTCACCCTCTTCCCCCATGTCAACTTGTTAACTGCACGCAAGTGTGCAAACACAGCACTCCCTCAGCCCTTTGGGCGTGCAGCAAGGGCCCCAGGTTTCAAGGCAGAGGTTGATCAGAATCTCCTTTTTCTCACCATTTCTGTGATCCAAGACAAGATATCGTGTCTTTCAAGACCTCCTCAGCTTCCCAATATGCCCAATGGGGATTATGCAAGCATTTACTTCCTACGAAATTCATGAGGTGTATATGAGCTAAATCTTATTGAAACTCATGGGTTGGTGTCTGTAGTGGATCGAATTATGTCCCCCCAAAAGTCATTGAAGCTTGTATCCCCCACACATTATGTATTAGAAACGTAGCCCCCACTGTGATTGTTAAGAGGGTGCGAAATCCTATTACGGTAATTGAAAGGTGGAGCCTTGGAGGGGATCGGATTGTGAGACTGTGCTGAATGGATTAAAGATGGTGGTCAGGGGTGTGGTTCTGAGAGCTTTAAAAGAAGAGGATAATCTGTCTTGCTCTCTCCTCTCTCTGCTTCCACCATCTTGCAATGCGAGACCCCTGGGTTGCTGTCACCACCACCAGATGGACGTTGGACCTCCCGGCCTCAGAAAGTGTAAGCAAAAAAAATTTCACTTTCTTTGTAAATTACCCAGATCCAGGTATTCTGTTAGAGCAACACAAAAGGGAATGAATACAGTGTCAAATGTACATACTGCACATACATGGAGATATTTGAATTGCAAAAAAGAGTGAAATATAGCATGAGATACAATTCCAAGAGGCCTGAGTTCCAGCAGTGTCATCATCTTGGGAAAGTCCTTTTTTGTGGCCAGGTTTTTTTTTTTTTTTTTTTTTTTCCCCCCTGCAGTGATAACACAGTGAAATTAAATTCAGGTATTGTCATCTCCTGATAGTAAAATTTTCAATGCCTTCCTATGATATTTAGAATCAGTCCCATGGGCTTTACCTCGGCCTGTGTGGTGGCATCCTGCACAATGAATGGCTCCCAGCACTAAGTGGTTAGCCACTTCGTTCTGACCAAGGGAACACAACACAAGTGATGGGATGGGATGTCACTTGTGTCTGAGTCAGTTCAGGCTGCTATAACAAAGTACCATAGTGTGGGTAGCTTATATCCAACATCAATTTGTTTCTCAGAGTTCTGGAGCATGGAAGGTGGAGATCAAGGTCTGAGCATAGTTGGGTTCAGGTGAGGAATCTCTTTTGGTTTGAAGACAGCAGACCTCAGGTTGTATCCTTTAGAGAAAGCACTCAAGTCAGCTTTAAAAAGGTACCTCTCACCGTTGAGGACAGCTGAAATAAGGGGTGGACAGAAGGTCAGAGACAGAACGCGGGAATGTTGCGGGACATGAGGGGAGAAAGCCCTTCCCACAGCACTTGGCAGGGAACAGAAAATTAGCGGCCAAACCTCCACCCTCCTGGAGGAATTGTCACAGCAGGGTGACACGAACACGGAGAAGTGAAGGTCAGCCATCAAAGCAGGCCCTGCCGATACTGATCGTGGTGGGTGTGCGTACCACCTCCTGTCACTGTACCCTTCTCAGAGGAAAGGGGGCAAGGCCCAGGGGTACAAAACAGAGGCACAGACTAGGGAGAGAGAGGTCTATGTCTTTTAAGAAAAAGCCAACAAGGCAGCTTCAAATAAGAGAAAGATGACATCATCAGAGGCCCATATGTATCTGCATAATGTCTTCTAGATGCATCCGAGTTGTTGCAAATGACCGGATTTTGTTCTTTTCTAAGGCCGAATAGTATTTCGTTGTGTACGTATACCACCTTTTCTTTATCTGTTCGTCTGTTAATAAACACTCAGGTTGATTCTATATCTTGACTCTTATGAATAATGCCTCAATGAACATGGGAGTACAGATATCTCTTCAACCTATTGACTTCACTTCTTTGGGGGATATTCCCTGAAGTGGGATTGCTGGATCATATGGTAATTCTGTTTACAGTTTTTTGAGAAACCTCCACGCTGTTTTCTGTAATGGCCGTACGTTCCTACCAGCAGTGTACAAGGGTTTCCTTTTGTCCACATCCAGGCAATGCTAGATATCTTTTGTCTTTTTGATAACAGCCATTCTATTGGGTATGAAGTAATAGCTCCTAGTGATTTTAATTCGTATTTCCCTGATGATGAGTGAGGTTGAGCATTTTTTCATCAAACTGTTGGTTATGTGGAGGTCTTATTCTGAGAAATGGATATTCAGTTACTCTGCCCATTTTTGAATCGAGTTATTGTCTTGCTATTGAGTTGTTTGAATTTTGTACATATTTTCGGATACTTATTCATTACCAGATGTATAGTTTTCCAGTATTTTCTCTCATTCCAGACATTGTGTCTTAACTCTTCTTATTGTTCTTTTCCTCTGCGGAAGCTTTTTAATTGGATGCAATCCCATTTTTGTCTATGTTTGAGTTTGTCACCTTGCTTTTGGGGTTAACTCCGAAAAATCATTGCCCAGACCAGTGTTGTGGAGCTTTTCCCATATGTTTTCTTCTAGTAGTTTGACAGTTTCAGGTGTTCCATTTACCTGTTTAATCCATATTGAGTGTCGATTTTTGTATGTGGTCTCAGATAAGATAAGGGTTCAAGTTCATTTTTCTGAATGTGTATACACGGTTTTGCCAGCACCGGTTATTGAAGAAACTGTTATTTGCTCATTAAGTGTTCTTGGTACCTTTATTGAGAATCATTTGACTGTAAATGTGTAGGTTTATTTTGCAGCTCCGGTGTGTTTCATTGGTTGATGTTCCCGTTTTTAGTCTACTACCTTGTTGTTTTGATGACTGTAGCATTTGTCTTAGTCCATTTCTGTTGCTTATAACAGAATTCCCTCAAACTGGGTGATTTATAAAGAAACAGTCTTTATCGCTTACAGTTTCAGATGCTGGGAAACCGAGAGTCTAGGAAACACATCTGGTGAGGATCTTCTTTGGGGGTGACTTCAACGACACAGGGTATCACACTGTAAGAAAGGCAGGAGCGAGCGAGCAAGAGAGAGAGAGAAAGAGAGAAAGAGAAATGGCATGCTCCTTGTGTGCTCTCCTTTTAAAGACCCCGGAACCATGCCCCTGACCACCATTAAAACCATCAGTTTATTAATCTCTTTACTAAAGCATGGTCCTCACAATCAAATCACCTCTTCAAGGCCCCACCTTTCAATTCCCATAGGAAGAATTCCCACCCTGTTAACACTGTCACAGTGGGAGTTCAACTTCTATTACATGAACTCTGAGGGACAGAATTCAACCCACAGCTGCTTTGTAGTATATCTTGAAGTCAGGTCGTGTGATGCCTCCAGCCGTGTTCATTTTGCTCAAGTTTGCCTATTCAGGGTCTTTTGAGTTCCACAGGAAAAATGAAAAATGACGTTGGACTTTCGATAGGGGTTGCATTCCATCTGTATATCACTCCAGGCCCTATGAACATTTGAACAATATTAATTTTTCTGATCTATAAATATGAACATGTATTTTCACTCATTTGTGTTTGCTTCCATTTCTTCCATCGGTGTTTTATGGTGTTCAATATACAGACGTTTCATATCCTGGTTAAATTTACTTCTAAATGTTTTTTGGCTGGTATCGTGAATGGGATGGTGTTCTTATGTTTTTGGACAGTTCATTGTTGGCGTATAGAAGTGTGACTGATTTTTGTGTGTTGATTTTGTATCCTACAACCTTACTGAATTTGTTTTCCAGTGCTCACAGATTTTGGTGGTATCTTTAGGTGTTTCTGTTCTATACGCAAGATCACGTTGCCAGCAAAGAGACAATTTCACTTCTTCCCTTTTGATTGGAATTCCTTTTATTTCATTTCTTGCCTAATTGCTGTGGCTAGGACTTCCATTATGATACTGAAAGCAGTGAGAGTGGGCATCCTCGTCTTGTTCCTGATCCTAGAAGAAAAGGTCACAACTTTTCACCATTGATTGTGGTGTTGGCTGGGGGTTGGTCACATGTGGCCTTTATTGTGTTGACGTGTATTTCTTCTATACCTCATTTGTTGGGTCTTTTTATCACGAGATGTTGTTGAAGTTTGTCAGATGCTTTTTCCGCATCTGTTCAGGTGCTCTTGTAGTTTTGGTCCTTCATTCTGTTCATATGGTATATCACATGTATTATTTTGCATGTGTTGGAGCATCCTTGCATCCCAGGTATAAATCCCACTTGATGATGGTGGATGATCTTTTTAATGTGTTGTTAAAATTGTGGAGAAGCCCATATCAGATCTTTCCTCTCATGATTAGACTCATATGTCCAAATGCATATTCCTAGTATATGCCTCTGTGTCATATGGCATTTCTATCTGCAGTTGTTCAAGGAACCTCCATGCTTTTCTCCATGATAGCATGGTTGCACTATTTTCCAGTCCTCCCAGCAGTGTAGGAAGGTTCCCCTTTCTCCACATCTTCACCAGCTTTTGTTATTCTGTCTTTTTGACAATAGCCAGTCTAATTGGGGTGAGGTGATATCTCAGAGTTGTTTTGATTTGCATTTCCCTGATGACTGGTGATGCTGAGCTTTTCTTCATATACCTACTGGCCATCTGTATGTCTTCCTTTGAAAGGTGTCTACTCAGCTCCTTTGTCCATGTTTTAATTGGATTATTCGGTTTTTGAGTGTAAAGATATTTGAGGTCCTTGTATATTCTGGATATCCAGAGTATAAACAGCAAAGTTGAGAGTTCCTGTATCCCCCGTCCCCCCACAGATGCACAGCCTTCGCCATTTTCAGCAGCCCTCGCCGGAGTGCTGCTACACTTGTTAGACGGATGCACGTACGTTGATCCCTTCCTCCCCTGTCCCCCTGGGCAACCGCTGATCTTTTCACTGTCTGCATAGTTTTTCCTGTCCCAGAATGTCATATGGTCGGTATCATACAGTATGTGGCCTTTTAAGACGGGCCTCTTCACTCAGCAGTATGCATTTAAGTATCCGTCATGTCTTTTCATGGCTTGATAGCCCATTTCTTTTTAGCACTGAATAATATTCCAAAGGTAACCTTTCTTGCTCAGCCTTTTACCGTGTTAACTTCTACATCATTACACAAGACTGTTTTATCCTCAGAGAGCTTGAAGTCCGGTCAAGGAGACTGGGTAGGCCCCCTGCACTGTGATAAATGCATGACAGGGAATGGACTCGGGGAAAGGGGGCACATAGGGACATTTGGGTCAGGGGGCATGTGCCATGTGGCCCTCTCTCCTTGAGGTGGTGAGGATGTGTGTGGAGTATAAGATATTGCCCCTCTTTTCAGGAATTGTATTACTGTACAGTTAGCAGATAAGCTGGCTAGTACCCGTGACGTGACAGCAAGTAATAGAACCTAATGTGTGATCAAAGGCTAAGTTGAGAGCAGTCGATTCTGGAACCGCCGGGGTTGGAGAGAGAGGGAAGCCAATGAGAGTTGGAATGCTTGCGGAGAAAAATCTTGAACTGAGCCGTGAAATCTGGGAAGGCTGTAGAGGAGTTAAGGGGAGAGCAGGGCATTCCAGGTCGGGAGTGGGTTCATCACGAGGTGCTTAATCCAGTGCCGAAACCAGTACCTGGCACATAGTAGGTGCTCAATTCAGTGTCTTTTTAAGTGGCTGAGTGGACATGGCCAGATGAACAGATTGAAAGTAATGTACCTCTTTGACCACCCTTTGATGTTAAAAGGAGATCTGACTGAATGTAGCATTGATGGTGGTATAAATTGGTCAAGCCTTTTTGGAAGACGTTGAGCCTGGGAGTATCTGTAAAAATTTTAAACGAGCATGCCTTTGACCCAGAAACTCCACTTAGAGAAATCTACTTTAAAGCCATATTTGCCTATATTCTTAAGGGTATATGATTAAATAGTCCATGGCATATTCATGTGTGGACTTTGAAGTTTAACAAACATGTATAACGTCGTCAGACAAAAACAGTCTGAAATTTCTTTTGGAAAACTATCCACAAAATGGTATACTGTATGTGGTTGATCCTTGGCCCACTGTTAGAAGGGAAACTTAGGCACAGGAAAATTTTGGCAAGTTTACCTGAGCAGACAACGATTAGGACTCTGGCAGCCCCAGATCTCAAGAGGTCCAGTGCCCCAGCAAGGGGGCGAGCGGGGGAAATGTTTGTAAGTTGTTCTTTGAGGAAGCAAGACAAAGAAGATGCATTTGATTGGTGGAAGTGGAAAGTTTTTAGTTACAGGTTAGTTTGGGTGGGTTCTGATTGGTAAGGCTTGAGTTGACATTGAGTTGGATTTCGGTTTGCTTATGTAGGAGGAACCCAAGGCAATGGAGCTGTCTCAGCCTAATGGCCCCCCAATTATTTTAACACCACCATGAAGATTTGTGCTTTTTGTGTCCCCATCACCTTCATATCCCATTTCCTGAGTCTGATCCAAGACAGACTTAATAATAATCATCTGCTCATGCTCATCACTAGCTGGTGAGCCCCTTGAAGCTGCAGAGAGTGTTTGGGGTGTCTTTGTATTTCCTTCGAGGCCCAGAACAATATAGGTCTTTGGAAAGGTTTGTGAAATTGAACTGATAGAAATGAAATTTCATGAATTGCTCTCTTCTGTTACTTCTTTTCCACGAACATGCTACGTAAAGATAGCAACAGGTGAGTTTGCTGTGTGTCTATTGGATGAAACGTTTTCAGTATTCTTGTTAAATAGGAACTGTCCAAGATCACGATGCCGGTTACGTTAAATGAGCCATTGAGCTCATTAACTGGTGATATTGGTGAAGCTTTTTTTTTTTCTTCCTGCACATGCTTCATGCCCGGAGCAACGGGCACTTCCCCACAGGCTCTAGAGCCAACCTTGCCTGCTCTGCACCCAGAGTCACCTGTAGGACTGGATCCATGAGCATCTTCCGAGCCCACACCAGGGGCAGGGAAGTGGCCACCTCCAGTGATGGAGCTGGAACTTGAGCGATCTCCAGAGCTCTTCTACCCCTGTCCTGTGATGCGATGAACCAGCCCAGTGTGGGCATGCGTGACATCATGGCATTCTCTCCCAAGCTGCTGGCAGAGCAGGTGACGCTGATGGACACGGTGAGCAGCTTGGCTCTGCAGAGTGGGGCCTAGACAGGCTGTCCTTCTTGCACCTGATGTCCCAGACCAGCCATTCCTGACCAGAGTGCAGTGATCTGGGTCCGGTATCAGTTAGGCATCTTACTAACCACGTGAACTGAACTCGTTTTATAATGCCTGTGACGTTCCTGTCCACACGTCAACAGTACAGATGGGACACCGACAGCACCAGGTGCACGGAGTGACTGTGAAGATCAAATGAGTTGGGACGTATGGGAAGCAAGTCCAGGCCCTGGGCCATTTGGGGATGGAGGGTGCTCACTGAGGTGCAGGCAGTTCCATGGGTCTCTTCCACCCACCCTCCCAGGAGGCTTCACCAGCTTCAGCACTTCTTTAGCACGTGATGTGGACTAGACACTGTAGCAGACGCCCAAGTAGAGCCCCTAGTTGTAGCTTCCAAAGGGAGTGTGAATCCGAATGGGGAAATGGAGCAGAGGACTCATTAGGATGGGTTAAGATGCCACCTTGAGATGTGCATGCCCTGGACAGCTTCTGGGTGTGGGGCTGGTGAGAATAACCTGGCGGCAGTGCTACAGACCGTTGGTCAGCAGTGGTAGGCCTGGGACATCATGTACTTAAGCACCCTCAGTGGGTGGAGAACCCAACGCAGGGACTCCTGCCAGCCTCCGGCTACATGCTGAGCTTCCTGAGCTCCAGCTCAGACCACTGTCACCTGCCTGGGGACTGCACGATACTGTGGATTCTGAGCTGGGGTGGGCCATGCCCCTGCAATGCTCTCCTCCTCTGTAGCAGGTGTGCAAGAAGGTGGTGCCCTATGACCACTGGAGCCCCCGCTGGTCCCAGTAGGACAAGAAGGTCAAGGAGCACCCGGCAGCAACTGTCCATGCCACCGTTACCCAGTTCAACAGTGTGGCCAACCGTGTCATCAGCACCTGCCTCGGGGACCACAGCTGAAAGGCCCGGGAACTGCTTTCCATCTCATAGATTATTGTGTTTCCTTCTCAGGGGTGCCGCCATTTAGGACATTTTTCTCACTCTGTGCCATTGTCTGTACCCTGCCTGGCACATCTGCTCACTGTCTGAAGGAGACACGGAGAGAAGTTGGGAGGTAGGGAGGACGTCCCCCTACCAGGGAAGGAGCACCAGGGATGACCAGGGTCCTCTGTTGTGCTGAACATGGCTTTGTCGGTGAGCCTGGAAGTCACTGGGGCCAGGGACACTGGAGGCTGCAATGAGCTGGGTGAAGAGGCCTGTCAATCTTTCTGGGACCTTAGGCCAGCAGTTCTGCCCCAGGATTCAGTGTTATCAACTGTCAGGCACAGGCTGGAGCCGGTTGGACACTATCAAGTGTTTAGTAACAGCAATGGAACTCTTTGCCCAACTGAAATCTCACCTGTAAAACCAGAGCCGCTCAGTTGAAATGGGGATGGGGCACAGGTGACCAGCATGAGAGCTCCTCTCCCCAGTCCCTCGCAGCCCTTAGGACTCAGAGAAACCCAGCTGGAAGCTCTCATCCAGACAATGGGAATTCATTGGATTTTCAAACAAAAGGAATTTGAACTCACACAACTCCACACATTATTCACAGTTATTCCTCTTTCCCCTCTCCCGAAAAAGAAAAAAGAAAAAAAAAAGCTTCCCGAAATTTCAAAAGCTGTGTGCCAAAGACAGCTCACTGAGCAGAAATGTGCTCATCTAGTAAAGAGGAGGTGAGGGGATAGGGGAGTGACTGGGGAAGCCACAGGGCGAGAGTGGAAGGGGCGCCTGCCTGGTGGTGATTTTAACTTTCCCCCTGAATGTTTCTGTGAAAACTCTCAGGCTTGTCCAGATTGCTGGGACTATTGACGCGTTTGTGCAGAGGCACTGGGGGTTCTGGGGGCAGGAAGCCCTGGAAATGGGTGCAGTGATGCAGCTGGGCTGTGCTGGGGCGGAAGGGAAGGCCGTGGAGAGAAGGAAGGGCAGCTACCTTCCCTGGAAAAGAAGGGATGAGAAGTGATGACAGCAGACACAGTCAAGTAGTCACCTGAAATGCATTGTCATCTGAAGGCTCAACCAGGGAAGAATGGGCTTCTGACCTCACTGGCTGCCTGGCTTCCTTGGGCCTGCTCCTCTTTGGCTCGAGGGTGTCGCCGGCCTAGTGGGATGGGGGCTCCAGCTGGCAGGAGAGCTTGTAGCTGCAGGACAGAGAGGCAGCTGCGAGTCTACCGGGAGCCACACCTCAGCTCTCCCTCCCAGTGCCTGCCCTGTAGCTGGAGTCCTGGTGCCCCAGTGGTCACCATGCGACAGGGTCTGTGGCTGACCAGACATCCATGGCCCCAGGCTCTCCGCAGCTGCCACCAGAAAGAGTCCCCTATGCCCTGACTATGATCAAATTCCTGCAAGGCCCTCACCTCTCGTTGTCACTGAGCCACTCAGTGGAGCTAAACCAGTGTCCAAATTCTTCCTCCTTCTCGAAGTGGTAATTGTTGGCTGCCACCTGGAGGAGCTGGATTTCTCTGAGGACTTTAATTTCCTGGGGCCAGAGAGAAAAACAGGATGCCGACAGGGCCTGGGTGGGAGATGCTAAAGGGACCTTGTGGGGGAGGGATGGAGCAGGGAGCTGGTTTGCAGAGTTTTCTCTTAAGTGATACCCTCCTCTCCTTCCATCCCATCCATGCCCCAACCTGTTCTCAGAGTTGGGTTCCAACAGCCTGTCCCCCAGAAATGTGTCCTTGATTCCTGTCCCCTTCCCACACCCTCCAGTGGGATGGGATGCCCCCCTCCGTCTATCAAATCTTCCTAATAAATCAGAGATGCAGGGGATGCAGGCAGGAAGTGTCCTGCCCGGGTGAGAGGGGCCGTCTGTGACTTCCACATCCCCACGCTCCCTTGAGCGAGGGCCGCAGCTACTCACCTTCCGCCTTTTCTGGGTGTTGAATACCTTTCCCTGAAAGAGTTGATGGTCCGAGTCTCTCAGAAAGGCCCCCTAGCCCATTTCTAGCCCCATCCTCACCCGTTCCCGTGTTGCACTAAGGCCGGGGCCATCTGGGTCAGGGGGAGTGCACAAAACAGGGCTTGCACCTAGGTCAGGCTCTGAGCTCTGGAGAAGGATGACATTGGAGCTGAGGATCGAGGACCTTCTGTCTCAACCCTCCCTGATGACAGGGTGAGGATACTGAAGCCTCTGATAAAAAGGGGCTGCTGGCCACTCCCAAGCTGCCTGCCATCAGAGGGGCCCGATTTCACTCTCTTCCCATGGCAAGCAAGTAAGGGAGAGGCTGAGTCCAGCTGAGCTCTGCGACTTCTCCACTTGGAGAACAGGGACTGGGGGCTTGTATGGACGCTCCATCACTCACGGGTGAGAAGGGCGTGACCCCCCCAGCACACGGGCAGGCGTGAGGTCTCATGAGTGGAGGTTTGCCGAGTGCTGAGTTCTAAGGGCTCTCCCCTCCCCAGCCTCAGGATCCTGGCCCCCGACCTGCCCGTCCCCAGGCTCACTCACATCCACATAGTCGTCCATCGCAGCGTCTAACATCACCAGGTCGCTGAGATAGGTTCCCAGGAAGGGAACGATACCCTGTGACATTGGGGTGGTAGTGGTGATGAGCACCAGCTCTTGGGTGTCCACACTTGGCTCATTCTATAAAAATCTCACCAAGCTCGTCTTTCTGGACCCCCCTAGCCAGGGTTTTCCACTTGGAGCCACAGAGGAACCTCGGGCGCCTCCCCTCCGTGGCCACACTGCTCTCTCCCCAGCTGGCGTCCAAAGACACCGTGTACCCCCTAGCTACCTCTGTGGTGAAAGTTTCATGTCCCAGTGGTTACGTGGTTCCTGCCACACCTCGCTCTGTAATCCCCTCTAGGCCAGCTCTTCCAGGTCCTGGAAGTGGTGTCTCTAATAAAGGCATCTCAGATGCTGTGGCCACAGGAAGGCAGGCCCCTTAGGGTGGAAGCTCTCTCCTCTTTTGATTTGGAGGCCTCCAGCTGGAAGGGAGGGGCCCCTGTCATCTACTCCCTAGAGCCCCTCCCAGTCACAGACACACTCACCTTTTTCTGCTGCCGCTGCCTCATCTGGGCTCTCTGATGGTTCATCTCCAAGGTGGCCAATTTGACGGTCCCCACCTGACAGGGTCAGGGACAAGGTTAGTGCTATGTCCAAATGAATGTCCCCTCCAAAGTTCATGTGGAAACATGATACCCACTGTAACTGTATTAAGAGGGTGGAAGATTCCACAACACTGTTTGAAAGGTGGGGCCCTGTAAGAGGTGACCGGACTAGGATTACTCTGCCCTCATGAATGAATGAATTCGTTCAAGGGTTATCACGGAACCGGACTGGCGGCTTCCTAAAGAGTGCGTGGAAATACGCTCTTGCCCTCTTGCCATCTGATACGCTGTGCCACCTCCTGACTCTGCAGAGAGTCGCCCCCGCCCCTCTGGAGTAAGACCCTCACTAGATGTACGCCCTCTGCTTGGACTTCCCAGCCTCCTCAAATGTAAGAAAAAAAATGCTCTGTTTCTTTAAAAACGACCCAATTTTAGATATTCTGTTGTAAGCAACAGAACACAGTAAGACGGTGAATGAGACTGTCTTCCCCTCACTCAGTTTCACCCCTGCGCCTGACCTTCAACTCTGGATATCTGACTCGTGAGCTGGTGTAGTGCCACCACCGCCTCTAGCGGCTCTGGTTCTAGAGTTGATGCCAGCTGTGACACTCTCCAGTGTGTGGTCTTGGGCGTGCACCCTGGCCACCCTTCCCTGTTTCCTCATGTGGAGAGGATCCCCTGAGAACTCCTAGTACTGTCCTGGACATTGTCCCCAGCACCCCTGGAGGAAGAGGCAGACACAGGCACGCTCCATGAGCCTCGTCAACCCCATCGCCACTCTGTGAGGCCCGCACAAGAGGCTCGTCATCCCTACGGCTTCCAGGTGAGAAAACAGAAGCCGGAGGTGGGGGCGTGCCTTGCCCAGGGCTTCGCGGGAGAGGCCGGCTCCTCCCCAGCAAGTGGAGGCCGTGACCCAGCTGCCTTCACCCCACCCACCAGCACCACCGCTGGCGAGGGCATCGGCTTGTGGGCTCTCTGTGAGCCTCCTTGTCACCAGCCAGGCCCAGCCTTGGTGAAGGAGGGACAGCGTGTTCTGAGAAGGCTGGTTTAGGGGTTCCTGCCCACCCCAGCACCACTGATGTCTGTGCACCCAACGCTGGGTTTGAGGCCACGTCAAAGGCTTCACCTCCCCAGTAATGCACCGAGAGAGTTCCCTGCGCAGAACCCTCTCTTCCTCCGCTCAGGATGTGGTCTCCCGAGATGCCACCTCTGACCAGCAGGGCAGAGGATTCCCGGAGCACTGGCCAGCGACAGCTTCTCACTCCTTTATGTGGAAGGTTCTATGATCTGGTCAGGAAGGACCTTCTAGGACCGCGGGTTCTCTCTGCTGTACACGTCCCTGGTGCAGGCGGGTGTCCCCACCCCACGGAGGTGCCGTGCAGTCAGCAGCGACAGAGGCCTGGCTTCCTAAAAACTGCTGGGCTAGTTTGCCGAAGGAAGCCCTGCCTACCGCATCCACCAACGGCCTGGAGAAAGCCACGTGCCGACAGGATGGAGCAGCGTGCGAGGCGGACACCGGCTGCTTCTGCAGCCCCTCTGCCCTCCTGCACAGCCCGGCTGCCATCACTGCGTCCCATCACCAGGGCTCCTGCCACATTCTCCACCTGCCCACGGCAGACACATCCTTCTCCTGCTAGTCCACGCAAGATGAGACTGAAATTTTCCTGTCAACTTTCAGTGAGAAAGCAAAACGCACCACAACAAAACAAGACAACTCACCTCTGCCTATGTCCCCAAACACCTGCCCCCACCTCTCAGCCTCTACTTTACCTTTTTGCTTAGTACCTTCTCTTTGCTACGTAATTTTTCAAAACTACGGGAGCCTTTTCTGTGAAGGGGAAAGAAAGAAAGATTAATTTGGGAGTAATGGGGCGACGTGTAAGTTCAAGTTTGTTTGTTTGTTTGTTTGTTTGCTGATACGTTTGTTTTTTTGAGACTGCAAACAATCCAAACTGCCTTGAGGAGAGTTGTCAGCTGGCTTCCTCTGAGTCCTATGGGCTCCGGGGCCCTGGGAGAGGAGCTCTCATGTTGGTCACCTGGGCCCCGTCCCCATTTCAACTGAGAAGCTCTGTTTTACAGTTTAGATGTGAGTATGACAAGGTCTTATTGTGTATAGCAAGCCCTTGAAATTGCCAGTTTGGTAGAAACCTGTGCCTGACACTTAATAAGAGAAGAAAACAGAGCAAAATGAAACTTTAGCTTGGGGTAAGAAATCCTGGGCTTAGTTCCCAGGGAGTCTTAGAGACCCTGGTCATGAGCCCATTCTTGCCTCAGTGCCTCTGACCTCCCAGTCCCTGCCAGGGTCATTGAGGGGGCAATGCCCAAACCTGTGGGAGGTCCCTGGTCCACCCCTGTGCTCCTAGAGACAGAGGCCCACCCACCTGGAAACTTCTCTCCATGTCCTTCTCATTCGATGGATCGGTGTGCTCTGCAGAGCGGAGAGGATGGCGTGCACCGAGGAGAAGTTCCTGAGGACCAAGCATTCCTGGGGAGGAAAGAGAGTGAACCATGAGGTGGAGAGTTGGAGCCCGTCTGCTCCAGCTTCAGCCCCTCGGCTGACATCTCCCCTCTTGGATGAGGCAGAGGCCCGGGCAGCCACGGGAGGGCACAGCTGGAACCCCACGAGCAGAACTCACAGAGGGAGGATGTGAGCTCGACCCAAGAGCCCAGATAGGAAGTGAGCCTCCACCACTGGGACATGGGGGTCAAGGCCAGTGTGCCCTGACAGGAGACGCCCAGGCATTGTGCAGGGACTTAAGCACACAAGACTACCCTGATGGTGGTTGTAAGTCAAAGGCAGTTCCCAGGTCTGCAGAGAGGGGATCCCCTGGGTCCTCCCACGGCTTACCCTGGCCACCTTGATCCAGTGCTCCAGCACCCTGGCTCTGTCCTGGGCCTTCATGCTGTAATCCCCAAGGCAGGTGGTGATGACGCAATTGGCCACATTGTTAAATTGGGCGACGGTGGCACGAACGGTGGGTGCCAGGTGCTCCTTTCCCTTCTTGTTGCGTTGGGACCAGATGGAGCCCAGGCAGTCATAGGGCACCACCTCCCTAAACAGCTCCTGGAGAGGAAGAGTGTGTCACACAGGCTACTCTTGTGAAAGAGTTTGGATCTGGCTATGTGCCCACTGAAGGCACCCAAGAGCTAATACTGGCAGGCAAGGAACGAGTGGCATTGTCAGGCAGGCCGTTCTCACTAACTCCAAGCACTAGGAAATGGCTCGGGTGTGCTCATCTTGAGGCTGCATCCAGTGTGCACCCCGATCAGCCCTTTGTTCTATTTCCTTCCTCAGATGCGCCCTGCCTGTGGCAGCTATAACTACGGGTTCTCTTTGGGTGTCTGCTAGGGAGTCTAGTACATATCAGGTCCTGAGAAGTGCTGAGGTTGGTGAGGTCACATGGGAGGATGGGTGGGTAACTCCTGAACCCACCTGCCCCTCAGTGAGCACCCTCCCAGAACCAGATAAGCCAGGCCCCCATGCTGCTTTCTCTCTGTCCCATCTCATCTTAGCTTCGGTCCCTCTGCAACTGGTACTGTTGATGTCTCAAGTCGACTGTCGACATGTGGACAGGGAAGGCTTGGGAATGAAGAAACTCATCCAGATCACATCACTGGTAAGATGTGGACCTGGTATTGGACCCAGATCACTGGACTCTGGTCAGTAATGGCTTGTCTGGGACACCAGGTGCAAGAAGGACAGCCTGTCTAGGCAGCCCTCCCTGCCCCCCGCAGAGGCGAGCTGCTCACCGCGTCCATCAGAGTCAGCTGCTCTGCCAGCAGCTTAGGAGGGAATGCCCTGATGTCCCACATGTCTACACGGGGCCGGTTCATTGTTGCCACAGGAGAGGGGCACGAGGGCTTTGAAGGTTCCTGTAGCTTCAGTCCTGTCACATGTGGTGGCTGTTCCCCTGGCATTGGTGCTGGCACTGAAGCTGGTGGTGGACCCAGTTGTACAGGTGACTCTGAGTGCAGGGCAGGCCCCAGCTCTACCGGAGGTGCTGGCACTGGCTCCAGAGCTTGCCTGGGAAGTGCCTGTGGCTCTGGACATGAAGCAGGAGCGGGGAGGGGGGGGGAAAGTTCACCAGCATCAGTCATTTCCCACTGGCCTTTCCAAACACAGAAAGGATCTGACTGCATTAAAGGGAGTTCTAACCCCAAAGCACCACCCCTGGTAGTTCTTCCAGACTGCGGTCCCCTCACCATCTGTTTCTGCCTCAAAGAGCTCTGGATGCCTCAGGTTGGTGAGCAGAATGTACACATGGGCACCCATGTCCAATCCACGCCAGCTGACCTGCACGCAGTCGATCTTAACTTTCAACGATGGAAAGTGCAGGGGCTGATGAAAATCTGTGCAGAAACGCTCCGGCATAGTGACCAAAGTGTGACAGATGGTGCTGGAAGTGTGAGAGTGGGCAGCAGAGTCAGAGGCTGGCCTTTCCTTCCATGCTGCGCTCCCAGGGCACGCTTGTGTGGATCTGGGCCCCTGGGCCTGCCACTGCCTGTCTAGAGGACAACCTGCCCCCCCTGAAGCGCTGTGTGGCTGTCCTGACAGTGGCAGACCCGGCCATTAGACAGGACAAGTACAGACCCTTGTGAGCCTCACCCTTACACTCACATGGGTTTTCTGAAGGGACGGGTCAGCCACCTATGTGCACCTGTGAACTAAGGACCAAGGCCCCAGGCAGATTTGTGGGCAGGTTGCTCATAATAACTTCAGGCCTGAGCCCCTGTTGCCTGGGTCAGGAGGGACAGAGGTGGGATGGAGGACGGGCAGAGCTAGGATGCCACTGTGCTGGGGACGTGTCTGTGGAGAGCTGGCTGTGAGCCCCAGACTCCCCCTGTTCTGCAGGGAGCCTGTGACCCCATCCACAGCTCTGTTTGACTCCTTTTCACTTGCAGGGAAAGCCCCCAGACCTCAGCGCCCTCGTGGGAATTACAAGTTGTCTCAGGTTCACAGCTTTGTCAGTCCCTCCCCAGCCACGGTCCATATGTGCCCCCACACTGTGGGGTACAGCGAGCTCTCTTTCTGGATCAAAAGTCCACATGCTTTCTAGTTGGGTGCTGGGCCTGTCATTGTGGGTAGAATGCGGGAGAATTCACCTCCACCTTGAGGAGGCCGTGAGGGCGTCACAACTGACATGCTGTGGACGTGACTTGCTTACGGTGTCTACCGTGAGTATCTCACTCCGTGACTAGAATTGAGACCCAATGTCTGTTGTCTTCTTTGGTCACTGAATTATGCCAAGCATCTAGAAAAGTGACTTTACAAAGGAAGGGCTTATAAATGTGTTGAATAAGTAAGCCCCAAGCAGAGCATTCCCAGATATCTGAGTGGACCTGGGGTCTCCTTCTCTGGTGCCCATGGAGCCTGTTCTTTCTATATCGAGGACAAAGACAAGTTAGAAGAGATCTCCAATGAAAGTGCTGAGTCAGATATGCCTTCTATGGGCTTTTGCAAACTCAGAGAGACCCTGGCCATGGGGGCATGAGGCAGAGAGCTTTTTCAGCCAAACAGGAAAGAAAAATAATAAATATGAGAAAGCACAGTGCATCCAGCAGAGCCAGGCACCAGGCATCTCCTTGTCATGTCTTATGGCATTTGGCCCCTATAAGGACTCTCTGGGGTTCATCCTCTTACCACCCCACTTCTCGGAGGAGCAAACTGAGGCTCAGAGTGCTGTAGTGGCATTCCCGAGACACAGCTTATAGGTGGCAGAGTCACCATGGTGCCTTGGAGGGGGCGGGCACTCACCTACTGAAGAGCTGGTCCAGGAACTGTGGGATGGTGGTGAAGTCCCAGTATGAGCAAAGGAAGGTGGAGAAGTGGGGGACGGTTCTGCCCTGGAGAGCTGGCAGCAGGGACTCCACCAGCTTCGCCCTTGTGCCTGGCTGGAGGGTCCGCATCACGCGGATCTCTTGTAGGTCCAGGGTACGACCACTTTTATCCTGGAAGGAACAAGGAGGGACACGCTTTCAGTGTCATCACCATGAATTGCCAGAGAACTGCGGTCTGGAGCTCAGACCAGGAAGTCCCAACCCTTTAGGGATCTGCTCATGTGGAAGACATGAGTGTCCATCGTGAAAAAGATTATAGGCTCTCGAAGTCAAATTCGATGTGGGGGACAGAAAAGAACTAAGAAAATAGTACCTTCGCAGTATGTTCAATGTAGTTTGTTAGCTGTGGAGCAACTAACTTCCTGTATTAGTAGCCTGTATAGAGATCACTGTCCCAGTGAGTTCTCAAAAATGACTCCCACGGTAGCCACAGGAAACACAGGCATTTGGATGTCAGTGGCTGCTCGACAGCACACAGGTCGGCACTGAGAACTGTCCTCAGCTGTGGCTGCAGGTTCCCACTGAGCTCCCTGGGGCTTGGTGTGCTGCTGGCACGGAAAGGAAGGGGACGGTGGGAACCTCATTTCCTCCCCATTTTGGAGACAGCGTGCAGAGAAAGACACCTGAAGAGAACCCTCACAACTTAAACAACACAATTGTCTTCCTTTCGTTTCCATCAGAGCGAGCCACGGTGATCCCAGATGCCACACAGAGGGAATGCTGGCAGCTCCTGGGGCAGGAGGAAGCCCATTGCAGTGCCAAGATCTGAGCAGATGATTCAGGGAAAAGAAGGATCAAGTGGCCGGTAAGTGGCTGACTGTGACTGAGACTGTCAGTTGCGAGGTTGGAAATGAAGAAAAATCAATGGTCTTTTTATTTGCCACATGGTCTCCAGATGGGTAAAATATTGCAAAGAATGTGAACACCCAGGAAAGGCTGAGGCAGGGAAGCAGCTCCGTTCTGAGACTGCTGCTGAGCATGCACCTGCTACATCACTTTGGAAAGTCATCTGGCTTTAGCTATCAACATTTTACACGTGCATAGCTTTTCACCCAGGAATCCCTTTCCCCAGAGGCTGGTTTAGGAGGGGATTAGTCTATGTTCTGGGCTGAACTGTATTCCCCTCTTAAAATTCACAATTGATGTTGTAATACCCAGTGCATAAGATGATGACTGCGGTAGGACACAGGTCTTTCGAAAGGCAATTAAGTTCGAGTAAATTCGTTAGTGTTCGCTTTGATTTGACATGGCACGGGCCCTCAGAAGAAGACGTGGTAAGGACACAGGGAAGCAGGAGAGAAGAGCATGTGAACAGAGATATAGAACGTGGCCGTCTACAAGCCCAGGAGAGAGACCTCAGGGGAAACCACCCCAGCCAACAGCTTGATATCAAATTTCTAGCCTCCAGAATTGTGGGAACATATATTTTTGTTGTCAGGGGCCTCTAGTGTGTGGTGCTGTGTTACGGCATCCCTAGCCAGCTCACACAGCCTGTTGGGCACACATAAGATGTTCCCTGCAGCACGGCTGAAATGGAAATTACAACTGAACCGTGTCACGTCCCACCGGCACCGAGAGACTGAACTGCCAGGGAAAATGGCCTCTGTTACAGGAAAACCTGAAGACGTGGGATGGCACAGCTCCCGGCCTGGTGGGGCTCCAGCGATGTGCTCTGTGAGATGATCCATTGCAGACAAATGTGTAGAACAGCCGGACCCCCTTTTTTGTGTGACTTCTCTGTTTTGTGTGTGTGAACACCCCCCTCCCCCATAAGAGTGATGGTTTGTAAGTCTTGGAGGAGACCTGGGAGGCAGCGGGGCTGACTGCTGCACAGGACACCTGGGGTGGGGAGCTAAAACAGTAAGAAGAGTGGCAACGAGCAAAGATGCTCACGGCCTAGTGTAGAGCGAAACCACACAAAAGTGCCTTCTCTTATAGTTCTGCAAGTGGGAGAAACAGGGACTTTGCACCTAAGCGAGTTGCCAGTGGGTAGTACTAGAGGCCAGATTCCTGTGGGAGTGGAACTGTGGGTCACTCCAGTGGGAAGGCTTGAGTACAGTTTCCAGGGGAGTGCCCATATTTGGGTCGGGGTCCTGGGCCCACTCTGGTCATTATGGGTTCCTGTCTGTGGAAACCTCTCTGTGCCTGCTCTCACCTTAGACCAGCGCTGGCCTTGGTTGGTGACATGGTGCGCCTGGCCCTTGTCCAAGGAGATGGAGTATTTGGACCCATCAAACACCTCCTCGGTGCTCTCCTGCATGGAGCTCTGTAATGAAAGTGGCCAGCATTTGGGCCAATAAGAGTCAGCAGCCTCCTGCCTGTGTCCATGGGAGATACCCCGACTAGAAATTCTTCCCCCTCCCCCGGTCAGGCACAGAGGAGCATCTGCATAGACCTCTAGCCAGGGGAGGAAACCAGATAACAGCTAGAGGTTCAGGATTTACTTCTGAGGATACAGACTTGGTCCCTAACGGTTACTTTCCCATCCTGCCAGCCACAACGTGAGACATGGACAGACCTTCCAGGGTTTCATCCCCTAACGACCAGCTCCTGTTCAGGAGGGGCCCCTCTTATCCTCTTCATTCTCTCTCTCTCTCTCTGTCTCTCTCTCTGTCTCTCTCTCTCTCCCAGTCTCTCACTCTCACTCTCTCTCTCACACACAGACGCAGACACGCACACACACGCAAAGACACACGGAAACACACACACACACACACACACACACACACACGGTGATTGGAAGGTGGTGAAAAACTGCCCAGATGCGATCACAGGTGTGGACCGTCCTGGATTGGGCTGCCCTGTGTTACCGGGGGCTGCCCCCTGCCAAATGGCCACAGGCAGCAGAGGGGAGGACGGAGCCAACGTCTCCATCGTCTCAACCAGCTCTCTCTCTGGGAATTCCTGAGGTGAGATCGTCGAAAACTCGGGAAGCAACATGAATCCATCTTTCTCTCTCGGCAGTTGCTTGCCAAGTGAGCTGGATGGTTACCAGAGTTCTAAGTTCTGTTGCGGTCCATCACTAAGGAAGTGAGGTCACTTCTTTAAGATTCCATGACATGGGGTCTTTCCTTCAGTATGATCTATCCAGTGGTCTCTCTGGGCTGACGACTGCTCACCCTCTTCCCCCATGTCAACTTGTTAACTGCACGCAAGTGTGCAAACACAGCACTCCCTCAGCCCTTTGGGCGTGCAGCAAGGGCCCCAGGTTTCAAGGCAGAGGTTGATCAGAATCTCCTTTTTCTCACCATTTCTGTGATCCAAGACAAGATATCGTGTCTTTCAAGACCTCCTCAGCTTCCCAATATGCCCAATGGGGATTATGCAAGCATTTACTTCCTACGAAATTCATGAGGTGTATATGAGCTAAATCTTATTGAAACTCATGGGTTGGTGTCTGTAGTGGATCGAATTATGTCCCCCCAAAAGTCATTGAAGCTTGTATCCCCCACACATTATGTATTAGAAACGTAGCCCCCACTGTGATTGTTAAGAGGGTGCGAAATCCTATTACGGTAATTGAAAGGTGGAGCCTTGGAGGGGATCGGATTGTGAGACTGTGCTGAATGGATTAAAGATGGTGGTCAGGGGTGTGGTTCTGAGAGCTTTAAAAGAAGAGGATAATCTGTCTTGCTCTCTCCTCTCTCTGCTTCCACCATCTTGCAATGCGAGACCCCTGGGTTGCTGTCACCACCACCAGATGGACGTTGGACCTCCCGGCCTCAGAAACTGTAAGCAAAAAAATTTCACTTTCTTTGTAAATTACCCAGATCCAGGTATTCTGTTAGAGCAACACAAAAGGGAATGAATACAGTGTCAAATGTACATACTGCACATACATGGAGATATTTGAATTGCAAAAAAGAGTGAAATATAGCATGAGATACAATTCCAAGAGGCCTGAGTTCCAGCAGTGTCATCATCTTGGGAAAGTCCTTTTTTGTGGCCAGGTTTTTTTTTTTTTTTCCCCCCCCTGCAGTGATAACACAGTGAAATTAAATTCAGGTATTGTCATCTCCTGATAGTAAAATTTTCAGTGCCTTCCTATGATATTTAGAATCAGTCCCATGGGCTTTACCTCGGCCTGTGTGGTGGCATCCTGCACAATGAATGGCTCCCAGCACTAAGTGGTTAGCCACTTCGTTCTGACCAAGGGAACACAACACAAGTGATGGGATGGGATGTCACTTGTGTCTGAGTCAGTTCAGGCTGCTATAACAAAGTACCATAGTGTGGGTAGCTTATATCCAACATCAATTTGTTTCTCAGAGTTCTGGAGCATGGAAGGTGGAGATCAAGGTCTGAGCATAGTTGGGTTCAGGTGAGGAATCTCTTTTGGTTTGAAGACAGCAGACCTCAGGTTGTATCCTTTAGAGAAAGCACTCAAGTCAGCTTTAAAAAGGTACCTCTCACCGTTGAGGACAGCTGAAATAAGGGGTGGACAGAAGGTCAGAGACAGAACGCGGGAATGTTGCGGGACATGAGGGGAGAAAGCCCTTCCCACAGCACTTGGCAGGGAACAGAAAATTAGCGGCCAAACCTCCACCCTCCTGGAGGAATTGTCACAGCAGGGTGACACGAACACGGAGAAGTGAAGGTCAGCCATCAAAGCAGGCCCTGCCGATACTGATCGTGGTGGGTGTGCGTACCACCTCCTGTCACTGTACCCTTCTCAGAGGAAAGGGGGCAAGGCCCAGGGGTACAAAACAGAGGCACAGACTAGGGAGAGAGAGGTCTATGTCTTTTAAGAAAAAGCCAACAAGGCAGCTTCAAATAAGAGAAAGATGACATCATCAGAGGCCCATATGTATCTGCATAATGTCTTCTAGATGCATCCGAGTTGTTGCAAATGACCGGATTTTGTTCTTTTCTAAGGCCGAATAGTATTTCGTTGTGTACGTATACCACCTTTTCTTTATCTGTTCGTCTGTTAATAAACACTCAGGTTGATTCTATATCTTGACTCTTATGAATAATGCCTCAATGAACATGGGAGTACAGATATCTCTTCAACCTATTGACTTCACTTCTTTGGGGGATATTCCCTGAAGTGGGATTGCTGGATCATATGGTAATTCTGTTTACAGTTTTTTGAGAAACCTCCACGCTGTTTTCTGTAATGGCCGTACGTTCCTACCAGCAGTGTACAAGGGTTTCCTTTTGTCCACATCCAGGCAATGCTAGATATCTTTTGTCTTTTTGATAACAGCCATTCTATTGGGTATGAAGTAATAGCTCCTAGTGATTTTAATTCGTATTTCCCTGATGATGAGTGAGGTTGAGCATTTTTTCATCAAACTGTTGGTTATGTGGAGGTCTTATTCTGAGAAATGGATATTCAGTTACTCTGCCCATTTTTGAATCGAGTTATTGTCTTGCTATTGAGTTGTTTGAATTTTGTACATATTTTCGGATACTTATTCATTACCAGATGTATAGTTTTCCAGTATTTTCTCTCATTCCAGACATTGTGTCTTAACTCTTCTTATTGTTCTTTTCCTCTGCGGAAGCTTTTTAATTGGATGCAATCCCATTTTTGTCTATGTTTGAGTTTGTCACCTTGCTTAACTCCGAAAAATCATTGCCCAGACCAGTGTTGTGGAGCTTTTCCCATATGTTTTCTTCTAGTAGTTTGACAGTTTCAGGTGTTCCATTTACCTGTTTAATCCATATTGAGTGTCGATTTTTGTATGTGGTCTCAGATAAGATAAGGGTTCAAGTTCATTTTTCTGAATGTGTATACACGGTTTTGCCAGCACCGGTTATTGAAGAAACTGTTATTTGCTCATTAAGTGTTCTTGGTACCTTTATTGAGAATCATTTGACTGTAAATGTGTAGGTTTATTTTGCAGCTCCAGTGTGTTTCATTGGTTGATGTTCCCGTTTTTAGTCTACTACCTTGTTGTTTTGATGACTGTAGCATTTGTCTTAGTCCATTTCTGTTGCTTATAACAGAATTCCCTCAAACTGGGTGATTTATAAAGAAACAGTCTTTATCGCTTACAGTTTCAGATGCTGGGAAACCGAAAGTCTAGGAAACACATCTGGTGAGGATCTTCTTTGGGGGTGACTTCAACGACACAGGGTATCACACTCTAAGAAAGGCAGGAGCGAGCGAGCAAGAGAGAGAGAGAAAGAGAGAAAGAGAAATGGCATGCTCCTTGTGTGCTCTCCTTTTAAAGACCCCGGAACCATGCCCCTGACCACCATTAAAACCATCAGTTTATTAATCTCTTTACTAAAGCATGGTCCTCACAATCTAATCACCTCTTCAAGGCCCCACCTTTCAATTCCCATAGGAAGAATTCCCACCCTGTTAACACTGTCACAGTGGGAGTTCAACTTCTATTACATGAACTCTGAGGGACAGAATTCAACCCACAGCTGCTTTGTAGTATATCTTGAAGTCAGGTCGTGTGATGCCTCCAGCCGTGTGTTCATTTTGCTCAAGTTTGCCTATTCAGGGTCTTTTGAGTTCCACAGGAAAAATGAAAAATGACGTTGGACTTTCGATAGGGGTTGCATTCCATCTGTATATCACTCCAGGCCCTATGAACATTTGAACAATATTAATTTTTCTGATCTATAAATATGAACATGTATTTTCACTCATTTGTGTTTGCTTCCATTTCTTCCATCGGTGTTTTATGGTGTTCAATATACAGACGTTTCATATCCTGGTTAAATTTACTTCTAAATGTTTTTTGGCTGGTATCGTGAATGGGATGGTGTTCTTATGTTTTTGGACAGTTCATTGTTGGCGTATAGAAGTGTGACTGATTTTTGTGTGTTGATTTTGTATCCTACAACCTTACTGAATTTGTTTTCCAGTGCTCACAGATTTTGGTGGTATCTTTAGGTGTTTCTGTTCTATACGCAAGATCACGTTGCCAGCAAACAGACAATTTCACTTCTTCCCTTTTGATTGGAATTCCTTTTATTTCATTTCTTGCCTAATTGCTGTGGCTAGGACTTCCATTATGATACTGAAAGCACTGAGAGTGGGCATCCTCGTCTTGTTCCTGATCCTAGAAGAAAAGGTCACAACTTTTCACCATTGATTGTGGTGTTGGCTGGGGGTTGGTCACATGTGGCCTTTATTGTGTTGACGTGTATTTCTTCTATACCTCATTTGTTGGGTCTTTTTATCACGAGATGTTGTTGAAGTTTGTCAGATGCTTTTTCCGCATCTGTTCAGGTGCTCTTGTAGTTTTGGTCCTTCATTCTGTTCATATGGTATATCACATGTATTATTTTGCATGTGTTGGAGCATCCTTGCATCCCAGGTATAAATCCCACTTGATGATGGTGGATGATCTTTTTAATGTGTTGTTAAAATTGTGGAGAAGCCCATATCAGATCTTTCCTCTCATGATTAGACTCATATGTCCAAATGCATATTCCTAGTATATGCCTCTGTGTCATATGGCATTTCTATCTGCAGTTGTTCAAGGAACCTCCATGCTTTTCTCCATGATAGCATGGTTGCACTATTTTCCAGTCCTCCCAGCAGTGTAGGAAGGTTCCCCTTTCTCCACATCTTCACCAGCTTTTGTTATTCTGTCTTTTTGACAATAGCCAGTCTAATTGGGGTGAGGTGATATCTCAGAGTTGTTTTGATTTGCATTTCCCTGATGACTGGTGATGCTGAGCTTTTCTTCATATACCTACTGGCCATCTGTATGTCTTCCTTTGAAAGGTGTCTACTCAGCTCCTTTGTCCATGTTTTAATTGGATTATTCGGTTTTTGAGTGTAAAGATATTTGAGGTCCTTGTATATTCTGGATATCCAGAGTATAAACAGCAAAGTTGAGAGTTCCTGTATCCCCCGTCCCCCCACAGATGCACAGCCTTCGCCATTTTCAGCAGCCCTCGCCGGAGTGCTGCTACACTTGTTAGACGGATGCACGTACGTTGATCCCTTCCTCCCCTGTCCCCCTGGGCAACCGCTGATCTTTTCACTGTCTGCATAGTTTTTCCTGTCCCAGAATGTCATATGGTCGGTATCATACAGTATGTGGCCTTTTAAGACGGGCCTCTTCACTCAGCAGTATGCATTTAAGTATCCGTCATGTCTTTTCATGGCTTGATAGCCCATTTCTTTTTAGCACTGAATAATATTCCAAAGGTAACCTTTCTTGCTCAGCCTTTTACCGTGTTAACTTCTACATCATTACACAAGACTGTTTTATCCTCAGAGAGCTTGAAGTCCGGTCAAGGAGACTGGGTAGGCCCCCTGCACTGTGATAAATGCATGACAGGGAATGGACTCGGGGAAAGGGGGCACATAGGGACATTTGGGTCAGGGGGCATGTGCCATGTGGCCCTCTCTCCTTGAGGTGGTGAGGATGTGTGTGGAGTATAAGATATTGCCCCTCTTTTCAGGAATTGTATTACTGTACAGTTAGCAGATAAGCTGGCTAGTACCCGTGACGTGACAGCAAGTAATAGAACCTAATGTGTGATCAAAGGCTAAGTTGAGAGCAGTCGATTCTGGAACCGCCGGGGTTGGAGAGAGAGGGAAGCCAATGAGAGTTGGAATGCTTGCGGAGAAAAATCTTGAACTGAGCCGTGAAATCTGGGAAGGCTGTAGAGGAGTTAAGGGGAGAGCAGGGCATTCCAGGTCGGGAGTGGGTTCATCACGAGGTGCTTAATCCAGTGCCGAAACCAGTACCTGGCACATAGTAGGTGCTCAATTCAGTGTCTTTTTAAGTGGCTGAGTGGACATGGCCAGATGAACAGATTGAAAGTAATGTACCTCTTTGACCACCCTTTGATGTTAAAAGGAGATCTGACTGAATGTAGCATTGATGGTGGTATAAATTGGTCAAGCCTTTTTGGAAGACGTTGAGCCTGGGAGTATCTGTAAAAATTTTAAACGAGCATGCCTTTGACCCAGAAACTCCACTTAGAGAAATCTACTTTAAAGCCATATTTGCCTATATTCTTAAGGGTATATGATTAAATAGTCCATGGCATATTCATGTGTGGACTTTGAAGTTTAACAAACATGTATAACGTCGTCAGACAAAAACAGTCTGAAATTTCTTTTGGAAAACTATCCACAAAATGGTATACTGTATGTGGTTGATCCTTGGCCCACTGTTAGAAGGGAAACTTAGGCACAGGAAAATTTTGGCAAGTTTACCTGAGCAGACAACGATTAGGACTCTGGCAGCCCCAGATCTCAAGAGGTCCAGTGCCCCAGCAAGGGGGCGAGCGGGGGAAATGTTTGTAAGTTGTTCTTTGAGGAAGCAAGACAAAGAAGATGCATTTGATTGGTGGAAGTGGAAAGTTTTTAGTTACAGGTTAGTTTGGGTGGGTTCTGATTGGTAAGGCTTGAGTTGACATTGAGTTGGATTTCGGTTTGCTTATGTAGGAGGAACCCAAGGCAATGGAGCTGTCTCAGCCTAATGGCCCCCCAATTATTTTAACACCACCATGAAGATTTGTGCTTTTTGTGTCCCCATCACCTTCATATCCCATTTCCTGAGTCTGATCCAAGACAGACTTAATAATAATCATCTGCTCATGCTCATCACTAGCTGGTGAGCCCCTTGAAGCTGCAGAGAGTGTTTGGGGTGTCTTTGTATTTCCTTCGAGGCCCAGAACAATATAGGTCTTTGGAAAGGTTTGTGAAATTGAACTGATAGAAATGAAATTTCATGAATTGCTCTCTTCTGTTACTTCTTTTCCACGAACATGCTACGTAAAGATAGCAACAGGTGAGTTTGCTGTGTGTCTATTGGATGAAACGTTTTCAGTATTCTTGTTAAATAGGAACTGTCCAAGATCACGATGCCGGTTACGTTAAATGAGCCATTGAGCTCATTAACTGGTGATATTGGTGAAGCTTTTTTTTTTTTCTTCCTGCACATGCTTCATGCCCGGAGCAACGGGCACTTCCCCACAGGCTCTAGAGCCAACCTTGCCTGCTCTGCACCCAGAGTCACCTGTAGGACTGGATCCATGAGCATCTTCCGAGCCCACACCAGGGGCAGGGAAGTGGCCACCTCCAGTGATGGAGCTGGAACTTGAGCGATCTCCAGAGCTCTTCTACCCCTGTCCTGTGATGCGATGAACCAGCCCAGTGTGGGCATGCGTGACATCATGGCATTCTCTCCCAAGCTGCTGGCAGAGCAGGTGACGCTGATGGACACGGTGAGCAGCTTGGCTCTGCAGAGTGGGGCCTAGACAGGCTGTCCTTCTTGCACCTGATGTCCCAGACCAGCCATTCCTGACCAGAGTGCAGTGATCTGGGTCCGGTATCAGTTAGGCATCTTACTAACCACGTGAACTGAACTCGTTTTATAATGCCTGTGACGTTCCTGTCCACACGTCAACAGTACAGATGGGACACCGACAGCACCAGGTGCACGGAGTGACTGTGAAGATCAAATGAGTTGGGACGTATGGGAAGCAAGTCCAGGCCCTGGGCCATTTGGGGATGGAGGGTGCTCACTGAGGGGCAGGCAGTTCCATGGGTCTCTTCCACCCACCCTCCCAGGAGGCTTCACCAGCTTCAGCACTTCTTTAGCACGTGATGTGGACTAGACACTGTAGCAGACGCCCAAGTAGAGCCCCTAGTTGTAGCTTCCAAAGGGAGTGTGAATCCGAATGGGGAAATGGAGCAGAGGACTCATTAGGATGGGTTAAGATGCCACCTTGAGATGTGCATGCCCTGGACAGCTTCTGGGTGTGGGGCTGGTGAGAATAACCTGGCGGCAGTGCTACAGACCGTTGGTCAGCAGTGGTAGGCCTGGGACATCATGTACTTAAGCACCCTCAGTGGGTGGAGAACCCAACGCAGGGACTCCTGCCAGCCTCCGGCTACATGCTGAGCTTCCTGAGCTCCAGCTCAGACCACTGTCACCTGCCTGGGGACTGCACGATACTGTGGATTCTGAGCTGGGGTGGGCCATGCCCCTGCAATGCTCTCCTCCTCTGTAGCAGGTGTGCAAGAAGGTGGTGCCCTATGACCACTGGAGCCCCCGCTGGTCCCAGTAGGACAAGAAGGTCAAGGAGCACCCGGCAGCAACTGTCCATGCCACCGTTACCCAGTTCAACAGTGTGGCCAACCGTGTCATCAGCACCTGCCTCGGGGACCACAGCTGAAAGGCCCGGGAACTGCTTTCCATCTCATAGATTATTGTGTTTCCTTCTCAGGGGTGCCGCCATTTAGGACATTTTTCTCACTCTGTGCCATTGTCTGTACCCTGCCTGGCACATCTGCTCACTGTCTGAAGGAGACACGGAGAGAAGTTGGGAGGTAGGGAGGACGTCCCCCTACCAGGGAAGGAGCACCAGGGACGACCAGGGTCCTCTGTTGTGCTGAACATGGCTTTGTCGGTGAGCCTGGAAGTCACTGGGGCCAGGGACACTGGAGGCTGCAATGAGCTGGGTGAAGAGGCCTGTCAATCTTTCTGGGACCTTAGGCCAGCAGTTCTGCCCCAGGATTCAGTGTTATCAACTGTCAGGCACAGGCTGGAGCCGGTTGGACACTATCAAGTGTTTAGTAACAGCAATGGAACTCTTTGCCCAACTGAAATCTCACCTGTAAAACCAGAGCCGCTCAGTTGAAATGGGGATGGGGCACAGGTGACCAGCATGAGAGCTCCTCTCCCCAGTCCCTCGCAGCCCTTAGGACTCAGAGAAACCCAGCTGGAAGCTCTCATCCAGACAATGGGAATTCATTGGATTTTCAAACTAAAGGAATTTGAACTCACACAACTCCACACATTATTCACAGTTATTCCTCTTTCCCCTCTCCCGAAAAAGAAAAAAGAAAAAAAAAAGCTTCCCGAAATTTCAAAAGCTGTGTGCCAAAGACAGCTCACTGAGCAGAAATGTGCTCATCTAGTAAAGAGGAGGTGAGGGGATAGGGGAGTGACTGGGGAAGCCACAGGGCGAGAGTGGAAGGGGCGCCTGCCTGGTGGTGATTTTAACTTTCCCCCTGAATGTTTCTGTGAAAACTCTCAGGCTTGTCCAGATTGCTGGGACTATTGACGCGTTTGTGCAGAGGCACTGGGGGTTCTGGGGGCAGGAAGCCCTGGAAATGGGTGCAGTGATGCAGCTGGGCTGTGCTGGGGCGGAAGGGAAGGCCGTGGAGAGAAGGAAGGGCAGCTACCTTCCCTGGAAAAGAAGGGATGAGAAGTGATGACAGCAGACACAGTCAAGTAGTCACCTGAAATGCATTGTCATCTGAAGGCTCAACCAGGGAAGAATGGGCTTCTGACCTCACTGGCTGCCTGGCTTCCTTGGGCCTGCTCCTCTTTGGCTCGAGGGTGTCGCCGGCCTAGTGGGATGGGGGCTCCAGCTGGCAGGAGAGCTTGTAGCTGCAGGACAGAGAGGCAGCTGCGAGTCTACCGGGAGCCACACCTCAGCTCTCCCTCCCAGTGCCTGCCTTGTAGCTGGAGTCCTGGTGCCCCAGTGGTCACCATGCGACAGGTCTGTGGCTGACCAGACATCCATGGCTCCAGGCTCTCCGCAGCTGCCACCAGAAAGAGTCCCCTATGCCCTGACTATGATCAAATTCCTGCAAGGCCCTCACCTCTCGTCACTGAGCCACTCAGTGGAGCTAAACCAGTGTCCAAATTCTTCCTCCTTCTCGAAGTGGTAATTGTTGGCTGCCACCTGGAGGAGCTGGATTTCTCTGAGGACTTTAATTTCCTGGGGCCAGAGAGAAAAACAGGATGCCGACAGGGCCTGGGTGGGAGATGCTAAAGGGACCTTGTGGGGGAGGGATGGAGCAGGGAGCTGGTTTGCAGAGTTTTCTCTTAAGTGATACCCTCCTCTCCTTCCATCCCATCCATGCCCCAACCTGTTCTCAGAGTTGGGTTCCAACAGCCTGTCCCCCAGAAATGTGTCCTTGATTCCTGTCCCCTTCCCACACCCTCCAGTGGGATGGGATGCCCCCCTCCGTCTATCAAATCTTCCTAATAAATCAGAGATGCAGGGGATGCAGGCAGGAAGTGTCCTGCCCGGGTGAGAGGGGCCGTCTGTGACTTCCACATCCCCACGCTCCCTTGAGCGAGGGCCGCAGCTACTCACCTTCCGCCTTTTCTGGGTGTTGAATACCTTTCCCTGAAAGAGTTGATGGTCCGAGTCTCTCAGAAAGGCCCCCTAGCCCATTTCTAGCCCCATCCTCACCCGTTCCCATGTTGCACTAAGGCCGGGGCCATCTGGGTCAGGGGGAGTGCACAAAACAGGGCTTGCACCTAGGTCAGGCTCTGAGCTCTGGAGAAGGATGACATTGGAGCTGAGGATCGAGGACCTTCTGTCTCAACCCTCCCTGATGACAGGGTGAGGATACTGAAGCCTCTGATAAAAAGGGGCTGCTGGCCACTCCCAAGCTGCCTGCCATCAGAGGGGCCCGATTTCACTCTCTTCCCATGGCAAGCAAGTAAGGGAGAGGCTGAGTCCAGCTGAGCTCTGCGACTTCTCCACTTGGAGAACAGGGACTGGGGGCTTGTATGGACGCTCCATCACTCACGGGTGAGAAGGGCGTGATCCCCCCAGCACACGGGCAGGCGTGAGGTCTCATGAGTGGAGGTTTGCCGAGTGCTGAGTTCTAAGGGCTCTCCCCTCCCCAGCCTCAGGATCCTGGCCCCCGACCTGCCCGTCCCCAGGCTCACTCACATCCACATAGTCGTCCATCGCAGCGTCTAACATCACCAGGTCGCTGAGATAGGTTCCCAGGAAGGGAACGATACCCTGTGACATTGGGGTGGTAGTGGTGATGAGCACCAGCTCTTGGGTGTCCACACTTGGCTCATTCTATAAAAATCTCACCAAGCTCGTCTTTCTGGACCCCCCTAGCCAGGGTTTTCCACTTGGAGCCACAGAGGAACCTCGGGCGCCTCCCCTCCGTGGCCACACTGCTCTCTCCCCAGCTGGCGTCCAAAGACACCGTGTACCCCCTAGCTACCTCTGTGGTGAAAGTTTCATGTCCCAGTGGTTACGTGGTTCCTGCCACACCTCGCTCTGTAATCCCCTCTAGGCCAGCTCTTCCAGGTCCTGGAAGTGGTGTCTCTAATAAAGGCATCTCAGATGCTGTGGCCACAGGAAGGCAGGCCCCTTAGGGCGGAAGCTCTCTCCTCTTTTGATTTGGAGGCCTCCAGCTGGAAGGGAGGGGCCCCTGTCATCTACTCCCTAGAGCCCCTCCCAGTCACAGACACACTCACCTTTTTCTGCTGCCGCTGCCTCATCTGGGCTCTCTGATGGTTCATCTCCAAGGTGGCCAATTTGACGGTCCCCACCTGACAGGGTCAGGGACAAGGTTAGTGCTATGTCCAAATGAATGTCCCCTCCAAAGTTCATGTGGAAACATGATACCCACTGTAACTGTATTAAGAGGGTGGAAGATTCCACAACACTGTTTGAAAGGTGGGGCCCTGTAAGAGGTGACCGGACTAGGATTACTCTGCCCTCATGAATGAATGAATTCGTTCAAGGGTTATCACGGAACCGGACTGGCGGCTTCCTAAAGAGTGCGTGGAAATACGCTCTTGCCCTCTTGCCATCTGATACGCTGTGCCACCTCCTGACTCTGCAGAGAGTCACCCCCGCCCCTCTGGAGTAAGACCCTCACTAGATGTACGCCCTCTGCTTGGACTTCCCAGCCTCCTCAAATGTAAGAAAAAAAATGCTCTGTTTCTTTAAAAACGACCCAATTTTAGATATTCTGTTGTAAGCAACAGAACACAGTAAGACGGTGAATGAGACTGTCTTCCCCTCACTCAGTTTCACCCCTGCGCCTGACCTTCAACTCTGGATATCTGACTCGTGAGCTGGTGTAGTGCCACCACCGCCTCTAGCGGCTCTGGTTCTAGAGTTGATGCCAGCTGTGACACTCTCCAGTGTGTGGTCTTGGGCGTGCACCCTGGCCACCCTTCCCTGTTTCCTCATGTGGAGAGGATCCCCTGAGAACTCCTAGTACTGTCCTGGACATTGTCCCCAGCACCCCTGGAGGAAGAGGCAGACACAGGCACGCTCCATGAGCCTCGTCAACCCCATCGCCACTCTGTGAGGCCCGCACAAGAGGCTCGTCATCCCTACGGCTTCCAGGTGAGAAAACAGAAGCCGGAGGTGGGGGCGTGCCTTGCCCAGGGCTTCGCGGGAGAGGCCGGCTCCTCCCCAGCAAGTGGAGGCCGTGACCCAGCTGCCTTCACCCCACCCACCAGCACCACCGCTGGCGAGGGCATCGGCTTGTGGGCTCTCTGTGAGCCTCCTTGTCACCAGCCAGGCCCAGCCTTGGTGAAGGAGGGACAGCGTGTTCTGAGAAGGCTGGTTTAGGGGTTCCTGCCCACCCCAGCACCACTGATGTCTGTGCACCCAACGCTGGGTTTGAGGCCACGTCAAAGGCTTCACCTCCCCAGTAATGCACCGAGAGAGTTCCCTGCGCAGAACCCTCTCTTCCTCCGCTCAGGATGTGGTCTCCCGAGATGCCACCTCTGACCAGCAGGGCAGAGGATTCCCGGAGCACTGGCCAGCGACAGCTTCTCACTCCTTTATGTGGAAGGTTCTATGATCTGGTCAGGAAGGACCTTCTAGGACCGCGGGTTCTCTCTGCTGTACACGTCCCTGGTGCAGGCGGGTGTCCCCACCCCACGGAGGTGCCGTGCAGTCAGCAGCGACAGAGGCCTGGCTTCCTAAAAACTGCTGGGCTAGTTTGCCGAAGGAAGCCCTGCCTACCGCATCCACCAACGGCCTGGAGAAAGCCACGTGCCGACAGGATGGAGCAGCGTGCGAGGCGGACACCGGCTGCTTCTGCAGCCCCTCTGCCCTCCTGCACAGCCCGGCTGCCATCACTGCGTCCCATCACCAGGGCTCCTGCCACATTCTCCACCTGCCCACGGCAGACACATCCTTCTCCTGCTAGTCCACGCAAGATGAGACTGAAATTTTCCTGTCAACTTTCAGTGAGAAAGCAAAACGCACCACAACAAAACAAGACAACTCACCTCTGCCTATGTCCCCAAACACCTGCCCCCACCTCTCAGCCTCTACTTTACCTTTTTGCTTAGTACCTTCTCTTTGCTACGTAATTTTTCAAAACTACGGGAGCCTTTTCTGTGAAGGGGAAAGAAAGAAAGATTAATTTGGGAGTAATGGGGCGACGTGTAAGTTCAAGTTTGTTTGTTTGTTTGTTTGTTTGCTGATACGTTTGTTTTTTTGAGACTGCAAACAATCCAAACTGCCTTGAGGAGAGTTGTCAGCTGGCTTCCTCTGAGTCCTGTGGGCTCCGGGGCCCTGGGAGAGGAGCTCTCATGTTGGTCACCTGGGCCCCGTCCCCATTTCAACTGAGAAGCTCTGTTTTACAGTTTAGATGTGAGTATGACAAGGTCTTATTGTGTATAGCAAGCCCTTGAAATTGCCAGTTTGGTAGAAACCTGTGCCTGACACTTAATAAGAGAAGAAAACAGAGCAAAATGAAACTTTAGCTTGGGGTAAGAAATCCTGGGCTTAGTTCCCAGGGAGTCTTAGAGACCCTGGTCATGAGCCCATTCTTGCCTCAGTGCCTCTGACCTCCCAGTCCCTGCCAGGGTCATTGAGGGGGCAATGCCCAAACCTGTGGGAGGTCCCTGGTCCACCCCTGTGCTCCTAGAGACAGAGGCCCACCCACCTGGAAACTTCTCTCCATGTCCTTCTCATTCGATGGATCGGTGTGCTCTGCAGAGCGGAGAGGATGGCGTGCACCGAGGAGAAGTTCCTGAGGACCAAGCATTCCTGGGGAGGAAAGAGAGTGAACCATGAGGTGGAGAGTTGGAGCCCGCCTGCTCCAGCTTCAGCCCCTCGGCTGACATCTCCCCTCTTGGATGAGGCAGAGGCCCGGGCAGCCATGGGAGGGCACAGCTGGAACCCCACGAGCAGAACTCACAGAGGGAGGATGTGAGCTCGACCCAAGAGCCCAGATAGGAAGTGAGCCTCCACCACTGGGACATGGGGGTCAAGGCCAGTGTGCCCTGACAGGAGACGCCCAGGCATTGTGCAGGGACTTAAGCACACAAGACTACCCTGATGGTGGTTGTAAGTCAAAGGCAGTTCCCAGGTCTGCAGAGAGGGGATCCCCTGGGTCCTCCCACGGCTTACCCTGGCCACCTTGATCCAGTGCTCCAGCACCCTGGCTCTGTCCTGGGCCTTCATGCTGTAATCCCCAAGGCAGGTGGTGATGACGCAATTGGCCACATTGTTAAATTGGGCGACGGTGGCACGAACGGTGGGTGCCAGGTGCTCCTTTCCCTTCTTGTTGCGTTGGGACCAGATGGAGCCCAGGCAGTCATAGGGCACCACCTCCCTAAACAGCTCCTGGAGAGGAAGAGTGTGTCACACAGGCTACTCTTGTGAAAGAGTTTGGATCTGGCTATGTGCCCACTGAAGGCACCCAAGAGCTAATACTGGCAGGCAAGGAACGAGTGGCATTGTCAGGCAGGCCGTTCTCACTAACTCCAAGCACTAGGAAATGGCTCGGGTGTGCTCATCTTGAGGCTGCATCCAGTGTGCACCCCGATCAGCCCTTTGTTCTATTTCCTTCCTCAGATGCGCCCTGCCTGTGGCAGCTATAACTACGGGTTCTCTTTGGGTGTCTGCTAGGGAGTCTAGTACATATCAGGTCCTGAGAAGTGCTGAGGTTGGTGAGGTCACATGGGAGGATGGGTGGGTAACTCCTGAACCCACCTGCCCCTCAGTGAGCACCCTCCCAGAACCAGATAAGCCAGGCCCCCATGCTGCTTTCTCTCTGTCCCATCTCATCTTAGCTTCGGTCCCTCTGCAACTGGTACTGTTGATGTCTCAAGTCGACTGTCGACATGTGGACAGGGAAGGCTTGGGAATGAAGAAACTCATCCAGATCACATCACTGGTAAGATGTGGACCTGGTATTGGACCCAGATCACTGGACTCTGGTCAGTAATGGCTTGTCTGGGACACCAGGTGCAAGAAGGACAGCCTGTCTAGGCAGCCCTCCCTGCCCCCCGCAGAGGCGAGCTGCTCACCGCGTCCATCAGAGTCAGCTGCTCTGCCAGCAGCTTAGGAGGGAATGCCCTGATGTCCCACATGTCTACACGGGGCCGGTTCATTGTTGCCACAGGAGAGGGGCACGAGGGCTTTGAAGGTTCCTGTAGCTTCAGTCCTGTCACATGTGGTGGCTGTTCCCCTGGCATTGGTGCTGGCACTGAAGCTGGTGGTGGACCCAGTTGTACAGGTGACTCTGAGTGCAGGGCAGGCCCCAGCTCTACCGGAGGTGCTGGCACTGGCTCCAGAGCTTGCCTGGGAAGTGCCTGTGGCTCTGGACATGAAGCAGGAGCGGGGGGGGGGGGGAAAGTTCACCAGCATCAGTCATTTCCCACTGGCCTTTCCAAACACAGAAAGGATCTGACTGCATTAAAGGGAGTTCTAACCCCAAAGCACCACCCCTGGTAGTTCTTCCAGACTGCGGTCCCCTCACCATCTGTTTCTGCCTCAAAGAGCTCTGGATGCCTCAGGTTGGTGAGCAGAATGTACACATGGGCACCCATGTCCAATCCACGCCAGCTGACCTGCACGCGGTCGATCTTAACTTTCAACGATGGAAAGTGCAGGGGCTGATGAAAATCTGTGCAGAAACGCTCCGGCATAGTGACCAAAGTGTGACAGATGGTGCTGGAAGTGTGAGAGTGGGCAGCAGAGTCAGAGGCTGGCCTTTCCTTCCATGCTGCGCTCCCAGGGCACGCTTGTGTGGATCTGGGCCCCTGGGCCTGCCACTGCCTGTCTAGAGGACAACCTGCCCCCCCTGAAGCGCTGTGTGGCTGTCCTGACAGTGGCAGACCCGGCCATTAGACAGGACAAGTACAGACCCTTGTGAGCCTCACCCTTACACTCACATGGGTTTTCTGAAGGGACGGGTCAGCCACCTATGTGCACCTGTGAACTAAGGACCAAGGCCCCAGGCAGATTTGTGGGCAGGTTGCTCATAATAACTTCAGGCCTGAGCCCCTGTTGCCTGGGTCAGGAGGGACAGAGGTGGGATGGAGGACGGGCAGAGCTAGGATGCCACTGTCCTGGGGACGTGTCTGTGGAGAGCTGGCTGTGAGCCCCAGACTCCCCCTGTTCTGCAGGGAGCCTGTGACCCCATCCACAGCTCTGTTTGACTCCTTTTCACTTGCAGGGAAAGCCCCCAGACCTCAGCGCCCTCGTGGGAATTACAAGTTGTCTCAGGTTCACAGCTTTGTCAGTCCCTCCCCAGCCACGGTCCATATGTGCCCCCACACTGTGGGGTACAGCGAGCTCTCTTTCTGGATCAAAAGTCCACATGCTTTCTAGTTGGGTGCTGGGCCTGTCATTGTGGGTAGAATGCGGGAGAATGCACCTCCACCTTGAGGAGGCCGTGAGGGCGTCACAACTGACATGCTGTGGACGTGACTTGCTTACGGTGTCTACCGTGACTATCTCACTCCGTGACTAGAATTGAGACCCAATGTCTGTTGTCTGCTTTGGTCACTGAATTATGCCAAGCATCTAGAAAAGTGACTTTACAAAGGAAGGGCTTATAAATGTGTTGAATATGTAAGCCCCAAGCAGAGCATTCCCAGATATCTGAGTGGACCTGGGGTCTCCTTCTCTGGTGCCCATGGAGCCTGTTCTTTCTATATCGAGGACAAAGACAAGTTAGAAGAGATCTCCAATGAAAGTGCTGAGTCAGATATGCCTTCTATGGGCTTTTGCAAACTCAGAGAGACCCTGGCCATGGGGGCATGAGGCAGAGAGCTTTTTCAGCCAAACAGGAAAGAAAAATAATAAATATGAGAAAGCACAGTGCATCCAGCAGAGCCAGGCACCAGGCATCTCCTTGTCATGTCTTATGGCATTTGGCCCCTATAAGGACTCTCTGGGGTTCATCCTCTTACCACCCCACTTCTCGGAGGAGCAAACTGAGGCTCAGAGTGCTGTAGTGGCATTCCCAAGACACAGGTTATAAGTGGCAGAGTCACCATGGTGCCTTGGAGGGGGCGGGCACTCACCTACTGAAGAGCTGGTCCAGGAACTGTGGGATGGTGGTGAAGTCCCAGTATGAGCAAAGGAAGGTGGATAAGTGGGGGACGGTTCTGCCCTGGAGAGCTGGCAGCAGGGACTCCACCAGCTTCGCCCTTGTGCCTGGCTGGAGGGTCCGCATCACGCGGATCTCTTGTAGGTCCAGGGTACGACCACTTTTATCCTGGAAGGAACAAGGAGGGACACGCTTTCAGTGTCATCACCATGAATTGCCAGAGAACTGCGGCCTAGAGCTCAGACCAGGAAGTCCCAACCCTTTAGGGATCTGCTCATGTGGAAGACATGAGTGTCCATCGTGAAATAGATTATAGGCTCTTGAAGTCAAATTCGACGTGGGGGACAGAAAAGAACTAAGAAAATAGTACCTTCGCAGTATGTTCAATGTAGTTTGTTAGCTGTGGAGCAACTAACTTCCTGTATTAGTAGCCTGTATAGAGATCACTGTCCCAGTGAGTTCTCAAAAATGACTCCCACGGTAGCCACAGGAAACACAGGCATTTGGATGTCAGTTGCTGCTCGACAGCACACAGGTCGGCACTGAGAACTGTCCTCAGCTGTGGCTGCAGGTTCCCACTGAGCTCCCTGGGGCTTGGTGTGCTGCTGGCACGGAAAGGAAGGGGACGGTGGGAACCTCATTTCCTCCCCATTTTGGAGACAGCGTGCAGAGAAAGACACCTGAAGAGAACCCTCACAACTTAAACAACACAATTGTCTTCCTTTCGTTTCCATCAGAGCGAGCCACGGTGATCCCAGATGCCACACAGAGGGAATGCTGGCAGCTCCTGGGGCAGGAGGAAGCCCATTGCAGTGCCAAGATCTGAGCAGATGATTCAGGGAAAAGAAGGATCGAGTGGCCGGTAAGTGGCTGACTGTGACTGAGACTGTCAGTTGCGAGGTTGGGAATGAAGAAAAATCAATGGTCTTTTTATTTGCCACATGGTCTCCAGATGGGTAAAATATTGCAAAGAATGTGAACACCCAGGAAAGGCTGAGGCAGGGAAGCAGCTCCGTTCTGAGACTGCTGCCGAGCATGCACCTGCTACATCACTTTGGAAAGTCATCTGGCTTCAGCTATCAACATTTTACACATGCATAGCTTTTCACCCAGGAATCCCTTTCCCCAGAGGCTGGTTTAGGAGGGGATTAGTCTATGTTCTGGGCTGAACTGTATTCCCCTCTTAAAATTCACAATTGATGTTGTAATACCCAGTGCATAAGACGATGACTGCGGTAGGACACAGGTCTTTCGAAAGGCAATTAAGTTCGAGTAAATTCGTTAGTGTTCGCTTTGATTTGACATGGCACGGGCCCTCAGAAGAAGACGTGGTAAGGACACAGGGAAGCAGGAGAGAAGAGCATGTGAACAGAGATATAGAACGTGGCCGTCTACAAGCCCAGGAGAGAGACCTCAGGGGAAACCACCCCAGCCAACAGCTTGATATCAAATTTCTAGCCTCCAGAATTGTGGGAACATATATTTTTGTTGTCAGGGGCCTCTAGTGTGTGGTGCTGTGTTACAGCATCCCTAGCCAGCTCACACAGTCTGTCGGGCACACATAAGGTGTTCCCTGGAGCATGGCTGAAATGGAAATTACAACTGAACCGTGTCACGTTCCACCGGCACCGAGAGACTGAACTGCCAGGGAAAATGGCCTCTGTTACAGGAAAACCTGAAGACGTGGGATGGCACAGCTCCCGGCCTGGTGGGGCTCCAGCGATGTGCTCTGTGAGATGATCCATTGCAGACAAATGTGTAGAACAGCCGGACCCCCTTTTTTGTGTGACTTCTCTGTTTTGTGTGTGTGAACACCCCCCTCCCCCATAAGAGTGATGGTTTGTAAGTCTTGGAGGGGACCTGGGAGGCAGCGGGGCTGACTGCTGCACAGGACACCTGGGGTGGGGAGCGAAAACAGTAAGAAGAGTGGCAACGAGCAAAGATGCTCACGGCCTAGTGTAGAGCGAAACCACACAAAAGTGCCTTGTCTTATAGTCCTGCAAGTGGGAGAACAGGGACTTTGCACCTAAGCGAGTTGCCAGTGGGTAGTACTAGAGGCCAGATTCCTGTGGGAGTGGAACTGTGGGTCACTCCAGTGGGAAGGCTTGAGTACAGTTTCCAGGGGAGTGCCCATATTTGGGTCGGGGTCCTGGGCCCACTCTGGTCATTATGGGTTCCTGTCTGTGGAGACCTCTCTGTGCCTGCTCTCACCTTAGACCAGCGCTGGCCTTGGTTGGTGACATGGTGCGCCTGGCCCTTGTCCAAGGAGATGGAGTATTGGGACCCATCAAACACCTCCTCGGTGCTCTCCTGTGTGGAGCTCTGTAATGAAAGTGGCCAGCATTTGGGCCAATAAGAGTCAGCAGCCTCCTGCCTGTGTCCATGGGAGATACCCTGACTAGAAATTCTTCCCCCTCCCCCGGTCAGGCACAGAGGAGCATCTGCATAGACCTCTAGCCGGGGGAGGAAACCAGATAACAGCTAGAGGTTCAGGATTTACTTCTGAGGATACAGTCTTGGTCCCTAACGGTTACTTTACCATCCTGCCAGCCACAACGTGAGACATGGACAGACTTTCCAGGGTTTCATCCCCTAATGACCAGCTCCTGTTCAGGAGGGGACCCTCTTATCCTCTTCATTCTCTCTCTCTCTCTCTCTCTGTCTCTCTCTCTGTCTCTCTCTCTCTCTCTCCCAGTCTCTCACTCTCACTCTCTCTCTCACACACAGACGCACACATGCACACACACGCAAACACAGATGGAAACACACACACACACACACACACACACACACGGTGATTGGAAGGTGGTGAAAAACTGCCCAGATGCGATCACAGGTGTGGACCGTCCTGGATTGGGCTGCCCTGTGTTACCTGGGGCTGCCCCCTGCCAAATGGCCACAGGCAGCAGAGGGGAGGACGGAGCCAACGTCTCCATCATCTCAATAAGCTCTCTCTCTGGGAATTCCTGAGGTGAGATCGTCGAAAACTCGGGAAGCAACATGAATCCATCTTTCTCTCTCGGCAGTTGCTTGCCAAGTGAGCTGGATGGTTACCAGAGTTCTAAGTTCTGTTGCGGTCCATCACTAAGGAAGTGAGGTTACTTCTTTAAGATTCCATGACATGGGGTCTTTCCTTCAGTATGATCTATCCAGTGGTCTCTCTGGGCTGACGACTGCTCACCCTCTTCCCCCATGTCAACTTGTTAACTGCACGCAAGTGTGCAAACACAGCACTCCCTCAGCCCTTTGGGCGTGCAGCAAGGGCCCCAGGTTTCAAGGCAGAGGTTGATCAGAATCTCCTTTTTCTCACCATTTCTGTGATCCAAGACAAGATATCGTGTCTTTCAAGACCTCCTCAGTTTCCCAATATGCCCAATGGGGATTATGCAAGCATTTACTTCCTACGAAATTCATGAGGTCTATATGAGCTAAATCTTATTGAAACTCATGGGTTGGTGTCTGTAGTGGATCGAATTATGTCCCCCCAAAAGTCATTGAAGCTTGTATCCCCCACACAATATGTATTAGAAACGTAGCCCCCACTGTGATTGTTAAGAGGGTGCGAAATCCTGTTACGGTAATTGAAATGTGGAGCCTTGGAGGGGATCGGATTGTGAGACTGTGCTGAATGGATTAAAGATGGTGGTCAGGGGTGTGGTTCTGAGAGCTTTAAAAGAAGAGGATAATCTGTCTTGCTCTCTCCTCTCTCTGCTTCCACCATCTTGCAATGCGAGACCCCCTGGGTAGCTGTCACCACCAGCAGATGGACGTTGGACCTCCCGGCCTCAGAAACTGTAAGCAAAAAAATTTCACTTTCTTTGTAAATTACCCAGATCCAGGTATTCTGTTAGAGCAACACAAAAGGGAATGAATACAGTGTCAAATGTACATACTGCACATACATGGAGATATTTGAATTGCAAAAAAGAGTGAAATATAGCATGAGATACAATTCCAAGAGGCCTGAGTTCCAGCAGTGTCATCATCTTGGGAAAGTCCTTTTTTGTGGCCAGGTTTTTTTTTCTTTTTTTTTCCCCCCTGCAGTGATAACACAGTGAAATTAAATTCAGGTATTGTCATCTCCTGATAGTAAAATTTTCAGTGCCTTCCTATGATATTTAGAATCAGTCCCATGGGCTTTACCTCGGCCTGTGTGGTGGCATCCTGCACAATGAATGGCTCCCAGCACTAAGTGGTTAGCCACTTCGTTCTGACCAAGGGAACACAACACAAGTGATGGGATGGGATGTCACTTGTGTCTGAGTCAGTTCAGGCTGCTATAACAAAGTACCATAGTGTGGGTAGCTTATATCCAACATCAATTTGTTTCTCAGAGTTCTGGAGCATGGAAGGTGGAGATCAAGGTCTGAGCATAGTTGGGTTCAGGTGAGGAATCTCTTTTGGTTTGAAGACAGCAGACCTCAGGTTGTATCCTTTAGAGAAAGCACTCAAGTCAGCTTTAAAAAGGTACCTCTCACCGTTGAGGACAGCTGAAATAAGGGGTGGACAGAAGGTCAGAGACAGAATGCGGGAATGTTGCGGGACATGAGGGGAGAAAGCCCTTCCCACAGCACTTGGCAGGGAACAGAAAATTAGCGGCCAAACCTCCACCCTCCTGGAGGAATTGTCACAGCAGGGTGACACGAACACGGAGAAGTGAAGGTCAGCCATCAAAGCAGGCCCTGCCGATACTGATCGTGGTGGGTGTGCGTACCACCTCCTGTCACTGTACCCTTCTCAGAGGAAAGGGGGCAAGGCCCAGGGGTACAAAACAGAGGCACAGACTAGGGAGAGAGAGGTCTATGTCTTTTAAGAAAAAGCCAACAAGGCAGCTTCAAATAAGAGAAAGATGACATCATCAGAGGCCCATATGTATCTGCATAATGTCTTCTAGATGCATCCGAGTTGTTGCAAATGACCGGATTTTGTTCTTTTCTAAGGCCGAATAGTATTTCGTTGTGTACGTATACCACCTTTTCTTTATCTGTTCGTCTGTTAATAAACACTCAGGTTGATTCTATATCTTGACTCTTATGAATAATGCCTCAATGAACATGGGAGTACAGATATCTCTTCAACCTATTGACTTCACTTCTTTGGGGGATATTCCCTGAAGTGGGATTGCTGGATCATATGGTAATTCTGTTTACAGTTTTTTGAGAAACCTCCACGCTGTTTTCTGTAATGGCCGTACGTTCCTACCAGCAGTGTACAAGGGTTTCCTTTTGTCCACATCCAGGCAATGCTAGATATCTTTTGTCTTTTTGATAACAGCCATTCTATTGGGTATGAAGTAATAGCTCCTAGTGATTTTAATTCGTATTTCCCTGATGATGAGTGAGGTTGAGCATTTTTTCATCAAACTGTTGGTTATGTGGAGGTCTTATTCTGAGAAATGGATATTCAGTTACTCTGCCCATTTTTGAATCGAGTTATTGTCTTGCTATTGAGTTGTTTGAATTTTGTACATATTTTCGGATACTTATTCATTACCAGATGTATAGTTTTCCAGTATTTTCTCTCATTCCAGACATTGTGTCTTAACTCTTCTTATTGTTCTTTTCCTCTGCGGAAGCTTTTTAATTGGATGCAATCCCATTTTTGTCTATGTTTGAGTTTGTCACCTTGCTTAACTCCGAAAAATCATTGCCCAGACCAGTGTTGTGGAGCTTTTCCCATATGTTTTCTTCTAGTAGTTTGACAGTTTCAGGTGTTCCATTTACCTGTTTAATCCATATTGAGTGTCGATTTTTGTATGTGGTCTCAGATAAGATAAGGGTTCAAGTTCATTTTTCTGAATGTGTATACACGGTTTTGCCAGCACCGGTTATTGAAGAAACTGTTATTTGCTCATTAAGTGTTCTTGGTACCTTTATTGAGAATCATTTGACTGTAAATGTGTAGGTTTATTTTGCAGCTCCAGTGTGTTTCATTGGTTGATGTTCCCGTTTTTAGTCTACTACCTTGTTGTTTTGATGACTGTAGCATTTGTCTTAGTCCATTTCTGTTGCTTATAACAGAATTCCCTCAAACTGGGTGATTTATAAAGAAACAGTCTTTATCGCTTACAGTTTCAGATGCTGGGAAACCGAAAGTCTAGGAAACACATCTGGTGAGGATCTTCTTTGGGGGTGACTTCAACGACACAGGGTATCACACTCTAAGAAAGGCAGGAGCGAGCGAGCAAGAGAGAGAGAGAAAGAGAGAAAGAGAAATGGCATGCTCCTTGTGTGCTCTCCTTTTAAAGACCCCAGAACCATGCCCCTGACCACCATTAAAACCATCAGTTTATTAATCTCTTTACTAAAGCATGGTCCTCACAATCTAATCACCTCTTCAAGGCCCCACCTTTCAATTCCCATAGGAAGAATTCCCACCCTGTTAACACTGTCACAGTGGGAGTTCAACTTCTATTACATGAACTCTGAGGGACAGAATTCAACCCACAGCTGCTTTGTAGTATATCTTGAAGCCAGGTCGTGTGATGTCTCCAGCCGTGTGTTCATTTTGCTCAAGTTTGCCTATTCAGGGTCTTTTGAGTTCCACAGGAAAAATGAAAAATGACGTTGGACTTTCGATAGGGGTTGCATTCCATCTGTATATCACTCCAGGCCCTATGAACATTTGAACAATATTAATTTTTCTGATCTATAAATATGAACATGTATTTTCACTCATTTGTGTTTGCTTCCATTTCTTCCATCGGTGTTTTATGGTGTTCAATATACAGACGTTTCATATCCTGGTTAAATTTACTTCTAAATGTTTTTTGGCTGGTATCGTGAATGGGATGGTGTTCTTATGTTTTTGGACAGTTCATTGTTGGCGTATAGAAGTGTGACTGATTTTTGTGTGTTGATTTTGTATCCTACAACCTTACTGAATTTGTTTTTCAGTGCTCACAGATTTTGGTGGTATCTTTAGGTGTTTCTGTTCTATATGCAAGATCACGTTGCCAGCAAACAGACAATTTCACTTCTTCCCTTTTGATTGGAATTCCTTTTATTTCATTTCTTGCCTAATTGCTGTGGCTAGGACTTCCATTATGATACTGAAAGCAGTGAGAGTGGGCATCCTCGTCTTGTTCCTGATCCTAGAAGAAAAGGTCACAACTTTTCACCATTGATTGTGGTGTTGGCTGGGGGTTGGTCACATGTGGCCTTTATTGTGTTGACGTGTATTTCTTCTATACCTCATTTGTTGGGTCTTTTTATCACGAGATGTTGTTGAAGTTTGTCAGATGCTTTTTCCGCATCTGTTCAGGTGCTCTTGTAGTTTTGGTCCTTCATTCTGTTCATATGGTATATCACATGTATTATTTTGCATGTGTTGGAGCATCCTTGCATCCCAGGTATAAATCCCACTTGATGATGGTGGATGATCTTTTTAATGTGTTGTTAAAATTGTGGAGAAGCCCATATCAGATCTTTCCTCTCATGATTAGACTCATATGTCCAAATGCATATTCCTAGTATATGCCTCTGTGTCATATGGCATTTCTATCTGCAGTTGTTCAAGGAACCTCCATGCTTTTCTCCATGATAGCATGGTTGCACTATTTTCCAGTCCTCCCAGCAGTGTAGGAAGGTTCCCCTTTCTCCACATCTTCACCAGCTTTTGTTATTCTGTCTTTTTGACAATAGCCAGTCTAATTGGGGTGAGGTGATATCTCAGAGTTGTTTTGATTTGCATTTCCCTGATGACTGGTGATGCTGAGCTTTTCTTCATATACCTACTGGCCATCTGTATGTCTTCCTTTGAAAGGTGTCTACTCAGCTCCTTTGTCCATGTTTTAATTGGATTATTCGGTTTTTGAGTGTAAAGATATTTGAGGTCCTTGTATATTCTGGATATCCAGAGTATAAACAGCAAAGTTGAGAGTTCCTGTATCCCCCGTCCCCCCACAGATGCACAGCCTTCGCCATTTTCAGCAGCCCTCGCCGGAGTGCTGCTACACTTGTTAGACGGATGCACGTACGTTGATCCCTTCCTCCCCTGTCCCCCTGGGCAACCGCTGATCTTTTCACTGTCTGCATAGTTTTTCCTGTCCCAGAATGTCATATGGTCGGTATCATACAGTATGTGGCCTTTTAAGACGGGCCTCTTCACTCAGCAGTATGCATTTAAGTATCCGTCATGTCTTTTCATGGCTTGATAGCCCATTTCTTTTTAGCACTGAATAATATTCCAAAGGTAACCTTTCTTGCTCAGCCTTTTACCGTGTTAACTTCTACATCATTACACAAGACTGTTTTATCCTCAGAGAGCTTGAAGTCCGGTCAAGGAGACTGGGTAGGCCCCCTGCACTGTGATAAATGCATGACAGGGAATGGACTTGGGGAAAGGGGGCACATAGGGACATTTGGGTCAGGGGGCATGTGCCATGTGGCCCTCTCTCCTTGAGGTGGTGAGGATGTGTGTGGAGTATAAGATATTGCCCCTCTTTTCAGGAATTGTATTACTGTACAGTTAGCAGATAAGCTGGCTAGTACCCGTGACGTGACAGCAAGTAATAGAACCTAATGTGTGATCAAAGGCTAAGTTGAGAGCAGTCGATTCTGGAACCGCCGGGGTTGGAGAGAGAGGGAAGCCAATGAGAGTTGGAATGCTTGCGGAGAAAAATCTTGAACTGAGCCGTGAAATCTGGGAAGGCTGTAGAGGAGTTAAGGGGAGAGCAGGGCATTCCAGGTCGGGAGTGGGTTCATCACGAGGTGCTTAATCCAGTGCCGAAACCAGTACCTGGCACATAGTAGGTGCTCAATTCAGTGTCTTTTTAAGTGGCTGAGTGGACATGGCCAGATGAACAGATTGAAAGTAATGTACCTCTTTGACCACCCTTTGATGTTAAAAGGAGATCTGACTGAATGTAGCATTGATGGTGGTATAAATTGGTCAAGCCTTTTTGGAAGACGTTGAGCCTGGGAGTATCTGTAAAACTTTTAAACGAGCATGCCTTTGACCCAGAAACTCCACTTAGAGAAATCTACTTTAAAGCCATATTTGCCTATATTCTTAAGGGTATATGATTAAATAGTCCATGGCATATTCATGTGTGGACTTTGAAGTTTAACAAACATGTATAACGTCGTCAGACAAAAACAGTCTGAAATTTCTTTTGGAAAACTATCCACAAAATGGTATACTGTATGTGGTTGATCCTTGGCCCACTGTTAGAAGGGAAACTTAGGCACAGGAAAATTTTGGCAAGTTTACCTGAGCAGACAACGATTAGGACTCTGGCAGCCCCAGATCTCAAGAGGTCCAGTGCCCCAGCAAGGGGGTGAGCGGGGGAAATGTTTGTAAGTTGTTCTTTGAGGAAGCAAGACAAAGAAGATGCATTTGATTGGTGGAAGTGGAAAGTTTTTAGTTACAGGTTAGTTTGGGTGGGTTCTGATTGGTAAGGCTTGAGTTGACATTGAGTTGGATTTCGGTTTGCTTATGTAGGAGGAACCCAAGGCAATGGAGCTGTCTCAGCCTAATGGCCCCCCAATTATTTTAACACCACCATGAAGATTTGTGCTTTTTGTGTCCCCATCACCTTCATATCCCATTTCCTGAGTCTGATCCAAGACAGACTTAATAATAATCATCTGCTCATGCTCATCACTAGCTGGTGAGCCCCTTGAAGCTGCAGAGAGTGTTTGGGGTGTCTTTGTATTTCCTTCGAGGCCCAGAACAATATAGGTCTTTGGAAAGGTTTGTGAAATTGAACTGATAGAAATGAAATTTCATGAATTGCTCTCTTCTGTTACTTCTTTTCCACGAACATGCTACGTAAAGATAGCAACAGGTGAGTTTGCTGTGTGTCTCTTGGATGAAACGTTTTCAGTATTCTTGTTAAATAGGAACTGTCCAAGATCACGATGCCGGTTACGTTAAATGAGCCATTGAGCTCATTAACTGGTGATATTGGTGAAGCTTTTTTTTTTTTCTTCCTGCACATGCTTCATGCCCGGAGCAACGGGCACTTCCCCACAGGCTCTAGAGCCAACCTTGCCTGCTCTGCACCCAGAGTCACCTGTAGGACTGGATCCATGAGCATCTTCCGAGCCCACACCAGGGGCAGGGAAGTGGCCACCTCCAGTGATGGAGCTGGAACTTGAGCGATCTCCAGAGCTCTTCTACCCCTGTCCTGTGATGCGATGAACCAGCCCAGTGTGGGCATGCGTGACATCATGGCATTCTCTCCCAAGCTGCTGGCAGAGCAGGTGATGCTGATGGACACGGTGAGCAGCTTGGCTCTGCAGAGTGGGGCCTAGACAGGCTGTCCTTCTTGCACCTGATGTCCCAGACCAGCCATTCCTGACCAGAATGCAGTGATCTGGGTCCGGTATCAGTTAGGCATCTTACTAACCACATGAACTGAACTCGTTTTATAATGCCTGTGACGTTCCTGTCCACACGTCAACAGTACAGATGGGACACCGACAGCACCAGGTGCACGGAGTGACTGTGAAGATCAAATGAGTTGGGACGTATGGGAAGCAAGTCCAGGCCCTGGGCCATTTGGGGATGGAGGGTGCTCACTGAGGGGCAGGCAGTTCCATGGGTCTCTTCCACCCACCCTCCCAGGAGGCTTCACCAGCTTCAGCACTTCTTTAGCACGTGATGTGGACTAGACACTGTAGCAGACGCCCAAGTAGAGCCCCTAGTTGTAGCTTCCAAAGGGAGTGTGAATCCGAATGGGGAAATGGAGCAGAGGACTCATTAGGATGGGTTAAGATGCCACCTTGAGATGTGCATGCCCTGGACAGCTTCTGGGTGTGGGGCTGGTGAGAATAACCTGGCGGCAGTGCTACAGACCGTTGGTCAGCAGTGGTAGGCCTGGGACATCATGTACTTAAGCACCCTCAGTGGGTGGAGAACCCAACGCAGGGACTCCTGCCAGCCTCCGGCTACATGCTGAGCTTCCTGAGCTCCAGCTCAGACCACTGTCACCTGCCTGGGGACTGCACGATACTGTGGATTCTGAGCTGGGGTGGGCCATGCCCCTGCAATGCTCTCCTCCTCTGTAGCAGGTGTGCAAGAAGGTGGTGCCCTATGACCACTGGAGCCCCCGCTGGTCCCAGTAGAACAAGAAGGTCAAGGAGCACCTGGCAGCAACTGTCCATGCCACCGTTACCCAGTTCAACAGTGTGGCCAACCGTGTCATCAGCACCTGCCTCGGGGACCACAGCTGAAAGGCCCGGGAACTGCTTTCCATCTCATAGATTATTGTGTTTCCTTCTCAGGGGTGCCGCCATTTAGGACATTTTTCTCACTCTGTGCCATTGTCTGTACCCTGCCTGGCACATCTGCTCACTGTCTGAAGGAGACACGGAGAGAAGTTGGGAGGTAGGGAGGACGTCCCCCTACCAGGGAAGGAGCACCAGGGACGACCAGGGTCCTCTGTTGTGCTGAACATGGCTTTGTCGGTGAGCCTGGAAGTCACTGGGGCCAGGGACACTGGAGGCTGCAATGAGCTGGGTGAAGAGGCCTGTCAATCTTTCTGGGACCTTAGGCCAGCAGTTCTGCCCCAGGATTCAGTGTTATCAACTGTCAGGCACAGGCTGGAGCCGGTTGGACACTATCAAGTGTTTAGTAACAGCAATGGAACTCTTTGCCAAACTGAAATCTCACCTGTAAAACCAGAGCCGCTCAGTTGAAATGGGGATGGGGCACAGGTGACCAGCATGAGAGCTCCTCTCCCCAGTCCCTTGCAGCCCTTAGGACTCAGAGAAACCCAGCTGGAAGCTCTCATCCAGACAATGGGAATTCATTGGATTTTCAAACTAAAGGAATTTGAACTCACACAACTCCACACATTATTCACAGTTATTCCTCTTTCCCCTCTCCAGAAAAAGAAAAAAAAAAAAAAAAAAAAAGCTTCCCCAAATTTCAAAAGCTGTGTGCCAAAGACAGCTCAGTGAGCAGAAATGTGCTCATCTAGTAAAGAGGAGGTGAGGGGATAGGGGAGTGACTGGGGAGGCCACAGGGCGAGAGTGGAAGGGGCGCCTGCCTGGTGGTGATTTTAACTTTCCCCCTGAATGTTTCTGTGAAAACTCTCAGGCTTGTCCAGATTTCTGGGACTAGAGATGCGTTTGTGCAGAGGCACTGGGGGTTCTGGGGGCAGGAAGCCCTGGAAATGGGTGCAGTGATGCAGCTGGGCTGTGCTGGGGTGGAAGGGAAGGCCGTGGAGAGAAGGAAGGGCAGCTACCTTCCCTGGAAAAGAAGGGATGAGAAGTGATGACAGCAGACACAGTCAAGTAGTCACCTGAAATGCATTGTCATCTGAAGGCTCAACCAGGGAAGAATGGGCTTCTGACCTCACTGGCTGCCTGGCTTCCTTGGGCCTGCTCCTCTTTGGCTCGAGGGTGTCGCTGGCCTAGTGGGATGGGGGCTCCAGCTGGCAGGAGAGCTTGTAGCTGCAGGACAGAGAGGCAGCTGCGAGTCTACCGGGAGCCACACCTCAGCTCTCCCTCCCAGTGCCTGCCTTGTAGCTGGAGTCCTGGTGCCCCAGTGGTCACCATGCGACAGGTCTGTGGCTGACCAGACATCCATGGCTCCAGGCTCTCCGCAGCTGCCACCAGAAAGAGTCCCCTATGCCCTGACTATGATCAAATTCCTGCAAGGCCCTCACCTCTCGTTGTCACTGAGCCACTCAGTGGAGCTAAACCAGTGTCCAAATTCTTCCTCCTTCTCGAAGTGGTAATTGTTGGCTGCCACCTGGAGGAGCTGGATTTCTCTGAGGACTTTAATTTCCTGGGGCCAGAGAGAAAAACAGGATGCCGACAGGGCCTGGGTGGGAGATGCTAAAGGGACCTTGTGGGGGAGGGATGGAGCAGGGAGCTGGTTTGCAGAGTTTTCTCTTAAGTGATACCCTCCTCTCCTTCCATCCCATCCATGCCCCAACCTGTTCTCAGAGTTGGGTTCCAACAGCCTGTCCCCCAGAAATGTGTCCTTGATTCCTGTCCCCTTCCCACACCCTCCAGTGGGATGGGATGCCCCCCTCCGTCTATCAAATCTTCCTAATAAATCAGAGATGCAGGGGATGCAGGCAGGAAGTGTCCTGCCCGGGTGAGAGGGGCCGTCTGTGACTTCCACATCCCCACGCTCCCTTGAGCGAGGGCCGCAGCTACTCACCTTCCGCCTTTTCTGGGTGTTGAATACCTTTCCCTGAAAGAGTGATGGTCCGAGTCTCTCAGAAAGGCCCCCTAGCCCATTTCTAGCCCCATCCTCACCCGTTCCCATGTTGCACTAAGGCCGGGGCCATCTGGGTCAGGGGGAGTGCACAAAACAGGGCTTGCACCTAGGTCAGGCTCTGAGCTCTGGAGAAGGATGACATTGGAGCTGAGGATCGAGGACCTTCTGTCTCAACCCTCCCTGATGACAGGGTGAGGATACTGAAGCCTCTGATAAAAAGGGGCTGCTGGCCACTCCCAAGCTGCCTGCCATCAGAGGGGCCCGATTTCACTCTCTTCCCATGGCAAGCAAGTAAGGGAGAGGCTGAGTCCAGCTGAGCTCTGCGACTTCTCCACTTGGAGAACAGGGACTGGGGGCTTGTATGGACGCTCCATCACTCACGGGTGAGAAGGGCGTGACCCCCCCAGCACACGGGCAGGCGTGAGGTCTCATGAGTGGAGGTTTGCCGAGTGCTGAGTTCTAAGGGCTCTCCCCTCCCCAGCCTCAGGATCCTGGCCCCCGACCTGCCCGTCCCCAGGCTCACTCACATCCACATAGTCGTCCATCGCAGCGTCTAACATCACCAGGTCGCTGAGATAGGTTCCCAGGAAGGGAACGATACCCTGTGACATTGGGGTGGTAGTGGTGATGAGCACCAGCTCTTGGGTGTCCACACTTGGCTCATTCTATAAAAATCTCACCAAGCTCGTCTTTCTGGACCCCCCTAGCCAGGGTTTTCCACTTGGAGCCACAGAGAAACCTCGGGCGCCTCCCCTCCGTGGCCACACTGCTCTCTCCCCAGCTGGCGTCCAAAGACACCGTGTACCCCCTAGCTACCTCTGTGGTGAAAGTTTCATGTCCCAGTGGTTACGTGGTTCCTGCCACACCTCGCTCTGTAATCCCCTCTAGGCCAGCTCTTCCAGGTCCTGGACGTGGTGTCTCTAATAAAGGCATCTCAGATGCTGTGGCCACAGGAAGGCAGGCCCCTTAGGGCGGAAGCTCTCTCCTCTTTTGATTTGGAGGCCTCCAGCTGGAAGGGAGGGGCCCCTGTCATCTACTCCCTAGAGCCCCTCCCAGTCACAGACACACTCACCTTTTTCTGCTGCCGCTGCCTCATCTGGGCTCTCTGATGGTTCATCTCCAAGGTGGCCAATTTGACGGTCCCCACCTGACAGGGTCAGGGACAAGGTTAGCTCTATGTCCAAATGAATGTCCCCTGCAAAGTTGATGTGGAAACATGATACCCACTGTAACTGTATTAAGAGGGTGGAAGATTCCACAACACTCTTTGAAAGGTGGGGCCCTGTAAGAGGTGACCGGACTAGGATTACTCTGCCCTCATGAATGAATGAATTGGTTCATGGGTTATCACGGAACCGGACTGGCGGCTTCCTAAAGAGTGCGTGGAAATACGCTCTTGCCCTCTTGCCATCTGATACGCTGTGCCACCTCCTGACTCTGCAGAGAGTCGCCCCCGCCCCTCTGGAGTAAGACCCTCACTAGATGTACGCCCTCTGCTTGGACTTCCCAGCCTCCTCAAATGTAAGAAAAAAATGCTCTGTTTCTTTAAAAACGACCCAATTTTAGATATTCTGTTGTAAGCAACAGAACACAGTAAGACGGTGAATGAGACCGTCTTCCCCTCACCCAGTTTCACCCCTGCGCCTGACCTTCAACTCTGGATATCTGACTCGTGAGCTGGTGTAGTGCCACCACCGCCTCTAGCGGCTCTGGTTCTAGAGTTGATGCCAGCTGTGACACTCTCCAGTGTGTGGTCTTGGGCGTGCACCCGGGCCACCCTTCCCTGTTTCCTCATGTGGAGAGGATTCCCTGAGAACTCCTAGTACTGTCCTGGACATTGTCCCCAGCACCCCTGGAGGAAGAGGCAGACACAGGAACGCTCCATGAGCCTCGTCAACCCCATCGCCACTCTGTGAGGCCCGCACAAGAGGCTCGTCATCCCTACGGCTTCCAGGTGAGAAAACAGAAGCCGGAGGTGGGGGCGTGCCTTGCCCAGGGCTTCGCGGGAGAGGCCGGCTCCTCCCCAGCAAGTGGAGGCCGTGACCCAGCTGCCTTCACCCCACCCACCAGCACCACCGCTGGCGAGGGCATCGGCTTGTGGGCTCTCTGTGAGCCTCCTTGTCACCAGCCAGGCCCAGCCTTGGTGAAGGAGGGACAGCGTGTTCTGAGAAGGCTGGTTTAGGGGTTCCTGCCCACCCCAGCACCACTGATGTCTGTGCACCCAACGCTGGGTTTGAGGCCACGTCAAAGGCTTCACCTCCCCAGTAATGCACCGAGAGAGTTCCCTGCGCAGAACCCTCTCTTCCTCCGCTCAGGATGTGGTCTCCCGAGATGCCACCTCTGACCAGCAGGGCAGAGGACTCCCGGAGCACTGGCCAGCGACAGCTTCTCACTCCTTTATGTGGAAGGTTCTATGATCTGGTCAGGAAGGACCTTCTAGGAACGTGTGAGTCCCTTATGTACTTCTCATGAGTCATCTGGCGCACACGTCCGTGCTAACTCAGCACAGGGGTGAGAATCCTGGGGCTGTGATTGATTAGTACTGTCTGCCCAGGGCACAGTGGGGACTAGTAGCAATCACATGCATCTGCCCCAAGTACACCTTGGGCCCCCAAACTGTGCAGGCCATGTGAGGATCCGGCCCGTGAGTTTTCTCTGCTGTACACGTCCCTGGTGCAGGCGGGTGTCCCCACCCCACGGAGGTGCCGTGCAGTCAGCAGCGACAGAGGCCTGGCTTCCTAAAAACTGCTGGGCTAGTTTGCCGAAGGAAGCCCTGCCTACCGCATCCACCAACGGCCTGGAGAAAGCCACGTGCCGACAGGATGGAGCAGCGTGCGAGGCGGACACCGGCTGCTTCTGCAGCCCCTCTGCCCTCCTGCACAGCCCGGCTGCCATCACTGCGTCCCATCACCAGGGCTCCTGCCACATTCTCCACCTGCCCACGGCAGACACATCCTTCTCCTGCTAGTCCACGCAAGATGAGACTGAAATTTTCCTGTCAACTTTCAGTGAGAAAGCAAAACGCACCACAACAAAACAAGACAACTCACCTCTGCCTATGTCCCCAAACACCTGCCCCCACCTCTCAGCCTCTACTTTACCTTTTTGCTTAGTACCTTCTCTTTGCTACGTAATTTTTCAAAACTACGGGAGCCTTTTCTGTGAAGGGGAAAGAAAGAAAGATTAATTTGGGAGTAATGGGGCGACGTGTAAGTTCAAGTTTGTTTGTTTGTTTGTTTGTTTGCTGATACGTTTGTTTTTTTGAGACTGCAAACAATCCAAACTGCCTTGAGGAGAGTTGTCAGCTGGCTTCCTCTGAGTCCTGTGGGCTCCGGGGCCCTGGGAGAGGAGCTCTCATGTTGGTCACCTGGGCCCCGTCCCCATTTCAACTGAGAAGCTCTGTTTTACAGTTTAGATGTGAGTATGACAAGGTCTTATTGTGTATAGCAAGCCCTTGAAATTGCCAGTTTGGTAGAAACCTGTGCCTGACACTTAATAAGAGAAGAAAACAGAGCAAAATGAAACTTTAGCTTGGGGTAAGAAATCCTGGGCTTAGTTCCCAGGGAGTCTTAGAGACCCTGGTCATGAGCCCATTCTTGCCTCAGTGCCTCTGACCTCCCAGTCCCTGCCAGGGTCATTGAGGGGGCAATGCCCAAACCTGTGGGAGGTCCCTGGTCCACCCCTGTGCTCCTAGAGACAGAGGCCCACCCACCTGGAAACTTCTCTCCATGTCCTCCTTATTCGATGGATCGGTGTGCTCTGCAGAGCGGAGAGGATGGCGTGCACTGAGGAGAAGTTCCTGAGGACCAAGCATTCCTGGGGAGGAAAGAGAGTGAACCATGAGGTGGAGAGTTGGAGCCCGCCTGCTCCAGCTTCAGCCCCTCGGCTGACATCTCCCCTCTTGGATGAGGCAGAGGCCCGGGCAGCCACGGGAGGGCACAGCTGGAACCCCACGAGCAGAACTCACAGAGGGAGGATGTGAGCTCGACCCAAGAGCCCAGATAGGAAGTGAGCCTCCACCACTGGGACATGGGGGTCAAGGCCAGTGTGCCCTGACAGGAGACGCCCAGGCATTGTGCAGGGACTTAAGCACACAAGACTACCCTGATGGTGGTTGTAAGTAAAAGGCAGTTCCCAGGTCTGCAGAGAGGGGATCCCCTGGGTCCTCCCACAGCTTACCCTGGCCACCTTGATCCAGTGCTCCAGCACCCTGGCTCTGTCCTGGGCCTTCATGCTGTAATCCCCAAGGCAGGTGGTGATGACGCAATTGGCCACATTGTTAAGTTGGGCGACGGTGGCACGAACGGTGGGTGCCAGGTGCTCCTTTCCCTTCTTGTTGCGTTGGGACCAGATGGAGCCCAGGCAGTCATAGGGCACCACCTCCCTAAACAGCTCCTGGAGAGGAAGAGTGTGTCACACAGGCTACTCTTGTGAAAGAGTTTGGATCTGGCTATGTGCCCACTGAAGGCACCCAAGAGCTAATACTGGCAGGCAAGGAACGAGTGGCATTGTCAGGCAGGCCGTTCTCACTAACTCCAAGCACTAGGAAGTGGCTCGGGTGTGCTCATCTTGAGGCTGCATCCAGTGTGCACCCCGATCAGCCCTTTGTTCTATTTCCTTCCTCAGATGCGCCCTGCCTGTGGCAGCTATAACTACGGGTTCTCTTTGGGTGTCTGCTAGGGAGTCTAGTACATATCAGGTCCTGAGAAGTGCTGAGGTTGGTGAGGTCACATGGGAGGATGGGTGGGTAACTCCTGAACCCACCTGCCCCTCAGTGAGCACCCTCCCAGAACCAGATAAGCCAGGCCCCCATGCTGATTTCTCTCTGTCCCATCTCATCTTAGCTTCGGTCCCTCTGCAACTGGTACTGTTGATGTCTCAAGTCGACTGTCGACATGTGGACAGGGAAGGCTTGGGAATGAAGAAACTCATCCAGATCACATCACTGGTAAGATGTGGACCTGGTATTGGACCCAGATCACTGGACTCTGGTCAGTAATGGCTTGTCTGGGACACCAGGTGCAAGAAGGACAGCCTGTCTAGGCAGCCCCCCCTGCCCCCCGCAGAGGCGAGCTGCTCACCGCGTCCATCAGAGTCAGCTGCTCTGCCAGCAGCTTAGGAAGGAATGCCCTGATGTCCCACATGTCTACACGGGGCCGGTTCATTGTTGCCACAGGAGAGGGGCACGAGGGCTTTGAAGGTTCCTGTAGCTTCAGTCCTGTCACATGTGGTGGCTGTTCTCCTGGCATTGGTGCTGACACTGAAGCTGGTGGTGGACCCAGTTGTACAGGTGACTCTGAGTGCAGGGCAGGCCCCAGCTCTACCGGAGGTGCTGGCACTGGCTCTAGAGCTTGCCTGGGAAGTGCCTGTGGCTCTGGACATGAAGCAGGAGCGGGGGGGGGGGGGGAAGTTCACCAGCATCAGTCATTTCCCACTGGCCTTTCCAAACACAGAAAGGATCTGACTGCATTAAAGGGAGTTCTAACCCCAAAGCACCACCCCTGGTAGTTCTTCCAGACTGCGGTCCCCTCACCATCTGTTTCTGCCTCAAAGAGCTCTGGATGCCTCAGGTTGGTGAGCAGAATGTACACATGGGCACCCATGTCCAATCCAGGCCAGCTGACCTGCACGCGGTCGATCTTAACTTTCAACGATGGAAAGTGCAGGGACTGATGAAAATCTGTGCAGAAACGCTCCGGCATAGTGACCAAAGTGTGACAGATGGTGCTGGAAGTGTGAGAGTGGGCAGCAGAGTCAGAGGCTGGCCTTTCCTTCCATGCTGCGCTCCCAGGGCACGCTTGTGTGGATCTGGGCCCCTGGGCCTGCCACTGCCTGTCTAGAGGACAACCTGCCCCCCCTGAAGCGCTGTGTGGCTGTCCTGACAGTGGCAGACCCGGCCATTAGACAGGACAAGTACAGACCCTTGTGAGCCTCACCCTTACACTCACATGGGTTTTCTGAAGGGATGGGTCAGCCACCTATGTGCACCTGTGAACTAAGGACCAAGGCCCCAGGCAGATTTGTGGGCAGGTTGCTCATAATAACTTCAGGCCTGAGCCCCTGTTGCCTGGGTCAGGAGGGACAGAGGTGGGATGGAGGACGGGCAGAGCTAGGATGCCATTGTCCTGGGGACGTGTCTGTGGAGAGCTGGCTGTGAGCCCCAGACTCCCCCTGTTCTGCAGGGAGCCTGTGACCCCATCCACAGCTCTGTTTGACTCCTTTTCACTTGCAGGGAAAGCCCCCAGACCTCAGCGCCCTCGTGGGAATTACAAGTTGTCTCAGGTTCACAGCTTTGTCAGTCCCTCCCCAGCCACGGTCCATATGTGCCCCCACACTGTGGGGTACAGCGAGCTCTCTTTCTGGATCAAAAGTCCACATGCTTTCTAGTTGGGTGCTGGGCCTGTCATTGTGGGTAGAATGTGGGAGAATGCACCTCCACCTTGAGGAGGCCGTGAGGGCGTCACAACTGACATGCTGTGGACGTGACTTGCTTACGGTGTCTACCGTGACTATCTCACTCCGTGACTAGAATTGAGACCCAATGTCTGTTGTCTGCTTTGGTCACTGAATTATGCCAAGCATCTAGAAAAGTGACTTTACAAAGGAAGGGCTTATAAATGTGTTGAATATGTAAGCCCCAAGCAGAGCATTCCCAGATATCTGAGTGGACCTGGGGTCTCCTTCTCTGGTGCCCATGGAGCCTGTTCTTTCTATATCGAGGACAAAGACAAGTTAGAAGAGATCTCCAATGAAAGTGCTGAGTCAGATATGCCTTCTATGGGCTTTTGCAAACTCAGAGAGACCCTGGCCATGGGGGCATGAGGCAGAGAGCTTTTTCAGCCAAACAGGAAAGAAAAATAATAAATATGAGAAAGCACAGTGCATCCAGCAGAGCCAGGCACCAGGCATCTCCTTGTCATGTCTTATGGCATTTGGCCCCTATAAGGACTCTCTGGGGTTCATCCTCTTACCACCCCACTTCTCGGAGGAGCAAACTGAGGCTCAGAGTGCTGTAGTGGCATTCCCAAGACACAGGTTATAAGTGGCAGAGTCACCATGGTGCCTTGGAGGGGGCGGGCACTCACCTACTGAAGAGCTGGTCCAGGAACTGTGGGATGGTGGTGAAGTCCCAGTATGAGCAAAGGAAGGTGGATAAGTGGGGGACGGTTCTGCCCTGGAGAGCTGGCAGCAGGGACTCCACCAGCTTCGCCCTTGTGCCTGGCTGGAGGGTCCGCATCACGCGGATCTCTTGTAGGTCCAGGGTACGACCACTTTTATCCTGGAAGGAACAAGGAGGGACACGCTTTCAGTGTCATCACCATGAATTGCCAGAGAACTGCGGCCTAGAGCTCAGACCAGGAAGTCCCAACCCTTTAGGGATCTGCTCATGTGGAAGACATGAGTGTCCATCGTGAAATAGATTATAGGCTCTTGAAGTCAAATTCGACGTGGGGGACAGAAAAGAACTAAGAAAATAGTACCTTCGCAGTATGTTCAATGTAGTTTGTTAGCTGTGGAGCAACTAACTTCCTGTATTAGTAGCCTGTATAGAGATCACTGTCCCAGTGAGTTCTCAAAAATGACTCCCACGGTAGCCACAGGAAACACAGGCATTTGGATGTCAGTTGCTGCTCGACAGCACACAGGTCGGCACTGAGAACTGTCCTCAGCTGTGGCTGCAGGTTCCCACTGAGCTCCCTGGGGCTTGGTGTGCTGCTGGCACGGAAAGGAAGGGGACGGTGGGAACCTCATTTCCTCCCCATTTTGGAGACAGCGTGCAGAGAAAGACACCTGAAGAGAACCCTCACAACTTAAACAACACAATTGTCTTCCTTTCGTTTCCATCAGAGCGAGCCACGGTGATCCCAGATGCCACACAGAGGGAATGCTGGCAGCTCCTGGGGCAGGAGGAAGCCCATTGCAGTGCCAAGATCTGAGCAGATGATTCAGGGAAAAGAAGGATCGAGTGGCCGGTAAGTGGCTGACTGTGACTGAGACTGTCAGTTGCGAGGTTGGGAATGAAGAAAAATCAATGGTCTTTTTATTTGCCACATGGTCTCCAGATGGGTAAAATATTGCAAAGAATGTGAACACCCAGGAAAGGCTGAGGCAGGGAAGCAGCTCCGTTCTGAGACTGCTGCCGAGCATGCACCTGCTACATCACTTTGGAAAGTCATCTGGCTTCAGCTATCAACATTTTACACATGCATAGCTTTTCACCCAGGAATCCCTTTCCCCAGAGGCTGGTTTAGGAGGGGATTAGTCTATGTTCTGGGCTGAACTGTATTCCCCTCTTAAAATTCACAATTGATGTTGTAATACCCAGTGCATAAGACGATGACTGCGGTAGGACACAGGTCTTTCGAAAGGCAATTAAGTTCGAGTAAATTCGTTAGTGTTCGCTTTGATTTGACATGGCACGGGCCCTCAGAAAAAGACGTGGTAAGGACACAGGGAAGCAGGAGAGAAGAGCATGTGAACAGAGATATAGAACGTGGCCGTCTACAAGCCCAGGAGAGAGACCTCAGGGGAAACCACCCCAGCCAACAGCTTGATATCAAATTTCTAGCCTCCAGAATTATGGGAACATATATTTTTGTTGTCAGGGGCCTCTAGTGTGTGGTGCTGTGTTACAGCATCCCTAGCCAGCTCACACAGTCTGTCGGGCACACATAAGGTGTTCCCTGGAGCATGGCTGAAATGGAAATTACAACTGAACCGTGTCACGTTCCACCGGCACCGAGAGACTGAACTGCCAGGGAAAATGGCCTCTGTTACAGGAAAACCTGAAGACGTGGGATGGCACAGCTCCCGGCCTTGTGGGGCTCCAGCGATGTGCTCTGTGAGATGATCCATTGCAGACAAATGTGTAGAACAGCCGGACCCCCTTTTTTGTGTGACTTCTCTGTTTTGTGTGTGTGAACACCCCCCTCCCCCATAAGAGTGATGGTTTGTAAGTCTTGGAGGGGACCTGGGAGGCAGCGGGGCTGACTGCTGCACAGGACACCTGGGGTGGGGAGCGAAAACAGTAAGAAGAGTGGCAACGAGCAAAGATGCTCACGGCCTAGTGTAGAGCGAAACCACACAAAAGTGCCTTCTCTTATAGTCCTGCAAGTGGGAGAACAGGGACTTTGCACCTAAGCGAGTTGCCAGTGGGTAGTACTAGAGGCCAGATTCCTGTGGGAGTGGAACTGTGGGTCACTCCAGTGGGAAGGCTTGAGTACAGTTTCCAGGGGAGTGCCCATATTTGGGTCGGGGTCCTGGGCCCACTCTGGTCATTATGGGTTCCTGTCTGTGGAGACCTCTCTGTGCCTGCTCTCACCTTAGACCAGCGCTGGCCTTGGTTGGTGACATGGTGCGCCTGGCCCTTGTCCAAGGAGATGGAGTATTGGGACCCATCAAACACCTCCTCGGTGCTCTCCTGCGTGGAGCTCTGTAATGAAAGTGGCCAGCATTTGGGCCAATAAGAGTCAGCAGCCTCCTGCCTGTGTCCATGGGAGATACCTCGACTAGAAATTCTTCCCCCTCCCCCGGTCAGGCACAGAGGAGCATCTGCATAGACCTCTAGCCGGGGGAGGAAACCAGATAACAGCTAGAGGTTCAGGATTTACTTCTGAGGATACAGACTTGGTCCCTAATGGTTACTTTCCCATCCTGCCAGCCACAACGTGAGACATGGACAGACTTTCCAGGGTTTCATCCCCTAATGACCAGCTCCTGTTCAGGAGGGGACCCTCTTATCCTCTTCATTCTCTCTCTCTCTCTCTCTCTGTCTCTCTCTCTGTCTCTCTCTCTCTCTCTCCCAGTCTCTCACTCTCACTCTCTCTCTCACACACAGACGCACACATGCACACACACGCAAACACAGATGGAAACACACACACACACACACACACACACACGGTGATTGGAAGGTGGTGAAAAACTGCCCAGATGCGATCACAGGTGTGGACCGTCCTGGATTGGGCTGCCCTGTGTTACCTGGGGCTGCCCCCTGCCAAATGGCCACAGGCAGCAGAGGGGAGGACGGAGCCAACGTCTCCATCATCTCAACAAGCTCTCTCTCTGGGAATTCCTGAGGTGAGATCGTCGAAAACTCGGGAAGCAACATGAATCCATCTTTCTCTCTCGGCAGTTGCTTGCCAAGTGAGCTGGATGGTTACCAGAGTTCTAAGTTCTGTTGCGGTCCATCACTAAGGAAGTGAGGTCACTTCTTTAAGATTCCATGACATGGGGTCTTTCCTTCAGTATGATCTATCCAGTGGTCTCTCTGGGCTGACGACTGCTCACCCTCTTCCCCCATGTCAACTTGTTAACTGCACGCAAGTGTGCAAACACAGCACTCCCTCAGCCCTTTGGGCGTGCAGCAAGGGCCCCAGGTTTCAAGGCAGAGGTTGATCAGAATCTCCTTTTTCTCACCATTTCTGTGATCCAAGACAAGATATCGTGTCTTTCAAGACCTCCTCAGTTTCCCAATATGCCCAATGGGGATTATGCAAGCATTTACTTCCTACGAAATTCATGAGGTCTATATGAGCTAAATCTTATTGAAACTCATGGGTTGGTGTCTGTAGTGGATCGAATTATGTCCCCCCAAAAGTCATTGAAGCTTGTATCCCCCACACAATATGTATTAGAAACGTAGCCCCCACTGTGATTGTTAAGAGGGTGCGAAATCCTGTTACGGTAATTGAAATGTGGAGCCTTGGAGGGGATCGGATTGTGAGACTGTGCTGAATGGATTAAAGATGGTGGTCAGGGGTGTGGTTCTGAGAGCTTTAAAAGAAGAGGATAATCTGTCTTGCTCTCTCCTCTCTCTGCTTCCACCATCTTGCAATGCGAGACCCCCTGGGTAGCTGTCACCACCAGCAGATGGACGTTGGACTTCCCGGCCTCAGAAACTGTAAGCAAAAAAATTTCACTTTCTTTGTAAATTACCCAGATCCAGGTATTCTGTTAGAGCAACACAAAAGGGAATGAATACAGTGTCAAATGTACATACTGCACATACATGGAGATATTTGAATTGCAAAAAAGAGTGAAATATAGCATGAGATACAATTCCAAGAGGCCTGAGTTCCAGCAGTGTCATCATCTTGGGAAAGTCCTTTTTTGTGGCCAGGTTTTTTTTTCTTTTTTTTTCCCCCCTGCAGTGATAACACAGTGAAATTAAATTCAGGTATTGTCATCTCCTGATAGTAAAATTTTCAATGCCTTCCTATGATATTTAGAATCAGTCCCATGGGCTTTACCTCGGCCTGTGTGGTGGCATCCTGCACAATGAATGGCTCCCAGCACTAAGTGGTTAGCCACTTCGTTCTGACCAAGGGAACACAACACAAGTGATGGGATGGGATGTCACTTGTGTCTGAGTCAGTTCAGGCTGCTATAACAAAGTACCATAGTGTGGGTAGCTTATATCCAACATCAATTTGTTTCTCAGAGTTCTGGAGCATGGAAGGTGGAGATCAAGGTCTGAGCATAGTTGGGTTCAGGTGAGGAATCTCTTTTGGTTTGAAGACAGCAGACCTCAGGTTGTATCCTTTAGAGAAAGCACTCAAGTCAGCTTTAAAAAGGTACCTCTCACCGTTGAGGACAGCTGAAATAAGGGGTGGACAGAAGGTCAGAGACAGAACGCGGGAATGTTGCGGGACATGAGGGGAGAAAGCCCTTCCCACAGCACTTGGCAGGGAACAGAAAATTAGCGGCCAAACCTCCACCCTCCTGGAGGAATTGTCACAGCAGGGTGACACGAACACGGAGAAGTGAAGGTCAGCCATCAAAGCAGGCCCTGCCGATACTGATCGTGGTGGGTGTGCGTACCACCTCCTGTCACTGTACCCTTCTCAGAGGAAAGGGGGCAAGGCCCAGGGGTACAAAACAGAGGCACAGACTAGGGAGAGAGAGGTCTATGTCTTTTAAGAAAAAGCCAACAAGGCAGCTTCAAATAAGAGAAAGATGACATCATCAGAGGCCCATATGTATCTGCATAATGTCTTCTAGATGCATCCGAGTTGTTGCAAATGACCGGATTTTGTTCTTTTCTAAGGCCGAATAGTATTTCGTTGTGTACGTATACCACCTTTTCTTTATCTGTTCGTCTGTTAATAAACACTCAGGTTGATTCTATATCTTGACTCTTATGAATAATGCCTCAATGAACATGGGAGTACAGATATCTCTTCAACCTATTGACTTCACTTCTTTGGGGGATATTCCCTGAAGTGGGATTGCTGGATCATATGGTAATTCTGTTTACAGTTTTTTGAGAAACCTCCACGCTGTTTTCTGTAATGGCCGTACGTTCCTACCAGCAGTGTACAAGGGTTTCCTTTTGTCCACATCCAGGCAATGCTAGATATCTTTTGTCTTTTTGATAACAGCCATTCTATTGGGTATGAAGTAATAGCTCCTAGTGATTTTAAATCGTATTTCCCTGATGATGAGTGAGGTTGAGCATTTTTTCATCAAACTGTTGGTTATGTGGAGGTCTTATTCTGAGAAATGGATATTCAGTTACTCTGCCCATTTTTGAATCGAGTTATTGTCTTGCTATTGAGTTGTTTGAATTTTGTACATATTTTCGGATACTTATTCATTACCAGATGTATAGTTTTCCAGTATTTTCTCTCATTCCAGACATTGTGTCTTAACTCTTCTTATTGTTCTTTTCCTCTGCGGAAGCTTTTTAATTGGATGCAATCCCATTTTTGTCTATGTTTGAGTTTGTCACCTTGCTTTTGGGGTTAACTCCGAAAAATCATTGCCCAGACCAGTGTTGTGGAGCTTTTCCCATATGTTTTCTTCTAGTAGTTTGACAGTTTCAGGTGTTCCATTTACCTGTTTAATCCATATTGAGTGTCGATTTTTGTATGTGATCTCAGATAAGATAAGGGTTCAAGTTCATTTTTGTGAATGTGTATACACGGTTTTACCAGCACCGGTTATTGAAGAAACTGTTATTGGCTCATTAAGTGTTCTTGGTACCTTTATTGAAAATCATTCGACTCTAAATGTGTTGGTTTATTTTGCGGCTCCAGTGTGTTTCATTGGCTGATGTGCCTGTTTTTAGTCTACTGCCTTGTTGTTTTGATGTCTGTAGCATTTGTCTTAGTCCATTTCTGTTGCTTATAACAGAATTCCCTCAAACTGGGTGATTTATAAAGAAACAGTCTTTATCGCTTACAGTTTCAGATGCTGGGAAGCCGAAAGTCTAGGAAACACATCTGGTGAGGATCTTCTTTGGTGGTGACTTCAACGACACAGGGTATCACACTGTAAGAAAGGCAGGAGCGAGCGAGCAAGAGAGAGAGAGAAAGAGAGAAAGAGAAATGGCATGCTCCTTGTGTGCTCTCCTTTTAAAGACCCCGGAACCATGCCCCTGACCACCATTAAAACCATCAGTTTATTAATCTCTTTACTAAAGCATGGTCCTCACAATCAAATCACCTCTTCAAGGCCCCACCTTTCAATTCCCATAGGAAGAATTCCCACCCTGTTAACACTGTCACAGTGGGAGTTCAACTTCTATTACATGAACTCTGAGGGACAGAATTCAACCCACAGCTGCTTTGTAGTATATCTTGAAGTCAGGTCGTGTGATGCCTCCAGCCGTGTTCATTTTCGTCAATTTTTCCTATTCAGGGTCTTTTGAGTTCCACAGAAAAAATGAAAAATGACGTTGGACTTTCGATAGGGGTTGCATTCCATCTGTATATCACTCCAGGCCCTAAGAACATTTGAACAATATTAATTTTTCTGATCTATAAATATGAACATGTATTTTCACTCATTTGTGTTTGCTTCCATTTCTTCCATCGGTGTTTTATGGTGTTCAATATACAGACGTTTCATATCCTGGTTAAATTTACTTCTAAATGTTTTTTGGCTGGTATCGTGAATGGGATGGTGTTCTTATGTTTTTGGACAGTTCATTGTTGGCGTATAGAAGTGTGACTGATTTTTGTGTGTTGATTTTGTATCCTACAACCTTACTGAATTTGTTTTTCAGTGCTCACAGATTTTGGTGGTATCTTTAGGTGTTTCTGTTCTATATGCAAGATCACGTTGCCAGCAAACAGACAATTTCACTTCTTCCCTTTTGATTGGAATTCCTTTTATTTCATTTCTTGCCTAATTGCTGTGGCTAGGACTTCCATTATGATACTGAAAGCACTGAGAGTGGGCATCCTCATCTTGTTCCTGATCCTAGAAGAAAAGGTCACAACTTTTCAACATTGATTGTGGTGTTGGCTGGGGGTTGGTCACATGTGCCCTTTTTATTGTGTTGACGTGTATTTCTTCTATACCTCATTTGTTGGGTCTTTTTATCACGAGATGTTGTTGAAGTTTGTCAGATGCTTTTTCCGCATCTGTTCAGGTGCTCTTGTAGTTTTGGTCCTTCATTCTGTTCATATGGTATATCACATGTATTATTTTGCATGTGTTGGAGCATCCTTGCATCCCAGGTATGAATCCCCCTTGATGATGGTGGATGATCTTTTTAATGTGTTGTTAAAATTGTGGAGAAGCCCATATCAGATCTTTCCTCTCATGATTAGACTCATATGTCCAAATGCATATTCCTAGTATATGCCTCTGTGTCATATGGCATTTCTATCTGCAGTTGTTCAAGGAACCTCCGTGCTATTCTCCATAATAGCATGGTTGCACCATTTTACAGTCCTCCCAGCAGTGTAGGAAGGTTCCCCTTTCTCCACATCTTCACCAGCTTTTGTTATTCTGTCTTTTTGACAATAGCCAGTCTAATTGGGGTGAGGTGATATCTCAGAGTTGTTTTGATTTGCATTTCCCTGATGACTGGTGACGTTGAGCTTTTCTTCATATACCTACTGGCCATCTGTATGTCTTCCTTTGAAAGGTGTCTACTCAGCTCCTTTGTCCATGTTTTAATTGGATTATTCGGTTTTTGAGTGCAAAGATATTTGAGGTCCTTGTATATTCTGGATATCCACTGTATAAATTTTTATTTTTTAAAATCCTTTTTTTTAAGCAGCAGTTTTCGTTTTTAAGAGCAAAGTTGAGAGTTCCTGTATCCCCCATTCCCCTCAGATGCACAGCCTTCACCATTTTCAGCAGCCCTCGCCGGAGTGCTGCTACACTTGTTAGACGGATGCACGTACGTTGATCCCTTTCTCCCCTGTCCGCCTGGGCAACCGCTGATCTTTTCACTGTCTGCATAGATTTTCCTGTCCTAGAATGTCATATGGTCGGTATCGTACAGTATGTGGCCTTTTTAGACGGGCCTCTTCACTCCGCAGTATGCATTTAAGTATCTGTCATGTCTTTTCATGGCTTGATAGCCCATTTCTTTTTAGCACTTAATAATATTCCAGAGGTAACCTTTCTTGTTCAGCCTTTTACCGTGTTAACTTCTACATCATTACACAAGACTGTTCTATCCTCAGAGAGCTTGAAGTCCGGTCAAGGAGACTGGGTCGGCCCCCTGCACTGTGATAAATGCATGACAGGGAATGTACTCAGGGAAACGGGGCCCATAGGGACATTTGGGTCAAGGGGCATGTGCCATGTTGCCCTCTCTCCTTGAGGTGGTGAGGATGTGTGTGGAGTATAAGATATTGCCCCGCTTTTCAGGAATTGTATTTCTGTACAGTTAGCAGATAAGCTGGCTAGTACCCATGGCATAACAGCAAGTAATAGAACCTAATGTGTGATCAAAGGCTAAGTTGAGAGCAGTAGATTCTGGAACCGCTGGGGTTGGAGAGAGAGGGAAGCCAGTGAGAGTTGGAATGCTTGCGGAGAAAAATTTTGAACTGATTCATGAAATCTGGGAAGGCTGTAGAGGAGTCAAGGGGAGAGCAGGGCATTGCAGGTCGGGAGTGGGTTCATCATGAGATTCTTAATCCAGTGCCGAAACCAGTACCTGGCACATAGTAGGTGCTCAATTCAGTGTTTTTTAAGTGGCTGAGTGGACATGTCCAGATGAACAGATTGAAAGTAATGGACCTCTTTGACCACCCTTTGATGTTAAAAGGAGATCTGACTGAATGTAGCATTGATGGTGGTATAAATTGGTCAAGCCTTTTTGGACGACATTGAGCCTGGGAGTATCTGTAAAAATTTTAAACGAGCATGCATTTGACCCAGAAACTCCACTTAGAGAAATCTACTTTAAAGCCATATTTGCCTATATTCATAAGGGTATATGATTAAATAGTCCATGGCATATTCATGTGTGGACTTTGAAATTTAACAAACACATATAAGCATTTTCAAATGTGCCCAGAACTGGTCTAAGTGTTTTGTGACTGTTAATCTTAAAATAATACTTTGTGGTAGATACTATGGTATTAGTACCATCTCATTGATGAGGAATCTGTCACCACTTTTAACTTTACCAAGTCACATATCTAGTGATTAGCAAAGCCGGGAGTGGAAGTCATGTCTGGTTCAGTCGTCCTGCCATCACACTATCCAGTAATTACGAAGAACTTGGTAGGCTCAATGTATGTACCTCACATGTGCGTGAGACCCCCAGAACACAGTGAAAGTGTAGTCGGTCAATGCATCGATGAGATATATCATGCATTACGGAACGAAACACTGCCCACCCCTGTCTTTATGTGCCTATGTGCATATGTGTAAATACACAGGTATGTGTCCCAAACTGTTAGTGATGCTTCGTGTCTGGGGAGAGGAGTTGCAAAGTGAAGCAGAGAGAGATTTTTATGTTTTTACTTGCATTTTAATAAGTTTTATAGGAAGGAAGTGATATAGTCCTCTATTCGTTTTTTTTTAACAGAGAAGAAATAAAGATTTTTTTAAGTACAAGAAAGAGAGCCGTGGACATCTCAGTTAAGACAAGCTTTGGTAGTCCCAGTTTCACTGCATTTTCCCCAACAGTGAATCTCTAAGTTTAATGAGATCTGAGGGTATATATATTTGAGCATTCTTTTCTCTCTGTGCATGGGTTCCTATTCTCACCATTATCTCCCCAGGGAGGCAGCAGTCAATCCACCATCACAATTATGCAGATTGGTATGATGTGGACATTTAAGAGGAAAAGGTCAGAGCTAAGTCAAGTGGCATCCAGCCTGGATTGCACCTCAGGATGCAGGCTCCATGAGAGACCAGATTCCCAAGGGAAAGGTCAGTACTTGTAGGCAGAAGTTGGGGAAGATCATGAGAATATTCCAGAGTATATCTAGATAAGTTGGTGACTTAGTGAACTTTGAATGACCTCGTGATGATGTTGCTTGCTGGTGGCACTTGGTAAATAGAGTTGAAAGGTTGCAATTCAGGTCAGAGATGCCCTGCCAATCATTAAATTTTTTTTGAGAGGCTACTGGGATGGTGTCATTCTGGCAGACAGAATTTAAAATCTGTTCTGTAAAATACACAATAGCGTTCCAGTACCCCAGTCCACAATTATACTACATTGGTGTGCTCAGAAAAACTCAACGTTGTCAGACAAAAACAGTCTGAAATTTCTTTTGGAAAATTATTTACAAAATGGTATACTGTATGTTTTTGATCCTTGGCCCACTGTTAGAAGGGAAACTTAGGCACAGTGAAATTTTGGCAAGTTTACCTGAGCAGACAACGATTAGGACTCTGGCAGCCCCAGATCTCAAGAGGTCCAGTGCCCCAGCAAGGGGGTTAGTGGGGGAAATGTTTGTTAGTTGTTCTTTGAGGAAGCAAGACAAAGAAGATGCATTTGATTGGTGGAAGTGGAAAGTTTTTAGTTACAGGTTAGTTTGGGTGGGTTCTGATTGGTAAGGCTTGAGTTGACATTGAGTTGGATTTCGGTTTGCTTATGTAGGAGGAACCCAAGGCAATGGAGCTGTCTCAGCCTAATGGCCCCCCAATTATTTTAACACCACCATGAAGATTTGTGCTTTTTGTGTCCCCATCACCTTCATATCCCATTTCCTAAGTCTAATCCAAGACAGACTTAATAATAATCATCTGCTCATGCTCATCACTAGCTGGTGAGCCCCTTGAAGCTGCAGAGAGTGTTTGGGGTGTCTTTGTATTTCCTTCGAGGCCCAGAACAGTATAGGTCTTTGGAAAGGTTTGTGAAATTGAACTGATAGAAATGAAATTTCATGAATTGCTCTCTTCTGTTACTTCTTTTCCACGAACATATTACGTAAAGATAACAACAGGTAAGTTTGCTGTGTGTCTATTGGATGAAACGTTTTCAGTATTCTTGTTAAATAGGAACTGTCCAAGGTCACGATGCCAGTTACATTATATGAGCCGTTGAGCTCATTAAATGCTGATATTGGTGAGGCTTTTTTTTTTTTCCCTGCTCCTGCTTCTTGCCTGGAGCAGCACATTTTTCAATTCTGGGCACTTCTTTCCAGTTGCAACTGGTTCTTCCCAGAACCTCTGGAATGAGGCTGTGTGGTATCTTTGCTTTTCTCAGAAGAAAGTGAGCTGGCCTCAACTACACCTGTTTTTTGGGTCTATTCCAACACAGCCCATGCCAAGAGGGGAGGAAAGGTTCACCCCAAGGACTCCGTGGATTGAAAAAGGGTGGGAGGGCCCTGTAGCACCCAGGGTCAGGTGCTTTATCAATGATGGACTTTTCCAAATTGTGGCCACCCCCATGCAAACTGAGATGGCTGCAGGCACACACTACCCGGGCCAAATCCAAGAAGAGAGAGAGCCTGCCTCTTGCAAGAAATTAGCTTAAGAAACTTTTTCTCCTTCCTGCCCCAGCGTCCCCTGTGAGCCCTACTCCCCACCCCCACGTGCAGAGAAATCGGATTTAATGCCTCAACTGACAGAATGAGATTTTTTGTTATTTTTCATGGGAAATTAAACCCGACCCTGCTCTCAGTTAGCTCATGCCAAGGGTGGATGGATGGCCTGGAGCGTGGCTCTTAACCCCCGCTCTGAGCACACCAGGGCAGGGACAGAGGCACTCGGAGGCCAGCCTGGCTGGGGGCCAGCCATGATGTCATCTTCTGTGGGGTGGGGGTGAGTATGGCAGGAAAGGTCAGAGAGTCTTCATCCAGGTGATGGAGAGCAGTGAGCATTGGTGTCACCCACGACAGTGCCACTTCTGATGGTGGCCTTAACCTGCAGATCCAGGGGAGACTCAGGCTGTTCCTGTCTCTTTCAGCCCCCAGCTCTACCTCATGCCCCACTGAGGAAAGCTGGTGGTCGGGAGTGGTGATCGTCATTGCTGTATGTTGTGCCTCTCTGGTGTTCCTGACTGTGCTTGTCATCATTTGCTACAAAGCCATAAAACGGTGAGTGCCACCCATGTGCCAGCTTTGAGCCAAGGGAACCCCAGGTGGGCTCAGGCTCCTGCACCCACCTCTATCATTTTCTTTTGTTAAAAAGAAATTGTTAAATATGTAAGAAGCAGAAACATACAATGAACTTCCACCGACCCTCAGCCCAATTCAACATTTATCAAGATTTATATCTGCTATATCTATTTCCTTTTTTTCCTTTTACCTTCTTCATTGCTGCAATATTTTAATGTTTGTCTTAGTCATAATACCCCTGTCTTTTTTAGTGGTTTGATTCCACAAACATTTGATTAGCCCTAATTATATGACAGGCACAGTGTAATACCAAAAAAAAAAAAAAAAAAAGAATTGCAAAACACCAAAGGATAATAGGAGTTGCTAATAATACAACGTTTCTAAGAAAGTTTTTAAAAAATTCCCTGATGCCCAAAGTTAGAGGGTCCACATTAAAAACAATCGTAACACCCAAAATACTTAATTTTACTCTTTTAATCGGTTGTTTATGATTTCACTTTAATAATGTAAAAGCAGGAAGAGTAAACTATCAACTTAAAAGTCTTAAAACAAGCACATGGTCAGGCACACAGGAAAAAGGGCCATAAAAAGCCAACATCCTGGGAGCATCCTGCCAAGTGGGCAGAAGGGACAGGACACCAGGGCCAGGCAGGGCAGCTCCATGTAGGACAGGCCGTGCCCTCGGCATCTGTCTCCCAACTGAAAACCCCCCTGTTCCCCCAAAGCTCATGCTGCAGGGCAATCTCTGAAAACAAGGCTAAATGATAAGGGAATGACTGTGGTGTGGGACTGGTCTGGGCACTGGACTCGTCTCACCACTGTTCTCTCAGTTCATCTTTTCCCAGTCAGCTCCATTTTGCAGATGAGGAAACTGAGGTCCTAAGGAGTTAGGCAGCTGCTCCGGAGGGCACAGCCAGTAAACACTGGAGCCAGAACTAGGAGACTTCAAAGCCCAGTCCTGACCACAGTGCCGTGTTACCAGCAAGCTTGACTCCAGTGTTGGGCTTAGAACAGACATCCATGTTCTGTCTGACCGTCCTCAGAGGTGTAGAAGATGGGTCACCAGGGGTGTGGTGAGGCATGTCTGTGCCTCTCTGAGGCCAGAAGGACAGACAGAAAGGCCCAAGGCTCTGAGACCCTGTGACTCTGAGCAGGGGCCTGGCCTTGTAAACCAAGGTGGACGCTGGAGTCTCCCAGGGCACAGGGCTAGTCCAGTTCCCAAGTGTTTTGTAAGCACCAAAATGGTGCCAGGCCTGTGGGCACAGGTAAGACCCTGGCTGTGCCTCCAGGCTGCTCACCTAACCACCCAGGGTAGGGGCTGATAAGGGCCATGAGGCTGCGGTAGGTGTTGGCAGCCTGTTGGAGGTGTCCAGTGGAGTCATGGTGAACTCTGATCTGGACTGTACAGCGTGTGAGCTGACAGCCTGCTGGAAGGGAGGAGGGTGTTAAGCAAGGGAGGCACTGCAGGCAAAGGCACCCCTGTGAGCGAAAGCACCAGGAGGCCCTGTGACACAGAAGATGAGGCTGCAGGGAGCCGTGAACCTGACTGGGGAGGCCACCATTACCGGGCACCAGGAGAGACTGAGGGTTTTTGAGGAAGACTGTGTACCACCAGGGAATGTGCTGCCAGTCCCCTCAAGAACGACCCCCCCCACACACTGGACCTCCCTGCCCCAATCCTTCCTGAAGAAATGTGCTACCTGCTTCAGCCAGAGGAGGAAAGAGAGCATATCAGAACAAACTCATGTTAACATCTCACTACAGTAGCGCTGTCCCACTGAAGCTGTGCTCAGCTTTCAACTGGGTGCGGGGGGTTTCGGCTGGATGGGTGGAGGGTTTCAGCTGTGTGGAAGGGTCTCCCGGGAAGGAAGGGTATGGGGGCGCCATGCTGAGCTCCCCTCAGAAAAGCCTCCTGTCTGCCCTCTGTCCCCTTCCACTTCTAGCTCTTGGTTCCAGGTCTGTCAGCATCCTGGAAAAAAACAGAACTCGTTCCAGATGGCTCTTTCCAGGGGGGTGCTCCTTCCAGGGTTGGGGGGTGTTGAGGTCTTCTTGGGGGGCATGGGCATGTCTAGGAGTGAATGGGGCAGTGGTGCTCAGGGACTAGCAGCAGTAGGAAAAATTAACACCCCTAGGATGACAGGGAAGGGAAGGAAATAGTGCCATGGGGACCTAGTGAGAGCCAGAGACTCATGCCCACCAGGGGAGCTGCCCAGCAAGAGCTATGGTCGGACCTGCCAGAGAAGCAGTCCCCAAACAGGGAGGAAGCAGGAGGAAATGCCCCAGCCTCTCTCCATGCTCTCAGGTCTCCCGTGGCCGAACCCTAGAGGCATAGGCAGGGCAATGCGGGAGATACAGTCAGCAAGGTCAGCCTCCTGGCGCCCAGGGCAGGGAGAGAGAGGGGAATGGGCAGCTGGGGGTGTAAACGAAGACTGCAGCACTGTCCCTTTTCTGCCCCAGCAGCATGCTCTGTATCCATCACCTGGGGACACAGGGGAATAAGACCCAGCCTTCCTAGGGTGTCCTCGGCATGCACAGGCATTCAGTGACAGGAGGGGGCTCTGCCAGACCCACCTAGAAGAAGGCTGGGGAGGGAGGCTTACCCCCCCAGGGAGAAAGAAGGAGGCAGCAGATGCTAGGAGCTGGCGTGGGAAAGCAGGGTGCCCTCGCTGCCTCCCAGGCATGGAGCTCAGCTGGGACTGTAAGTGATAGCATCTCACCCAGGATCTGCCTGTCTGCATTTCTCTCCAGAGTAAACGGAGGATTTCTTGCTCACAGCCAACTCTTTTTGGTCAATAATTCATCTGAAACATGCCTTTACTCTCAGTAAACAAAAGTATCCCATGTCACTGTAAAACCATTAAATGGTAGATTCAGTGATACACCCGTCTTTCTTAAAAACTCTCACAGCCTTGAGTCCTAGGGGAGGATTTCTGAGACATCTTTGTGAATGGCCCCGACACAGTCTTTTGGATCCAGATGGCTGGGAGGATGATTCTAGAATCCACTGGGGTAGGAAGGAGGGATTCTGGAGATGCCAGCTTCTGGCCACGGGGCCACAGGCCTCGGCAGGGTGGGAGGAGACTGAGGATTGAGATACAGATGTAGAAGGCACACCCTGCAGAGCCCTCACATCTGTCCATGGCGTGGCTGGAGGGGGGTAGACCTTCGCAGGAGGTGGCATCTATTCAGCACTTCCTAGACACAGATTTGGTGAATCAGCACCTCATCCTGTGACTCCACATTCTCCAAGTCCCAACTCTGCTGGGTGATATGGTGGGGGCAGGGGGCTTGGGGCATTCTAACCTGCTTTGGGCTTATGTGTTCACCCCCAGGAGACCCACCCACTGTGATGGGCAATAAACAACCCCCCTGGTGGGGAGAGACAGACAACAGGATGAGCCCCCACCCAGCGTCCTGGGGCAGTGGGGCCATGCGAACGTGCCACTGACAGAGCTAAGCAGGCCAAGGGTGTGCTCAGGCCGGCTAATGGGAAACCCAGGCAGGCCCCTGCTTCTTGGGGTGTCTTTGTGAGTCTGGGAGCTCTGGTGGACAGGCCATTTCTCAGTCACAGACACCATCTGCAGACCCCTTGTTTGTTTCAGGAGCCCCCTGTGTTAACCAGGCTGTACTGGGCAGGGACCCCCGATGGTGCCCATAGTGACCAGGCTGGGGTAGGCTGGCCCGGGGCAGTGGACCCTCCTTCCTACCTGACCTCGCCAGCCCCTGGACACCAAGGAGCCCTGGCTGGCATGACCATCCAGGGGCTCAGAACAGACTTGAACTATCCCTGTCTCTACTGGAAACCTGCCTCTAGGAAGAACAGATGGCTATGTTGCCCGTGAAAGTTTTTTGTGACAGTAAAACCAGGTGAAGGGATGGTTTTTGAGACCTAGGCCTGGTATTCAAGGGCACTCCCACATTTGGTAGCAGCGTGTCCCCACTGGTTCTGTTGCCTTGTACAGACCTCAGCTTAAGGTCACATCCACCCAGAGGTATTCCCTGACCCCCAATCTAGAGGAGGATGGGAGGGGGATGTTGTCCCTGGAGCCCAGGAGGCAGGTGCCCAGACCCCAATGAGATGGGAGCCATCTGGGCTGCCTCCGCTCACAGTCTCTCCAGCAGGGATCTCCATCCCAGTGCCATTCTGTCATTTCAGGGGCTTGAAGGACAGTCACCAAGTCACGAGCTAGCTTGTAGGTCCCCTGTCCTGGGCTCTGTATGCCACCAGCGTCCTTTCTCCAGCACGCAGGCTAGGAAGGACTTTTCCCTGAAATAAATCCCAGGCTGCAGAGCAGGATTGCAGGGGAAAGGGAGTGTCATGGGCTGTGAGGGCCCTGCCAAGCTCACAGCCCCCAGGGAGAAGGCAAGCCTAGGAGGCTCACAGGTGCCAGTTCTGCGACTGCCCAGCATGGGTGGCTGCACCAGTGAGCCTGGGAGATGGCTCACAGCTGGCCGCACTGAGCATGGGGACCTTTGCCCGGTCACGGAGGCTGGAAATGGGGCTGCTGCTGCTTGCAGTCACACCCTCAGCAGCCCCGAAAAGCTTCTTCTGGCTTCTTGACCGGAGTGTGGGGAAGTCTGCAGTCTACAGAGAAGGCTTATTGTGGAATTGTGTGTGTGTGCACACGTGTGGGTGTATAAGTGTGTGTTCCTATGTATGTGTATGTACATATGGATGTGTGGGTGTGTATATGCATGGCTGTCTGTGCACGGGTGCACATGTGTGCATATGTAGTGTGTGTGTGCGCATGTGTGGGTGGGTGGGCGGTGGGGAGGATGAATGCCTTCAGAAGAGGGAAGTCTGCGACCTTTAACCTTCATTTCATTGAAAACCAAGGTTTCCAGGGCTGCGTGAGATGGGAAGCCAGCTGGGCAGCCCCCTTCTCAGACTCCTCAGAGCTGTTCTGTGTCTCCACCTCCCCTGCGGAGCAGCAGGCTGGGGTGGAAGCTGTCCCACCATTGTCAGCTGGGACCAGGCCCCCACCCCCTCCCCGTCCTCCTCCTGCCGCACCCCGGTGGAGGCACAGTTCCCACGGAGGCCCCTGGCGACAGCTGGCATGTGCAGCGCAGCTCTCCAAGAAAAGATGCAGAGCACCTGCTGCTTGCGAAGCCCAGGGCAGGGGAGAGGAGGCCTCAAGGTGGGGGGCCCGCCCTCCTACAGGCAGGAATCCTGGGCCTGGCGAGGACAAGCTCACTTCCCTTTCTCTTGGTTTCTACGAACCATGCCCTTTCGGGAGCCCTCTGTGACCCTGTCTGCCTGGACCGGGTGGAAGTGTCTCTCCGTGGAGTAGCGGGACCGGCCCAGGCTGCCAGCTCACAGAGCCACAGGGCCAGGCTGGGCCCAGCAACGCTCCGGCATTTCCAGAGCCTCACAGGGCACACGTTAGGTAGGACCCACGTGCAGACTGCGAAAGCTGCCGGGACGTGACAGGAGCAGCTCCCCGACACCCTCCTGCTAGCAGCACCCAGAGCTAACAGACACATACGGAGCACTCGCTGCGTGCCAGCCGCTCGACTAAGTGCTTGACACGTATCAGTGTATTTAATCCTTCCAAAAAGCCTACAAAATGGACATCATTCTTGTGCTCCTTTTATAGACGAGGAAACTGAGGCATAGAGAGGTGACAGATCTTGCCCCAGGTCATACAGCCAGAAAGTGATGGAGCAGGGGTTTTCAGAGCCATGGCATCTGCCTCCAGCACTTCCGCGGTGTCACCCTGAAGCGTGCGCTGGTGAGAGGCTGGGGGTGGGGTGCAGAGGGAGAGCTGCCTTCTGCTCGAGGTGAAGTCCAGCTTCCGATGGGCTCCATAGAAGCCCAGAAAGGCTTTAGGAGCGGGTTAGGGCAGCAGCCCAGGGAGCAGGGTGGTTGGGGACTCAGCTCTGGTGGCAGGAGGGGAGCAGACCAAGTCTACTACTCAGGGAAGCCCCTGGAATGCCGCCCTCTCCCCTCACCATGTGCAGGTTCCAGAATGCTCCTGTCTGGGGCCAGCCAACGTGCCTTCTTTGCTGCTAGACACCCCTGCCCACCCCCCTGGTCCCCTTTCCTGTCCAGGAACCTGGCTCAGCAGCTGGAAGGCATGGGGCCACCTACTTTCCCTGTCCCACAGGTGCCCTCCTGCCAGGCTTGTTTCCCACCTAGACCTTCAGAGCCACATTTCCCCCTCAGGCCCCAGAAGGACAAAAGGACCTCACAGCCCACAGCCTGGCTCTAGAAATCTCTCTCCTTCTGCCCAAAGAAAACCTGATGACTCTCTAAAAGAGTTGTCTCACCCCAAAAAGGGCAGAAACGTTATGCCCTCCAGACTCTGCCCATTTCCATGTGAGCTGCAACCCTTTAAGGCCCTTAAGCCTTGTCTCCTACAACCTGGCCTGTGCAGTTGATTTTTTAGACCTAAGCCCAAGATTTAATATTAAGGAGAAATGCAGCATGGGCTTGGGCCCAGAGTTTCTTCTCTTTTAATACTTTCTGTAATCCTGATGCTGACGTCCATTCACTCCTTGTATGTTAATGATAAATCCATTGGTGACCTCATGGGGGGCGGCACAGGATACAACTGTAAGGAAATGCCCCTGCCCACCCCCCCCAAATTTTCCAGGCCATGCAAATTCTCTGAGTGGTTAGTCAGGGCCACCTAGCAATTCAGAGCTGCTTGAGGCTTCCTGAAAGGGATGGGCAGGGCAGGAAGTGGGGGGAGGGGACAGAGGGCAGAGCTTGGCTGCAGAGGCCATCATTTCCCACGGGGCCCATCACAAACAAGGCAGCACAGCTGAGCTCTGAAAAACCCGGGGGTTCCAGGGGCATCTGCGAGCATCTACAGAAATAGCGTTCTCGGATCCCATCACATGGGATTTACTGGGTTAAAGTGGGCTTGGTATGGGCTTCTTGGAAGATTCTGCAGAACTTCTGTGACTCTCTGAGAGGAGGATGGAGGAAGGCTTTCCCAAGCCAACTGGACCACAGAGGACAGAGGGAATGCCTGCTGGGAAGGCTGGTTTAATGGAAAGATGTTTGGACCAGGACATGGTGGAAGTGTGTGGACCAGGACCTACCACAAACCAGCTGGGGCCCCTGAGCAAATCACAGCCCTCCCTAAGCCTCAGTTTCCCCACGAGATGACTCCCTTAACTCTAGGCCTAGCTTCTTCAGGGAACGAGGAAATCCCTGTGACCGAGAGTGCTTTACACAAGCATGATACCGTGGGAGGAAGGTGGGTTTGCATCCTGCATTTCTAGAGGAGCCACCGTGGCTGGGCTTGAACAGCCAGAGTGAGCACACCTGGTTTCTTCACATGCGTGGTGAGCTGCCTCTGCTGCAAGAGAAAAGGGAGTAGTTCATAGATTTGATCGTGGTGTGTTGTTGCTGAGTAGGCCTGGTAATCCCACCCATGAAACTGTTGATAATCGCCTCACAGACCCTCCCTCCCCTGAACTAATTCAGTCAGACCTTTATCCCATAGGCATAAGACTGATCACCAAGTTCCAGCCTTTCTCACAATGGCTTTGGAGAGGCTCTGGAGACATTTGAGAAGGCAGAAGCAATCAATCCCTGGGCTTCTGATGATGACCATAAATGTTCCTTTTGGATAGCACCGAGCAAGGGCCAGTTCAGGCTCTGCCCAGCACCCCTGAGGACACAGGAGCTACGGCCCCATGGGGATTGGATGCACCCAAGAGACAGCAGCATTGTGCTGTGGAATTGGGCTACACGGAATGTACATCCTAGACCAGGAGGGTATGGACACAAGCTGGAGGCCAGAGCCTTCCTGAGTGACTTGAGGGAAGAAGTGAGATTTGAGCCAGACCAGAAAGTAGCAATGTGAGTGATTTCAGAATCTCAGCGGGTGAACACAAGCCTTCTCAAAGCCTCCTTCCCAGCCATCCTGATCCCGTGTATACACGGGAGGAGTCGTTCTTGGGCCCAAGTGAGCTCTGGAATGAGCTTCAAATGGCTCAATGTGAAGTGTTCAGGAATCACTGGTGTATACTGACTAATGTAATTTGGATATTCACCACCATCATCACCACCACCACTGTCAACCCAACCACTACCACCACCATTACCATTACCATCACTGTCAACATTTCCATTATCACTACCATGTCCACCACTGTCATCATCATTACCACCTCCACCATCATCATCATCACCACCACCTCCACCACCACCATCATCACCATTACACATCCACCATCATCATCGTCACCATCACCTCCACCACCATCATCACCATGACCACCTGCACTATCCTCATCATCACCACCACCTCCACCTCCACCACCATCACCACCTCCACCACCATCATCATCACTGTTACCACCTGCAACATCATCATCACCATTACCATCTCCACCACCATCATCACCATTACCATTACCACCTCCACCACCACCATCATCATCACTGTTACCAACTCCACCACCATCATCATCACTGTAACCACCTTCACCACTGTCGTCATCATCACCGTTACCACCTCCACCACCATCATCATCACTACCACCTCCACCACCATCATCATCACTGTTACCACCTGCAACATCATCATCACCATTACCACCTCCACCACCATCATCACCATCACCACCTGCAACATCATCATCACCATTACCATCTCCACCACCATCATCACCATTACCATTACCACCTCCACCGTCATCATCATCACCACCACCTCCACCACCATCATCATCACTGTTACCACCTCCAACATCATCATCACCATTACCACCTCCACCATCATCATCATCACCATCACCACCTCCACCACCATCATCACCATTACCACCTCCACCATCATCATCATCACCACCACCTCCACCACCATCATCATCACTGTTACCACCTCCAACATCATCATAACTGTTACCACCTCCACCACCATCATCATCACTGTTACCACCTCCACCACCACCATCACCATCACCACCTCCACCACCATCATCACTGTTATCACCTGCAACATCATCATCACCATTACCACCTCCACCACCATCATCACCATTACCACCTCCACCACCATCATCATCACCATTACCACATCCACCACCACCATCATCACTGTTACCACCCCCCCCACCATCATCATCACTGTTACCACCTCCACCGCCATTGTCATTACCGTTACAACCTCCACCACTGTCATCACCACCAGCATCACTGTCACCACCACTATCAACCCAACCATCACCACCATTACCCTTATCATTGCTATTATCACCACCATCATCAGCATCACCATGATCACCATCACCACCAGCATCACCATTACCACCATCCCCTTTGTCACATTTTTTATTTGCCTTTGACCACACAGAGGCAAGACTGCAGATTCCAGCCACTAGCACCTCCCTTCTATGAACTGTCTACACCCACAAATATTCATCTTCATGTCTGTCTGCTCATAATGAAAGAAATCAGTCAAAGCCTTACTATGTACTAGGCTGACCATACACTCTCACTTGTACAGAACAATCCCAATTCATGCCTGTTGTCCAGCTTCATTATTAATAGCTCCCCTCTTTCACTCAGCTGTGCCCTGGTTTTCATGGCTAATTGTGTGGTCACCCTAGGTAAGAGCACATCCAGCTTCTGATTGACCCCACAAGGACTAGCAGCCCAAGGATGCTTACCCAGAAGAGTGCCTAGTGGGCTTCCTTCTGGGACTCTCAGGGAGCATGAATGCTAGCTGGGAGGTTACAGCCCCACAGTCACTGATTACTAATGTGTCCCTGCCTTCCCCTCCCTTGCCTTCCCTGCCCCCTCTACCCGCTTCCAGGAAACCACTGCGAAAAGATGAAAATGTCACCAGTGTTGCTGAGTACCCCATGAGCTCCTCACAGAGCAAGAAAGGGGTGGACGTGAACAACGTGGTAGTGTGAGTCTGTAGGCTCTGGACCCAATGGCCAAATGGACACCTTGGTGGTACTAGTGGACATGGGAAAGCAGGTGGACACAAGCAGATACTAGGCTTGTCGAGGGCATTATTGCCTCCTGAAGGAGAAATCATCCTCTTCCCAGGCTTGGTGCTGGTCAGCTTATGCACCGGTGGGGCCACTCAGATGCCAGGCTGAGCGCGGCTCACCCTGCATTCAGTGCCTGGGGCAGCAGCTCCCCCCGAGCCTCCTCACATTCGCTTCCTTGTCTTTTGTCTGATCGGTGGACTGTCCCCAGCTGCTGTCCAAAGCACGTGCACTGGCAAAGGCGGGGGTGTCTGCTGGGGCTGGGATGCATGCTCCTTCAACCCAAAGAAAAGTGACCCATGGGCCCACTTGCCTGCCTGAAAATGTCTCCTCCTCCCAGGAAGCCCACCTGCTCCTCTATAGACGCTCCAACAGAAGCCATCAGCACAGCCATGAGACAGACGTCCCGTTTCAAAGGTGCTTCCCACACATCTGTCTGTCACCCCAAATGCAATTGTCTTCAGCCTTCAGAGCCTGCTTTGTCCCTCCCATCCCCCTGACACCCCAGGCCCTTGGCTCCTGACTGCCTGCCATGGAGCCAGGAAAACCCCTTCCTCAGCAGACAAAGGGGCTCGTTTACACTCGGCGCAAAATGACTTGCTGAACCCTAGCCAAGGACCACCAGGGAAGGGCAGAGGCCACTGCGTCTGTTCATTCCCATGCCTGACCCCATAGGAACCAATGCATCTGTGTGCGCCAGGTCCTGCCGTAGTCGGCAGAGGCCATCACTTGTGCCAAACCCACTGTGGGCGCTCTGTGCTAGGCCAATGCTGGCCTGGCACCGGGTCCCCCCGACAGTCCCCTGAGGCCTGACCATGGCACTCTGACCCTCTCCGAGAGTCTGCCAGTCTCCCCTCACCAAGGAGGACGTGGTGGTCTTCCAATGCCTCCCTGTAAATGTCTCTTTCCATGGTCTTATGCTCTAAAAGTGCTGAACCCTCCAGAGTGGCTAGAGGAGGGAGGGGCAAGTGGATGGGAGAAGAGGAGCCCTCCAGGCTTGGGAACACCCCCCAGGTGGCCGCCTGCCCCATGGGTTGTGGTTCTGCATCCCCCAGCACCTCCTCCCATCCCACACACTTGCTCAGAAGGGACCACCGCCTCTAATGCTTCTACTCTTGCCATGGAGGGATTTAGCTGGATGGGCCTGGTTTGCCTCCTAAACCAGTGTAGCTCGCTGGTGAGCCTTTGGGCTTCAGGTGAGCCTTTCAAGTCCAGGAAAGACTGACAGACATGAAAAGCAGTCTCCATTTGGGCCGGACCTTGAAATGTCCATTGTCCCAGAGCCCTTGTGTCTACCATTTCGCCCGAGCTCAGTGGTGCAGGCTGAGGACAGGCACAGGGCACACCCTCCCATAAAGGGTTTTCTCTTCTTTTCCCTTTGCCTTCTGTTCGGGGACTTATTTTCGGTTTGAGTTTGAATTTTGCTTTCCTGACACACCTTGGCATTGTGTCGGCCCCTGCCCCCTGTCCCCAACCCAGTGAGCACTCTATAGGGCTCTTGGGATGCAGAGCCAGGTGATAAACAGGCCGGAGGATGTGGGCTGGTGGCAGGTCAGGGACGAGAAGAACCCCCCCACTGCCTGCAGCCTCCCAGTGCCTGCTGAGCCCCCTGCCTGTTCCCTATGCAGACACCCAAGTGGGACCCCAGCCCTAACACACACCACCCTGGGTATCTCCAGTGAGATGCTGTACTTTGGGCACCTTTGGCCAGAGCGGAGGCTCCTTGCTGAGGAGTCACGGAGTGCTGGGGCAGCCCAAGGGTCCAGCCCAGCTCTTCACACACCCGCCAGCCCCCACCATCCCCAACCTTGGCTTCAACTGCTCCTCCAGCCCCGGGCAAGGCTCCCTGCAAGGAACCAAAGCTGAGCCATTCTGCAGGCTTTGGGGCCTGTATGCCCTTCCTCAGCCACGAACACATCCAGGACTCCTGTTTGCCTGTAAACTCCCCCCTCAGTTGGGCTCGTAAAATCCCTTCTCACCCTATTAGTGAAAACCACAGGAAGAGCCCAGTTTTTTAAAAGGATCTACTCAAGAACGAACCCAGTCCCAGCCATTCGGAAGATATATTTCATAGTTCAGCGAGAGTCCCAGCAGATTTTTAGCTTACCAGACCGCAGTGTACTGCACTGGCATTTGAGCCAGCATTTGAGCTTTGAACTTTTATTTAAAATGAATCTGCAGCCCCTAAACACAGTCCAGTTCTCAGACTAGCCCAGGCTCTGAGGTCAAGGATAAAATGCACATTCCTTCTCTGCGTTTTCTCGAATAGTTTTGGCCGTCTCGTAGGTGAGCCCAACTGTAGAACTTAATGGCATATGGATCTCTCAGATTTTTCGGGTGTTCTAAAGAAGCTTCTAAAGGAAGTTTTGGAAGAAAGATGAATAGGTGTAAAAATATAGACATATATATTATATACAGTTATATATTACTTAAAGAGATATCGATATATATAAAAAATTGCTGTACCCTCTGCATCTGTACAAAGTATGATTTAAACAGCCAGATAGTGTGAGATGTGTAATGCATGAATGGAAATATCCCGAAATCTGCCTTCTTAGCAGTGTGCGGTGCGTGCAGGGAAGATGACTAGTTCCTAGGAGTTCCACCTCGGTGGACAAATATACAAGCCAATGCCGTCTTGTCCACCAACGAGCCATTAATATCAATTTTGTGCTGAGGATTTTGTACAGGAAGCAGGACCGGCAGCATTGGGGGATGCTCTGCTCTGTATGCTTCCTACAAGGAAGGAAGCACCATGACTTTTTTGTTTTCAATAAAAATGTGCTTATAAAGATGGCTACCAGCTGTCATTTGTGTGGGTCTTGGCCCTGGGCATGAGGTGGAAAGGGCAAGCTGGGGTGGGGACAGGGTGATCCTTCACTGAGGTCCTGCTATAAACCCAGGGCTGGGCTGGGTACCCTGCATGCGTTATTTCTGTACCATTTTATCCTAACACCCTGAGGTCGGAATTTATGGGGATTTCTAAGGCCAATCCTGTCTCTCATCCCCCGACCCACCACCTTGATCCTTGACTTAATTGAAAATAGGGCCACCAACCTTTCCAATTTGCCTGGGACAGGAGTTTCTCCTGAACTTGAGAGTTTCAGGGTTAAAAACAGAAATGTCCTGGGCAAACAGGACAAGCTGGTCACCCTAATTTGACAAGTGCTCATAGGGATCATAGGGAGCAAGAATCAGCTGACCACACTGGAAGGGAGACTGGGGTTAGGCCTGTGGCCACTGTCAGGCCTCCTTGTACGTCCATCCCTGGGTCTAGACCTCAGCACCCACAGAGCTGGTCTGCACCTTTCGTCTACTAGCTGCATGGAGAATTGCAGCCTGCTTTGCATCCCCAAGCGGAGGGCCCCAAAGAGCACCTGCTCCCTGAAGGGAGTGGCGCAAGAGCCACCTGCGGGGCCCCGCTCACCTCTTCCAGCCACACCACCAGGGGAGCCTCCCCTGAAGCCACCATCCCTCCTGGGACCCCTTCTTGGGAACGGGTCCTACCTGATGGGCTGGAGGGATGCAGGCAGAGAGAGAAAGCGGTTGCCCTGCAGCATCGTCATCCCTGTCGTTGGAGTGAGGAGACAGGTCAGGGATGGAGCATGGTGGCCAAGGTCAAGTAGATAGCAGGAAACAGAAATGGGGCTAGGGTTCAAACCCCACCCGACTAGTGACCTGGCCCCTGGACTACCACTTCCCCCTCCTCTGTCACCCCCACCCTGCCCCCACCCAGGCACTAAATGCCTTTCTGCTCTCCTTTCTTCTGAATTCCGCTGTAAGCATCTAACAAATCCCATGACACAAGCTGGATTCCCTGTCTCCACCCCTGGCACAAACGGTGCCCCCAGCCAGGGCTCCAGGCGCTCCATCTACCTTTCCCTGGTGTATCTCTCTCCTGCACCGTCCCCTGCTGGGTGAGCAGCACTCTCCCAAGCCCCGTGCTCCCCTCCTCTCTGGGCCCTGCTGAACGTGCATCCTCCGGCTCCTGGCTTCAGCTGTCCATCATGTGTCTATTCATTCGGTCAGTGCCCAAATACAGAGAATCGGGTTCAACATCCCTCACCCAATGTCCCAGCTGGAAAACATCAGAGGTCCCGGCTCCTCCCCACCCTCGCATCACATGGGTCCTGCCGTGGCCCCCCAATCTGCTCTCCAATCCCACCTCCACTGGCCCAACCTATCCCCATACCAGCCGCCCCACTTCCGGTCCCTCTCCCCTGCACCTGTTTCCTCACTCCAGCCAGCCACTGTCTGACCCCCTGAACTTCCTTGAGCCCTCCCCACTGCTCACTGGCTGCTATGGGCCCATCCCTGGCCACAGTCTTTAGTCTGGCTGCCCTGGGCCCTGCTGCCCTCCCCAGCCCCAGCCTCTCTGCACACCCCCACCCTCCACCTCCCAACCCCCACCATCCGGCAACCCAGACAAAGCCTCGTGTTTCCTGCTTCCACTCCTCTGCCGGGCTTCACTGTCCTGGCCCAGCAGGTCTGTCTCTCATTTCCGCATGGCCCTCTTATCTGCTGTCCAGGTCCCTCTCAGAAGCTGCCTCCTCCCTGAACATACATGGAACGCAAATGCACACATGCACACAGCCAGAGCAACGTCCCCTTTTCTGGGCAGCACAGACCACCTTGCATGCTTAGCTCTTGCTTCTGTTCTCTCCCACGGATACCTTGGTTGTGTTGTGCTCTGCTGTCTGAACCTGGCAGCCCTGTGAGAGACTTTGCCCACTCATACTCCAGGTGTTTGATGGGAGACCCGTCCCGTGTCCTGGGGACACAGAGAAGCAAGATAGGGCCTCCACCCTCCAGGAGCAGGTTGTGGGTGGCAATGGATCCACAATGTTCACAGAGACGGTGACACCAGTGTGGAGGTAAAGGAGCACCCAGGGCCAGCTTCCCAGCACTTTATATACCTTATCTCTTTTTAACCTTCCCCTCAAGTCTAGGAGATCACCCCCATTTTACAGATGAGTAAACTGAGGTTCAGAGAGGTTAAGGGGTGTACCAAGGGTCAAAGAAGCAGTAAGTGGGAGAGCTGCAATTGAGACCTAGCTCTGTGTGGCTACAGGTTCCGGGCTCTTCCAACTCAGACAGGCTCTTAGATTTCAAATGGTCCATTCCAGCTGGATTTGCATCCAATTACCTTCCAGCCCTTGGGAAACAAACAGGACATTTAGCCAAGGATTTCTGGATCTAACACAAATCACTTAGTATGTGACTTCCAGCAAGGCTCTTCCTCTCTCAACGCCTCGGTTCTCTCATCTGTAAAATGGGAAGATAAACCTGGCTGGCTCTTTTCCCCAATTACCACTTTGTGGCTTTCTTTGACCACCTCTGTTTTGACCACCTCCATTCTGTCACCCTAGTTTATCTTCAATACGGCACTTCTCACCACCTAAGAATCATGGTTAATCTGTGTTTACTGTCTTTCTTCTCTCTTAGAATAGAAAGTACGTGGGAACAGGGGCCTTCTCTGGTTTTTGGTTTTATTCATTACCAAATCTCCAGCCTCCAAACATTCAAACATGCTTGGCAAGGGACGTATTTGTGGAATTAATTAATTACTAATAGCGGGTTACAAATTTAACACAGTGCACACAGGCTGAAAGAAAAAACAGAGCATTTTATCTCACGTAACTGTCGAAAGCCTCCGCCTCACTGGGTGTGGGTGCGGGTGGGGCTGGAAAACCTGAACTTGCAAGTTGACAGCATTTTGGCCTCTTCTGTTTTCACTGGTGACTTTTGGACAACTCAGTTGCTTGGGGGTAGGTGCTTAGTCTGAGACAACTTCCCTGGGCCTGCTCCCCTCTAAGAAGCAGCCATGTGTGCCCCTGAGCAGGTGACTCTAGTCTCTGGTGCAGGGGAGCTGGTCTCAGGCCACATGGTGTGTTCTGGGCTCTCGCAGGTCTCTGCTGCAGAGAAGCTGGCCTAGGCTGCTTCCCGAACAGGTGGCTGCAGGGCTGTGCCTGGGCCCTTCTGGCCTTGGAGGGTGACCAGCTGGCCACCACCAATCCAGTGGCAAATGTCCAGGCTGTAGTAGTCTCATCCTCCTGACCATGGCCTCTGCCCATCTTCCTGCTCTCTCAACACCAGACTCATGGGGACTTGTGGACTCTGCACGATTACATGGGCCAAGGGGGGCTATGGACATGTCTCCTGGAGGTTTATGTGCCACCATCTTCCAGGGCTCCTTAGTGCATTTCCACCGGGCATTCTACAATGTCCTCAACCCTAAAAGGGAAGGAGAAGACAGGTCTAGCCCTGCCCTACATTGGTCTCCCTTTTGCTTTTGCCAACGTCCACGGGGGTCCAGAAGAGGTGGGCTCTCTGCTCCTTCATTCTGTCTGACCAGAACTTTCCCTACATCCTAATCTCCTGCCCCACACCATCCATGGAACTAGACTGGGACACACGGTTTCCTGGAGAAGAATAAAGAACATATCCATTTATTATTTTCAAAATAGTATCCCCATTACAAACACAATGATGTGCTCACAACACGAGAAGTCCAAATGCTGACAGAAAGTGCATACGGAGGAGGAGCTCCCAGTTGCTCATTTAAACACAGAAACGTGGGGGCCTTGAGTCACCGCACAAAGCTCAGCAGCGTGGGAATGCCACACGCGGGGGAATCGGAGCCAAATACCCATTGCAAGCTGTGATTTCATTTCAGCAAAACACCAGCTGCCACATGGTGTTACAATTTGAAGGGTAAATGGCTGCATGAATGTGAGACATTTAACACAGAGCCAGGAACACACAGAACAGGAGTAGCTCCTATTCTTGTTTGCGATTTCTTCTCTCTGCTAAGTCCCTGACAGACATCATATCGTTTATTCTGTACAGGAGAGAGGAATTGTATCCCTATTTTGCAGTTGATGAAACAGGCTTAGTGAGATTAAGTGACTCACCTGTGGTCAGAGAGCAGGTCAGCCACAAAGTCCAGAATCCATCCCCGAATCAATCTGGCTGCCAAGCCTGTGTCTGCATACCCTCCCTCTGCCTCCTTGAACCCTGAGCCCCAAGGCCAGCATTGGGGCCCAGCTTCTGCACTGTTAAGCCCAAGGCTCTGGGCACACCCTGCTGTATGCAGAGCTCCCCACCCTCCACCCCAGCACCCCCTTCTGGGCAGTGTGATTGTCCTCACCTGGAGAGTGTGTCCGTCCTTCATGCTTGATTACATGATGGTTTCTTTCTTTTCCAAGTGGCCACTTCAAGGAATGGAAAGCAGGGTGTCAGCCAGGCAGCCCCAGGAGGCTCCCTTCTTCACCAGCCTGCGGGTGCCTGTCTGGGCTGAATAATTAAAAAGCCAGCTGTTTGTTCCCGTAACAGGCAAATCCGTGGCTTCCACAAAGGTCCTGTGCAACCTGCAGGGAAGAGCTGGTGCCAGGGCCTCACCTTGCACCACGCCCCTGACTTCAGCTTCTCTGAGCAGGAAGAATCCAGGACGGTGATGGGCTGGAGAGACCAGCCCCAGCAGGAAACAGGGTGGAGACTGACGGGTGGACGTGTGGAGGGGCACGGCCACCAGCCCTGTGCCATGCAGGTGGGGGCAGAGGAGTGATGCCAGGGAAAGGAGGGCCCATCTGGGGCTGAGAGCACGGCCCCAAGTCCTGCGTGGCCACTGGATGGCTTACTGAGTGATGCTGGGGAAATCCCATCCCCTCTTGGGCCCATAAAATGAGCGGGTCCGTCTAAACCAGGGTAGCAAACTCACAGGCCTGCAGGGCCGGGCAGGTGATTGAGGCACGCCAGGCCTTGTAAACCAACCCGGGGCAACAGGGTTCTGCCTAGAAACGGTTGTGTTGGTTCTTCCTGCTTCACAGAGTAGCCTGCATGCTCCACCAAAGGTATTCAAACCAAAAGAAGAAATAGAAAATTCAAGCTCATCAAACAAAATATGCTGTGGGCCAAGGTCAGCCAGTAGGCTGCCAGCTGGTGACTTCTGATCTAAATGATTCTAGGTTACGTTGTTGGTCAGATGAGCAGCCAACGATTCTACCTTTTAACTACCAGTATTATATAAGAGATAGAACCTGGGCGTTGGAGGCATATCCAGCTCTTTTACTGAATGACCCCTGCCAATATTTAATCTCTCTGTGCCTGTTTCCTCATGTCTAACATGGGGTTAATAACAGAAGTGCCTACCACACGCCATTGTTGTGAAGATTAAATGAGATGGCTACATATTGAAAGTGCCTGCCTTCTAGTGAGCCCTCTACATGGTAGCTCGGGCTATAATTAATTAGGGGCAAGTCTCCTCAGGGCTGAGTGAACTCTCAATAGGCTCCAAATCTAACACACTTCATCATCACAATTTTTAATTCACACCATTTTATTCTTTTTTATAAAACTATTATATTAAGTGGGAAACTAAATGTGATTTAATTTGTAATCCATAGTTTTTTTCATATAAATGAATTCCCAATGCAAGGGGAAAAATGCCCTTGTCAGATGAAGCAATGCTGGCTTGACTGAAATTGATGATAGACAATTAATAAACAGAGATGCCAATAAGACTGAGCGGCCTTTAAAAAGTCCTCAGATTTCTCTACCCCCTACACCTGGCACATTTTAGCCAAAAGAGCCTAGACCCCCAAAAAAGGAAGAGGAATTGACATTGAGTGACGCTGTGACTTGCAGGCAGTCAGGTGGCCTTCTGGCACTAATGCTACTACCACCAGCTATGTGACCTTGGATGAGGCACTTAATCGCTGGGCCTCCGTTGCCTCACCTGCAAAATGAGAATACTAATAACACCTATCTCAAGGGTGGGAGCAGGCTAAGAGGAGCAAAGATAGTGTATGTAAAGTTCTTGGGACCTAGCAGATGCTCAATAAATGGTGGTTCTTGTGGTTTCTCTTGAATCCCCTTCCCAGGAGGCTGCCTGCTTGCTCCTGTCAGTGGAAGGAACTGGCCAGCCTCTTACTAGTAACACCCCAGCCATCTCCCAAAGGGTTTGAATTTCATGAAAACATGGTTTGGTACCTTTCCACCGAGTTCCAACCACTCTTTCTTAAGTACCTGCCATTCCTGTCAAAACACTCAATTTTCCCAATATACACATTTGCAAATTAATTAGAAGTATGATAAATGATTTGCATTGTCCAACTAATGCCAGAGGCCCTTCAATCCCAGCTCATGAAAGAGTCTTGGTGGATAACCCCTCTTCTCTGATCCAATCCAATCTTACTTGGCCTGTTGTAGCTTGGAAATGGAGATGAAGTTCCTGCAAACACTTGGCCTCAGATGAGACTCTTGGGGATGAGATTTGCTGGAAATATCCTGATGTTAGGCAGACTGACATGCTTGCAAAGAAACGGCATACAGTGGACACTGGACACAATTGGCTAATGACCATAGGTTGGCTCTTAAGGGTCTTGTAGGTCTTGATTCTGAGGCACTGGCTGAAGGAAAAACCAAGTGAGCCAGCAGCTGTGAGCTGTCCCCTTGTGTGGTCTTCCCAGAGGTGTGTAGATTCCAGCACAGTCTCCCAAGCACCATCACAGTCCTCTGCCCATTTGAGCTTTGCACCCCAGGGAGATGGGTAGATAGCTCCATTTTACAAATAGGAAAAAACAGAGGTCCAGAGAAGTTTACTAACTTGTCCAAGGTCACCCCACAGGTAAGAGGCATGCCCATTATAAAAAATCATTCAGAATGGAATCTATGCATTTGGAGACTTTGGCCCATTCCACCCTTGGGAATCCCAGAATATTCTGTTCATACTCTGAAACCAGCAGGACTCCATGAGGAAAGGAAAACAATCTTTTCCTTGGCCTTCCTCTAAGCCGATAATTAGCGCTGGCCAAATCCGAATCAGGTAAACTGGTTGGGATCTCTGTGTCCTCTGCTCTGCTTTCACAGCTGTCACCTGGGGCTGGCATGCGGTACAGCAGGAGTTATTACGGGCAGTGGTTGGGAGCACAGTCCTTGGGGGTCAGACAGCCTGTGGTCAAGCCTCTGCTCTGTCCCTTGCCAGCTGCATGACCTTGGGCAAGTAGCTTTACTTCTCTAGGTCTTAACATGAGAATAAAAATAATAATTGATAACTTTTGAGTGCTTACCACGTGCCAGGTGTTGCCCTAAGCTCTTTTCTTGCATTCTTTCATCACTTCAACAACCCTGTGAGGTAGAATGAGTCACTGTCCCCATTTTACAGATAAGGAAACACTAATAATGGAATCCCAAAACCCCTGGGGTTGTAGGGAAAAGAAATCCATGCAAGGGTTCTAGCTCAGTGTTCCTCAGTGGCCTTCACCTAGGCCAGGGGTCAGGACATTTTTCATGTAAATGGCCAGATGATAAATATTTTAGACTTTCTAGACTATACAGTTCAGAAACAAAAGAAGGTACCACTGGAAATGTGTGGGTGCAGGATAGGCTGGAGATGCTCACTGGTCTCTATCAGCCAGTGACGTGGCTGGGTGTTAGCAGGGGCAGTGTTCAGGTCAGGCTGGCGGAATAAAAGTGTTACAGTTCTCAAGGGCAAAGACAGAGATTTGTCTGAGTGGGACCAAGACCCCAGGTTGGGGCTGTGGTAAAAGAAACATATCCAGACAAGGGAAAGCATTCAATGGGGCCCGAGGGCTCCGAGTTGAGGGCTCATCGCCAGCCCTAGCGGGAGCAGGCAAACACAAGGGAAGCTGAGGCGGAAGCCCATTCAAAGAACGGAGCAAAGAAGAGAGGGCTGGAGAAGAAGCTGTGAATAACTGTGGGCCTTGTCTATTGGCAGGATGGGGCCACTAAGGTCCTGGCTGCTTGGGGCAGGGTGGGCTCGGGGCTAGCCGAGAGCCAGGCCTACAGCTAAGTCTGGATGGAAAAGTCAGAAAACCCCTCACAGGGAAAGCAGCCAGGGCCTCCGCCTGTTTCTGTCAGCCCCTCTAGGAATCCCTGCCCCAAACGAGAATGTCACAACTCAGCCCTTGCTGAGCCCATTGGGGTAGCCCAAGAAAGACCTGTTGCTTAACTGAGTCCATTCAATTCAACAGACATTAATTAAACACATACTATGTGCCAAACCCTGGCGATACAGAGATAGTCCACACCTCAAAGCTGTCACAGTTTACAGAGAGAGAAATATATGCACAACTCACTATAATACAGAACAAAATGTTCACCGAAGCAGAGCCAAACGCAACTGGCACTGAGAGTTCTGACTGGGCCAAGGCCTTTCAGAAGACTTTGTTTGTAAAATACAAAGAGAAATAAGTTCTATGTGCTTCACATAGGGTCCTATTGTTCCCCTGCTAGTTTTCATAAGAATGAAGATCTGCCATCTGTCTTTCTAGAACTCAGGTCAAACACTCAAACATCTGAGGAGATGTTTTCCCCTGAGAAGCACTGAGATGTCAGACCTCCCAGAAGAAAGAAGAAGAAAAAACAGAAAAGAAAAAAGGACCCCCGTCCTATGCCCTCAAAGTCCTTCCTAGAGAACGGGCTTCCAATAAGTTGTGCATTTCTCTCACCAAACGACCTGAAAGCAAGCCTTTTCCTCCAAATAATTGAAATTTTAAGGGAAGTTAGGAGTTCTAAAAGTTTAGAACTAAGCTCTAGCTCTACAAATTGTTTTTAAATAACCCCAGGCTCGAAAAGATAATAAAAATAAAATGCATTTAATAGCATGTCAATATACAGCTTCAATGTGTACTAAGTCTTCTTTTAGTCAGTGTATTACAGGGATAAAGAAAAGACATTTCATTTGGAATGCACAGTCAAATGCTACGTATAAGTGCAGATAAACCTTGGTGCTCTTACACTATTCAAATTCCGTTGTATGAAACGTCACTCCGTGCAGCTCTGTGCCAGCGCGGGGACTCGCCTGGTCCAGTACGCAATCTACAGTTCTAAATTGAGTTGTATACAAGTATTAACAAAAGAATAGAATTTATTACTCACAAAACTAAAGCGGTTATCATAAAGTTTACAAGAAAGTACAGCCTAGAACTCATGAGTTGAAAAACTAGTTTTAAAAATAATAAGACTTACTGGACAGTTTTGGAAAATGATATTATAAAACAAAGGAAACAGTTCGCACAGTTTAACCACCTAATTTCTAAGTGCACTTTGTAATGTTCCACGCAAGCTGCCACTTTTCCCAGGGTAATGACCAAAAGCTCCAGGCAGGTGTCACTGGCTTATGGTGACGGGTTTTTTATTGCATTGCCAAGAGTGGATTTTAAGAAAAAACACTACAAAGGTTTCAAAAACCCTATTTATTCTCTGTCATCAAAAATAGCAACAGGGGGACTTATACAACTTTTCTGTGAGTACCCACCAGTCTATTTTTTTTCTTAAAAAAAATAGAAGTTCGTTAAAGAAAAATGATTTGGTGTTTAAAAAATAATGTAAGGAAACACTTAATCAGGTAGCCCAAGGAGTCATCAGAAATGTGTGGAGCAAGAAAGCTTCGTTAGTGGCCCTCTCTGGCCTTTGCACGTCTTTTACTAAACTGGAAAGAGAACGTACAGTACCAATATGTTCCCCAACTGCGTGGATCCAATTGTTTTGTTTTTAAACCCATTATTGCTAAACCAGAGTGTTGACGCTGACAGCCGAGGAGTCCGCTCATAGAGGATAAACTGAGAGGCTGCTTCTGAGGACTGGATCTCCACCTGGGCCATTTGGAACTGGGTGCACTGCAGCCACTTGCGAAGGGCCACCAGGCGTGTCCTTAGGCTGTGGTGGGTCACGTTGTTCTGAATGGCCTGGAGGCGAAGCTGGAGGCCCACAGACAAGTGCTGTTAGGAACGGGCGAGACGGGTGAGTTTCCTCCTAGCGCTCACGGGCAACTCGGGAAGCGGCAACCGGGGCTGCTTCTGCAAGAAGAACTTACGCTGGGCTCAGGGGCTGTCTGGCAAACTCTCAAATTTGGCAGCGCTCAGAGCAGGGGACATGGGCCCGTACCATGTTTCTAGAGTCACCCTGGCTCAATCTAGCCTTCAAATGACATGCCACAGGAGCATGAAGCTGACACCCCAGCATCTGGGCTGACACCCACTTTTACCCCCAGGAGCTGCATCCCACATGGCCCAGTGTGCTGGGGACGCACAGGGTTCTGCTGACAGGCTCCCTGGGTGCAAAGCCTGGCTCCTCTGTAGGCAACTTTGGGAACAAGGTTTTCCGTCTGTTTTGGGTTTTCTCATGGGTCAAGTGGAGGTAGTAACCTTTATTTAGCAGGGTGGGAGGTTGTAAGGATAAATGAGTGAACAGAGAGTTTTGAACAGAACTTGGCACATAGTAAGTGCTCATTACGTTTTAATGACGATTAGTGTCTCTGTCCGCATGTGAGTGCACATGAAGCAGCTGGGAACGAAAGCTCTTCTTCTTTCTCCTAACTTCGCATCAAGTTCTCTTGGCCTTCTCTTGGCACTTTGTGAATGTAAAATCGCCACAGACTGCCACAAAGTAGAGAAAGAAATGGGTGCGAGAGGCAATCTGCAATGCTTCAAGGTGGAAGTACAAGCAACTCACTTTTCCCAGGAAAAACCAGTACTGAGATGAGGTTTTCAGCAGTGCTGATGCCCCCACCAGTGGCCACAAACAGCATCAATGACAGCATCATTCAAGGTGAGGCCTGGGATTGGGAAACACATTCAGCCAGGGTCTTCCCCTTCCAGGCGTGGGACCCTGTCCAAGTCACTCTTCCTTTTGGTCCTAAATTTCCTCATATGCAAAATGAGGGGGTAGGTTCCTTCAAGCCTAATTCTGTCATCCATTGAATGTTATCCTTTCTTAATAGAATTCTTCCCATTGTAGAAAATCAACCTTAGTGGCCAGGAAATATCACTAGATGTGCCTGGGCCTAGATCCCATGGTTATTCCCCAGAGATGAGGTGACTTTTCAGCCTGATTGTCATCAGTGGGCTGAGCCTCGCTTGGACTCTGGGCTACTCCCCCTCCACCTGCACTGTCATCACCAGTGACCGGCAGGACAGTAGCTTCTGCTGTCAGCCTCTGCCTGCAGGCCCCTTACCTGTCCCATAGGGTCTCCTCAATGATCAGCCCTCTAAGACCACAAGCAAGTTGAATTCATCCTTCTCCATAGTCAGTGGAGCATCAACAATCCCTGTGAGTGTCTGATATTCGCTGGAGGACAGTGAGCTTCCAGGAAGCCCAGGGGGTGACTTACCTGCATATTTGACTGAATCGTTGGCGACCACACCGGTATCCGCTGTGCGGAGGAAGACAGAAGTTTTGGTATTATCATTCGCCCTTATCCCACGTAAGCTTCGACTACTGCGAGGGGAAACAGGCCACACCAAACCCCTCTAGCTTCATGCAAGGATGTGGGCCCTGCTGTGGAGCTACCCATTATCAGCAAAATGTCTTTCTGAGGCCAAACCCTGCTGAGCTGGTGGCATTTAGAGGTTAATAAGCACCACATGAGTGCCTGAAATACACACCTTAGAGTAAATGACTGATAATCTCTTGAAAGCTACCAAGTAGGGAAATTCAATGTGTATTTATTTAATTAAATCCTCACTTTCTTGAAATAGAATTTCCTCCAAGGGATCTTTAGAACTGAGTCTCCAAGTGGAATGGCGACTCTATCTGCACATAGTCCTTAAGAAAATACCGCTGGGCAGTGGTCAGAATGCCTCAGTGATACAGAAAGACAACCCCTAGAGTTTCCTGGCTGTGATTTGGAAGGCGAAATACAGCAAGATCGAGCTGGGCATTTGTAGAGTGTGGGTGCACACGGAGACAAAGAGCAAGACCCTGCTGGGGTGACTTGTCCCTCTGCCACCTCTCTGGTTGGCCCTTCACCCCTATGATGTGGCCCTTCCTAGGAGATCACTGGGGTGCCCCAGCCCAAGTGCTTCCAGGAGCAGCTCCCTGATCTCTGCTTTGGTCTCTTGGCCATGTTTTAGTCCTTCAAAATATAAGTAAATATACATAGCCTTGTAAATCTGAAAGTTGGGACAGACTAGAACACTTCCCGAGCCGTGTTCCACAAAACTCTAGTTTGGTGAGATTTAAATTTTAAATGGGGGAGAGGGGCTATGATCCAGTAAGTTAGGAAATGCTAGTTTCTTTACCTCAGTACTTCTCAGATCCTTACTATGCTACATGCATCACATCATCTCACTCCATGTTCCTTCCAACCCTCCACTCCAAAAGAGGAGTAGAATGTTACGGATTGAATTATCTCCTCAAAATCTTTCCTAACCCTCACTGCCTCAGAATGTGATCTTACATGGACATGAGGTTGTTTCAGATGTAGTTAGTTAAGATGGGGTCATCCTGGAGTTGGGTGAGCCCCTAATCCAATATGGTTGGATCCTCATAGAAAGGGAACACACACACACAGAGGGAAAATTCCACGTAAACATGAAGGTAGCGATCTACAAGCCGAGGAATGCCAAAGACTGCCAGCAAACCACCAGAAGCTAGAGGAGAGGCTTGGAACAGATCCTCTCTCATAGCCTCAGATGGAACCAGCCCTGCTGACACCTTGATCTCAGACTCTGGCCTCCAGAACTACAAGAAAATATAGTTCTGTTGTATAAGCCACTGAGATTGTAGTACTTTGTCATGGTAGCCCTACGAAACTAATACAAGGGCACTGCAAGGGAGAAAGTAGCAGAAGCAAAGCTCAGAGGTGGGGGTGTGCAGAGAGATCAGGGAGGGAGGCATTTGTGTGGTGCTGACGTGTGAGGTCCTTAGGAGAGGGTCATGAAAAATGAGTTCAGAAAAGCAGAAGCTGGAGCCTCTCATCATCTGCCCACAGATGACCCTGAATGCCCAATGAGGGGGGCTGGATTTTATTTCAAATTCAATACGACTTTCAAAGAGGGGGCTCCGATCACCGTGAGCAGGACTGTGCTGCAGAAGGGTCACTGGGGCCGCAGTCGGCTGACTAGGGGGAGGAAGCCATGGAGAATGGAGGCAGGGCCCAGAGTGGAGGCTGCCTCGATGGTCCAGGAACAGTCTCTAGGGATGGAGAGGGATGCTGCCTGCAGAGACAACCCCTGAGGGTCCCAGGACGAGCTTGCTCTTTGGAGTGAGGAAAATGTCAAAGAAGAGGCTCAGGTTTCCAGCCTGGGCCAAGTGGAGGACAGAGATGCAAGGAATGAAACCAAAGACCCAGGAGGAGAGCCTGTTTGCAAGGCGGTGGGGCAGACAGGGTATTGCTGACCTTGTAGTTCATAGTTAGCCATAGCCATGGGCTGCTGGTCTTGCTGAATTCATCAAAAATATTTTCTTAAAGATAAACCTGGTGAAGTGATAAATGACTTCTCTCTATGGTTCTGCTCCCAAGACTAAATCTGGCTGTTGCTCTACTTTTAACATTCTGTTGATGTACACAGTTTGCTAATTTGACTTCCATCGACGTTTACTCCTAAACATCCCTAACACAGCGTTGTGTCAAGGCCAGCTAATGCTCTGCCTCTAACAAAAAATTGTGTTTGGAAATGGAGTATGGTGTGTACCAGAAGATGGCATTGAACTCAAACTCCAAATAGCAGAAAGTGACACCCTCTCCATGCCTCCCCCAGACCTCCGAATCTTGTAACAAAACTGGGATTACAAAGGTTGGTACCAGATACGGCTATGCTCCCTGGCCCTTAGTAGGACTAGTTCATCTAAACATTATGAATGGGAAAAAATAGCTAGTCTAACCATCACCCCCACAACATCTGCTCAGCAAAAAGCAGGCCCTGGGGGTCCTAATCTACAGATTTTTGTTGGCCTTTGACTAATATGGAAACAGGCCCATATGCCTCTTGACTTGATATTTGGGAAACGACTTGAACTAACCTCCCAGTAAGAATTCTGAGGGACTGTGGAGGGTTGGGGGCCGTGAGCATCAAGTGCCCTGGCCCTGGGTACACGCCCTCCCAGTCTGTCCCTGGGGCTGAGGGCCCAGATGAGGCAAGCAAGGGAAATGGTGATGTTGGTTTTAAAAGGGTTTTGTTATTTTCCCACTGATGTAACTTGTGACCATGTGATTCTAAAATGCACCTGCAAGGAACCTTCAGGTTTGTGATTTACAGATCACCTGACTAAAGGCATCAGGTCAAAGCTCATCATTATTGATAGGATTCTATAACCCAGCAGTCATCCTACTTACAGAACGCTAATTTGACTTATGTAATAACATCCATTTTAGTTCTCTTCTGCTAGTGATTCTTTCAAAGCTGTTAGTAAGAATTAGATGTAATTTATTTGGGGTCTCTGTCATGTTATAAGAAAGTAAATTGGTTGGGTTTTTTCCCTCTCCAGAAACAATATCCATAAAACTAAAGGACATTTAAAAAAAATACATTGTTTTTTACAAAAATAAAAGTGAAACATTTCCTCTTATCTTTGTTTATGCTACAGAATAAATGGAAGACTCCTGCTTGGTTGGAAATATTCATTTCACCTCTACTTGTTCCAGCCCTCAAAATTAAAATTGATGACGAAACTTTCTATTGTAGCCAAGATGGTATAACAAAGGTCAGATTTACCCTCCTGCCTGGTCAACTAAAACCCCTAACAAACGATACACAACAATGGTTTCCAGACATTGAGCATTGTGCAGTGCAGGAGAGCCAATTACGTTTCGTGTAAAGTAACGTCTACCAGTTCAAAAGTGAGACATTCTGTCACCTTGTAGGTGATTCGCTTCCGCGCGATCACATCAGATGAGTTTGAAAACCCAAACGGACTGATTTGATATTGAATTCCCCAGCTATGGAGGGTCTTGAGTCCCAATGTCTGACTGAAGCCTGAGGAAACTGCACCAAGGAAACGCTGCTGCTTGTTGTTCTCTGTTGTTATAGATGTATGTAACAGTGCGCAGAACTGTCAGTAATTCACGGCAAGCACTATTAAGTATTAACCACTGTTGTTGTTATTATTTCTCTTTACCTGTTTTGAGATGGATTCTCTAGGCATTTTGTTGTCCATGGCAAACTCGAGCCATTGTTATGTGAGGGGATGCATGGAAATATAGCAGTTTCACATTTGTTACTCAGATAAAGAAGGAAGCACACATTTTGGGGAAGATTAACCTTAATTGCCTTGAGAGTGTTCATGTTAAGAAAATTTAATTTTAGTAGATAGGACATTAGAAGATAAGTGATGTATTTCATGGATATGAATAAAGTTCAAAATCAATAGCAAACTGTAGCCCTAGCACTCACAACTTATAGGAGAGGATTGAATTAATTCTGCGTGAATTTATTCTGTTTCCAAACTGAGCTAGCACAGTGCCAGGTGCTTCAGGCTGCAGGCGTTGAGACCTAGCTCGTGCCCTCAAATAATCTGTGGCTTAGTTGTCGGAGAGGATGATTATTTGTGAAATCATTGAGTAGCCTTACAAGATAGGGCATGCTTAAGTGCTGTAATGAGGGGTAAGTGCTACACAAGTTAGGATAGAAAATATTTCTTACGGAAGGTCGATAAAGAGGAGGTAGGACAAGAACTGGATTCTGCAAATTTCCGGCATTTGAGGGAGGGAAAGAGAATGAATCTTAATGGAGCTAAAATTTAAACTTTTTTTTAAGTGAAGAAAAAAGCTGATTTCAAGTTAAAGACAAACAGGAAAATATTAAAAAATCCTCAAGCCCAAAAGTATATGACCCTCTTATCCCCCTTCCCCAATTTTTTTTTTGGTGGTATTCTTAGGAGTCATATAGAGAGAGATGACATAAAGATAACTCGAACCATTCCAGCTTTAAACTTTGAAATGGCCAATGTGCTCAGTAAGTCATGAATATGGGGATATAGAGAGATAAAAAAAGATTATCTCATTTAAGCCCTTAATTTGGACCTAATCATAGAAATTGTGGAATAAATGTTGTATCAGCCACACTTAATGGAGTTGAAGGGTTTTATTAATGCACAATTCCTACCGTCAGGACTTTTTAGTTTCAGAACAGATAGAATTATTGTTCTGGTCTGTTACCATCTCTTTGAAACAACTGACCGAAGTTGTCATAACTGTATAGAGGAGTTTGTTTTTGTTTTGTTTTTTTTTGTTTCATAAGCGAGAACATTCCATGTTCAAGCATTGCCAACTGTTAGGATGTAAACACAAGAGCATTGATGAAAAGCAAAGGAAAAACAGTAGCAGATACATTTCTTTATTTTTACATATACATATATTTAAATCTCTACCTCTTTTGGCTAGACTAGCAAGAGTCAGGGAGAGCATTTAATGCAAGTGGCCACAATTCTTAGCAACCTAAGCCTAATCACCAAAGCAACCAAGAAAACAGATTCAGCAGTCACTTTTTCAGGGTTTCTTTGCATGCCTCACTCCACCAGGAAGAACAGATGAGGTAATGTGGATTCACAAACACGTAGTTTATTTTTGCTAGTTAGGACCACAGGAACCATTCCCAGGGTCTTCTAAGAGTATGTAAACTCAGCATAACCTTTTATTTATCATCCAAGATTTTCCATATGACTTCATATTTTATTCTCTACTTGGATCCCTTTTAAACTTTACCTATCCTTTTTTCTTGACCACATTTACATTACGTTTACTGCAGCCTTAATTACTGTTTAGTTTATTGGCCGACATTTATCTATTCGTTGTTGTGCCATGAGCAGGAGAGGGCCTGTAAACAGAGCAGCTGGAAACGGCGTCTGCTGTTAGTGGTTGCTGGACCCTCTGTTCCTGTCCGAACAGGCTCTTGCCTCAGCTCGCTCTTGCGGTCTTAATAAAGTAAATAAATGTGCAGCATTTTCCTTATCTGTTTCTCCAGTATGTTATTGGTCCAGACATGTTCTTCTACACCTATCGATTCAGTACACTCTGTTTCTACATAACATGTAGACTATTTCCATGCATAAGAAACCATATAATAATGCTTTTCAAAAATTACATGTTACGCATTGATTACTTAACCAATACGTTTCTTTTCTCAATATAACAGGTTTCCCTCCTCTTCATTTCAACCCAACTATTAGCTGACAAATACCTCTGTTATCTATTTTAGCATCTTATAGAGGCTGTTACCATTCCTGGTTTGTTTGTAGTTAGGTTTCAGAGATTGTGTACAAAGAAATGAATTGAGTTAACATGGAGATGGACTGGGTCAAATGCTGTTCTGCTATCTGTCTAATCTCTGTAATAATCGCAGAGATCATTTTGTAAATTGGCTGAGTGATAGAAAATCAACTTTAATTGTATGCCTCTCTGTGGAAATATCTGACTTGACACAGAAAGTAGGTTTCAGGGACTGGGTTAAGTTTAACGCTGGAGGCTAACCACTGAGTGGGCCCTCTGTCCCTGGTCAGGGTAATTGTCAACAGTTATTCATGTCTCCCCACCCAAACCTGAGCTGCAACAGGTCCTACCATAACATTAACTCATTTCATCATGAAAACTTAAGATATTTCTGTGACTGTTTCTTTTGTTTCCTAGATTGGCACCCAGCACTACTTTTTTGAATCAAGCAGAAAGGTAAGGTCCTTAAGTGAGCCCAAACCTCACTTTCTTTTTGTCTTCCATGCATGTCCATCTCATTTCTAAAATACCAGAGTGCACACCATGGGAGGGATATTGCTAGGTTCCAGTTGTAGCACCAGAGAGCACTAGGTGTTCTTTTTCTGTTCATGACTTCATTCATTCATTTATTCCTCATTTTAGACAATAAATACTTTTAAGTTCACCCTGTGTTAGATACTTAGATTTTAACTGGGTGAAAAATAACATTATTCCTGCCCTCGTGGGGCTCACAATCTATTGGGGTGGCTAACGTAAATAAAATATTTGCACAAATTTGTAACTGTAAACTGCTAGTTCTGTGGGAAAAAATGTACAGAGAGACATATAACATCAATTTATTCAACAAGTATTTATGGAGTTAATTCTAGGTACTGAGGATACAGTGGTTCACAAAACAGCAAATCCTGGCTTTCATGGAACTTATATTCCAGTTAAGGAGGGTGAAAATAAGCAAATTAACCAACAAGAAAACTGACAGTGTACTATAATGTCATTAAGTGCTAACTGCTATGAAAATTAATCAAGTTAGTCCAGGAGATAGAGAGTGACTGGAAGTGGTATTTTAGATATAATGGTCAGGAACAGCTTCTCTGAGGAAGCAACATGTGGACAAAATCTGAATGAAGTGAGAGTCATCCATGCAGCAATTGATGGAAATAACATTCCAGACAGAGGGAGCAGCTGGTGCAGTCTCTAAGTCAGGAAAATGCCTCGTATATTTGGGGAACACATGGATGTGGCTGGAGCGGAGTAAGCATGGACAAGAGTGGGAGGAGTGGGATGGAAGAGGTAAGGGGAAGCCAGGCCAGGTGGAGCCCTGAAAGTCAGTGTAAGGAGTTTGGTTTTTACTGAATGAAACAGGGAGCCATAGGAGTGACGAGTGATGAGTGGCATGCTTTAACTTGTGTTTTGAGAGGATCACTGTCTAGTCTAATTCACAGAATCAAAGAGTAGAATGGTGGTTGCCAGGGACCTGGGAGGGGGGAGGGGGCGTGTGGGAAGGGGAAATGGGAATTCCTAATCAATGGGCATAAAGTTTGAGTGAAGCACCTCTACAGCATTGTACCTATGGCCAACAATAGTGTACACTTAAAAATATGTTAAGAGGACAGATCTGTTAAGTGTTCTTATCAGAATAAAATTAAAATTTTTAAAAAGATAAAAGAGGAGATCACTGTGGCCAATGTGTTTAAAATAGTCAAGGTGGAGGGACGGTGGGTAAGAGTGGAAGCAGGGAACCAGTCTGGAGACCATTTCAAAGGTACAGGTAAGAGATGACAATGGCTTGGGCTAAGGTGGTGAGAAGTGGTCACATTAAAGATATAGTCAGAAAATATTTTGAAAGTTGAGCCAACAGAATTTGCTGATAGATTGGATGGTTAGTAGTGAGAGAAGGAGAAGAGGCAAGAATGATTTCCAGGTTTTGGTCTGAACAATTAGGTCGATGGGTGTGCCATTCACTGAGACGGGCAAGCCTCGCTGAGAGGTAGTGCCATAGCAGGCATAGCAGGCAGTCTCGATCTGGTCTGGGTAGTGGTAGAGGAAGGGAGAAGGTAGGAAGGGCTTCCCTTAAGTGCTGTTTTAAAAGCACAGGCAACCAAAGGAAAAATAAACAAATGGGATTATATCAAACGAAAAACCTTCTGCGCAGCAAAAGAAACAATTAACAGAGCGAAAAGATAACCAACAGAGTGGGAGAAAATACTTGCAAAATATACATATGACAAAGAATTTATATCCAGAATATACAAGGAACTCAAACAACTTAACAGCAAAAAAAAAAAACACAAGTAACTCAATTAAAAAATGGGCAAAGGAGCTGAATAGGCATTTCTTAAAGGAAGATATACGAATGGCCAACAGACACATGAAAAAATGCTCAACGTCACTCAGCATTTGGGAAAGGCAAATCAAAACCACACTGAGATACCATCTCACCCCAGTGAGGATGGCTAAAATCCAAAAGACTGTGAACGATAAATGCTGATGAGATTGCGGAGAAAAAGGAACTCTCATACATTGTAGGTGGGACTGCAAAATGGTGCAGCCTTTATGGAAAATGGTATGGAGGTTCCTCAAACAATTGCAGATAGACCTACCATATGACCCAGCTATCCCACTGCTGGGAATATACCCAAAGGAATGGAAATCATCGAGTCAAAGGTATACCTGTTCCCCAATATTCATCGCAGCACTCTTTACAATAGCCAAGAGTTGGAACCAGCCCAAGTGTCCATCATCAGATGAGTGGATAAGGATGTTGTGGTACATCTAAACAATGGAATACTACTCTGCTATAAAAAAGAATGAAATACTGCCATTTGCAACCACATGGATGGACCTAGAGAAAATTATATTAAGTAAAATAAGCCAGGCACAGAAAAAGAAATACCACATGTTCTCAATTATTTGTGGGAGCTAAAAAATAAATAAATAAGTATACAAACAAATAAATGAGGTGGGGGGAAGAAGACACAACAACACAAAGATTCCTTGAACTTGGTAAGACAAGTGAACAGATATGAGGTTGATGGGGGAGCGGAGAAGAAGGGGGGAAAGAGGAATTGGTAAAGGGACATGAAAATCAAGTACATTGTATATTGATAAATTAAAATAAAAACATGTTTAAACACATACACACACACAAAAAAAGTAGAAAAAATGAGCTGAACTTAATAATGAAAATAGTTATGGAAAGAGCATGTGCAGGGGGGTCCTGAGGTGATAAAGAACAGTGTGCAAGAGGAACTATGAAAAGCCCAGGGTGGCTACAGCACAGAGATGCAGGCTCCTGCTGAGACCTGCTTGCCAGATTGTGCAGGGCTTGTAAACAATGTTAGATATTTTGGGCTTCCTTCTAGCAGCAGTAGGAAGCTACTGAAGGATTTTTAAGCAGCACTGTGTGTGTGCATGCATGTGCCGTGTAGAAAGGTTACTTTGGCTGCAGTGGGAAGAGAAAGAACTAGAAAAGGGCAGGAATGGATGCTGTGTGGCTTTAGGCACACTGATCTCTCTCTCTTAGTTATCTCATCTGTGAAAGAGCAATAATGATATATGCCCTTCTTGTGCCACAGGGGTATCTGCTGTGTGTCCGTGTGATAGAGCGTGTGTGATACTGTAACTGTAGCAGGTCCACAAACATGAGGGGGTGTCCTATAACTTATGGTCTTGCAGATGTTTGCTTTTCTCTTGTTCTATTCAGTGATATAATTTTTTTTTATTTTGACCGGTAAGGGGATCGCAACCCTCGGCACGGTGTTGTCTGCACCACGCTCAGCCAGTGAGCGCACCGGCCATCCCTACATAGGATCCAGACCCGTGGCCTTGGCGCCACCAGTGCCACACTCTCCCGAGTGAGCCACGGGGCCGGCCCAGTGATAGAATTTTTTTAAAAACTTTTTTCCTCAACATTTTATTATAAGAAATTTAAAACATACTGCAAAGTCGAAAGAATTTTATAGCAAACACTCATATACCTAGCACATAGATTCTACAATGAACACTTTTTTTTTTTTTTTTGGCATCTGGCCGGTACAGAAATCCAAACCCTTGACCTTGGTGTTATAAGATTGCACTCTAACTATCTGAGCTCACGGACCAGACTACAATGAACATTTTATTTGCTTTATCATACATCTAACCCTCTATCCATCCATCAATCCGTTTTGTTTTTGGATGCATTTCAAAGTAAATTTCAGACATTAGTATACTTTCTCCCCTACATACCTCAACAAAGTGAGCATTAACTAAAGTTCGGTTTTTGTATATGGTAGTTTCTTCCCCCCCCCAGCTTTATTGAGATGTGATTGACATAAAAAAATTGTACATATTTAAGGTGTACACATGATGTTTTGATGTATGTATACACTGTGAAATGGTCACCACATCAAGCTAATTAACATAGCCATCACCTCACGTGGTTACCTTCTTTTTTTTTTTGGTGAGAACATTTGAAATGTACTCTTTTAGCAAATTTCAAGTATACAACACATTATTATTAACTGTAGTAACCATGCTGTACGTCAGGTTTGTTTCTTTCTTTTGTTACATTTACATGTAGAAAGTGAACAAATCTTAAGAGTATATTCATTGAATTTTGACAAATGCATACACCTGCATTTCTCTTGAAGTGGTTATGCCATTTTATATTCCCATCATCAATGTATGAGATCGCTGGTTGTTCCATATCCTTGCCAAAGTTTGGTACTGTTGGTCTTTATTTATTTTTTGCAGCTGGCTGGTACAGGGATCTGAACCAGTGACCTTAATGTTATAAGACTGTGCTCTAGGCAACTGAGCTAACTGGCCAGCCACTGGTCTTTTTAATTTAAACCATTCTGGTGGGTGTGTAGTGGGTATCTCATTGTAGTTTTAATTTGCATTTCCCTGATGACATTTTTTTCAAGTGTTTATTGACCCTTTGTATATATTCTTTTGTGAAGTGTTTGCTCAAATCTTTTGTGTATTTTTAATTGGGTTTTTGTCTTTCTATTACTGAGCTGTGGACTTCATTATATATCCTGAAAAGCAGTCCTTTGTTAAATACGTTTTGAGACTATTTTCACCCTGACTGGGGCTTGCCTATTCCTTTTCTTAGTGGTATCTTTTGCTGAGAAGTTTTTAATTTAGATGAATTCTAACTTTTTAAAAGTTTTAAAAAATTTACAATGATTGCTTCCTGTCGTTTGTCTAAGAAATCTTTGTCTACTTCCAAGACGTGAAGATACTCTCCAATGTTTTCTTCTAAAAGTTTTATGGTTTTAGTATTTATATTTAGCATTTATATGATCCATCTCAAATTAATTTTTATGTATGGTGTTAGGTAGGGGGAGGGGTTCCTTTTTATCCACATGGACATCCAGTTGTTTCAACACCATTTTTTTAAAAAAGGACTGTCCCTTTCCTCATTGCGTTATTGTAGTGTCTGTTAAATTCACAAAACCATGTAAGGGTAGGTGGGTCTATCTCTGGGCTCCTTGTCCTGTTCCATCAATCTATATGTTGACCCCTAAGTCAGCACCACACTGTCTTGGTTACAGTTAAAAAGCTCAAAGTCAGGTAGTGTGAGTTGTCCCACTTTCCATATAAATTTTGGAATAAACTTCTAATTTTTTTTTTACCAAAAAACCTGCTGGGATTGTATTGAAAGTATGAATCAATTTGGGGATAACTGACATCATAAAAATATTGAATCTTTCAATTCATGAGCATGATATATATCTCTATTTCATTAGATCTTCTGTAATTCCTCTCAGCAATGTTTTTTAGTTTTTAATGTAGAAGACTTGCACTTCCTTTGTTAAATTTTTTTCCCAGGAATTTTATGATGCTAATATAAATGGAATATTTAAAATTTTCATTTGCAAATTTTTACTACTGGTATAGAAATTGATTTTTGTATATTAACATTGTATCCTAGCTAACTTCATTTATTAGTTTTAGTAGTTCCTTTGTTGTGGAATATACTATAAAGCATATGTACCTCACAGGGCCTGGTTTTCCAAAGCCTTGCAGTTTCAAGTATTAACCTTGCAGAGGACTGGAAAATTTCCTCAGGCTATAAAGTCTCTGGTGTAAGATAAAGATTTGTGGCACAGCAAGGCTGCTGGCTCAAGGACAGACTAGTTACTGATTGAAATGTAAAGATACTGGAAAATTGTAGAGGGAGAAGGAATGTTTGCTAAGATCAAGCTTTTGTTGGAGGATCACTTAATTGTCTGATGGAATGTCATCTGGCTTGTTTCACTGAAAGTTACCAGCCTATACTGTTAAACTATAAACCCACCTATGTTTTCTTCCTGTAACTTCCTGATCTGGAAAATAAACGCAGGAAGAAAACCCGAATTCAGGGTTAATTTCCTGAGGAAGGGTTGCCTCTCGCTGAAGCATTCCCAGGGAAGTTAACCACTTCGGGGTTTCTCACTGCTCAGAAGAGATGAGCTTTTAGTAATCCTTTGCATCTCCGTCACGCAGGGGAAGTGGGGTGACAAATCCGTGGGGGGCGAAGCAACACAAAGCAGCACTTTGTAGATTCCTTAAAATTTGATTTTTTATGGAAAAAAATCATATTGTCCATAGATAGTGACAGTTTTTCCAACTTCCTTTTCGATCTTTATGCCTTTTTACTTCTTTTTATTGCCTTATTGTGATGGCTAGGATCTCCAGTACAATATTAGAGATGTGAGAGTGGGCATCCTTGCCTTGTTTCCTATCTTACAAGAAAGTTTTCAATCCCTTACTATTAATTACATTAACTATAGAGTTTAAAAAAAATAGAAGTCCTTTAGCAAATTGAGAATGTTTCCTTCTATTTCCAGTTTGTTGAGTTTTTACCATGAATATGTGTTGATTTTAGTCAAATGTATTTTCTGCACCTATTGAAATAATCAAAAGGTTTTTGTCCTTTATTCTTTAATATATTGAATTGCATCGATTGATTTTTGATATTAAACTATTCTTAACTTCCTGGGATAAGCCCTACTTGGTCATGATGTATATTCTTTTAATGTATAGTTGGATTTAGTATCCATGAGGACTTTTGGTTTGTCTTTTCTCTTTTTATTTCTTTTTTGTTTCCTTCTTTGTTTTTATTTATTTATTTATTTTGATAATGGCTTTATCTGATTTTAGTTTTAGGGCTATGCCAGCCTCATAAAACAAACTGGGAAGGGTTCCCTCCTTCCCTATTTTCCTAAAGTTACTTTAAGTTTGGTGTTATTTTTTCCTGAAGAACATTTTTGACCTAAAAGTTTGAACCAGAATTTCAGGGTAGACATGGTATAACAAGGCAGTAGGCATAATTAAGTGGGCTTCTCACCCCTTATCCATTTGGGTTCTTTGATTTCTTCTTTCTCCTTTGGTAACTTAGCCCCTAACCATCTCAGTAAACATCTAGTACCTTGATCTGCGGGGGCAGGGCTCATGAAGATCTTTTAGCTCCCTTTCTGACATGCAGAAGGGTACAACGGGCAAAGGGAAAACCGCACCTATTAAAGTCTTATCCTTTTTTACAAGTGCCAGCTCAGATTCCTCAAGAAAACTGCCCCGGATCTCCCAGTGGGAATGAACATCTCCCTCCCTGCATTTTTCCTCAGAGCATCTCTCTCTTAGTCAATGGCATTTTTCTGCGAGGATCTTGCTGATAATCCTCTTCCAAGGTTCTAGTCCTAACTGCCATTCTCTGGACATGTGGCCTCTGCAGGTCACCTTTTCTCTCTGGACCTTGGAACCTCATCTGTACGTTGTGGGGCCAGGAGTAAGTCTCTGACTGCTTTGGCACTTCATGGTTCTTGCTAAAACTTGTTAAAAGGGATTAGATCTGATTAGAATATTTCATCTCACCCATGAACACGACAATAAGAGGACCATAAGGACTTATGGAATCATAAGAGGACTGGTGTGTAAATGCCTAAACTCTAAGTAAATAAATAAATACCTGAACACTTGCTCGCTGGCCCACGATTTCTTGTCTTTTCTCTCCCTGATCAACCCCAGCATGATGGTTCCTGGCAATGCAGCAGGGGTGGCCAAGCAGTTCCTGCGCTGTGTTTCCATCAGCTGGCCCCCAATGGCATCTTCCCGCAGCTGTTCCAGAGCACTAGCAAAGGTAATTCATCCGTTCAGGACCCACACACCCCAAACTTGGCTAGTCCCTGAAACCTGAGCACGACTAAATCCGACTGTTGACTTTCCAGATGGGACTTTTTTTTTTTTTTTTTTTTTTTTTTTGTCGTTTTTTCGTGACCGGCACTCAGCCAGTGAGTGCACCGGTCATTCCTATATAGGATCCGAACCCGCGGCGGGAGCGTCGCCGCGCTCTCAGCGCAGCACTCTACCGAGTGCGCCACGGGCTCGGCCCCAGATGGGACTTTTTTACGGACCTTAGCCACGTCTCTGATGGACTTCAATGAGCTGAGCTCTATTGCCGCCCTCAGTCAGCTCCTGGAGGTAGGTTTGCTTTAACGATCCCCTCAGCCCCAGGCGAGTTAGCAAGGCACGTGTCTGAGTCAGTCCACATAGTTCTGCTGAGGAGGAAATTCCGTTATTGAATTTAAAAATAAAAATTAAAAAAAAATTAATTTTAGGGCATAGAAAGTGTCATTTGGACATTGCTGTTCTGTGTGGACTTACTATTCATTTAAAGCTTCTGGACACTGTAATTAAATAGTGAACCCACCGTTGAGCGCTCACCTCCACCAAACTAACTGGCTTTGCAATGCGGTGCAGTGGGTAGAGCTGTGTGCACTGTATGGCGAGACTTGGATCCAAGGCTCAGCTCCCCGCTCCACTGTTTTTCCGCTGTATCGCGAGACTCGGTTCAAGTCTCAGCCCCAGTGCTTGTTAGCTCTGTTATCTTGGGGCGATTGCTGGTTGCAGGATGGGAAGCTGTTGCTCTTCTAGCTCTTATTTCCATTCTTTGTCCTGGAGAATTCTTTCCTGCTAGCATCATTCCTTGTATCTTCTTAATACCCAACCATGCCGACTGTCGATCCTTAGAAGATCTTTTGGGGGAGGCTGTCCGGTATGGGGATCCGAACCCTTGACCTTTGTGTTACCAACACCATACTTTAACCCACTGAGCTACCCCCCAGCCCTTTTGAAGACGTTTCTTATTTCTTCCTCACATTACACTTCTCACTGAGTCAAAGATCACCAGTTTTTCCCCTAAAATTTGTCTGAACTTGTCGATTTTTCTTTGTATGCCTCCTGCCTATTATGATTGTGAATATGTGGGTTTTTTTTTTTTTTTTTTTGTCTTTTTCGTGACGGGCACTCAGCCACTGAGTGCACCGGCCATTCCTGTATAGGATCCGAACCCGTGGCGGAAGCGTCGCTGCGCTCCCAGCGCCGCACTCTCCCGAGTGCGCCCGGGCTCGGCCCTGAATATGTGGTTTTTAAACTGATCTTTACCAAAGAGCTACATGAATTCCCATGCTGTCTCAGCAGTAGATTGTGTATGCTTTTGTTTTGGGGGTCTAAATAACAAAAAGAATTTACCAGCAGGGGGTGGTATGATAGTTGTTTGGAAAACATTGCTGCCTTCATGGAAGCTTTGCCCGTGGACTCTCCTAGTAGTCTCTGGACCACAATCAGCAATCAGTTTCAGACGTTTTTTGCCAAGCTGCCTTGTGTTTTACCTCTGAAGGTAAGTTGAGCCCAGGATATTTTAAATTATTTTCTTGCTATTTGCAGACCATTTCGTTACAGAGAACGATGTAAGAAGCAAAATGTTGGATGATTTAATGTATTACGAAGGACTGTAAGGATCTCTGTCAGCCACACAGTGAAGAGAGTTCTTTAAGTTCTAATATTACAGAATGACAGCAATACGGAGTAGTGGGCATTTGGCTCACTGATTATGAATATGCGCAGTGATTACATGTTTCCAGTTTATTTTTAAAAAGGTCAGGAAGACATTAGTAGATTATGTTTATCTAGAAATATTTCTCAGGTGGATATTAAATAAGTAAATAGATAAGGAGCCTATACATATAATGTAAAGTTTCAATTTTAGAGAATTATCTAAAGGGAGGTGATTGCTTGTGTTTTGTGAATAAAGTAGTTGTAAGACCAAGATGATATTTCCGTTTGTCTGCTTTCCCCTCAATGCCACACCGTCCCCAAGGATACACACACAATTGCCTAACTGGAAATCTGGTGGCCCAAGGTTCATCATCAACATGAGCCCATTAAATGCAAAAACTGGAGCCTGTACGGTTAAAGCTGGAAGAGTCCTATGAAGATCATCCTTTCCAATGTCCCCATTTTCTAGATGGGGGACTACAGATTCAGGGAGGTGGTGTGACTTGCTTAAACAGCTTGGTGGTGGCAGAGTGAGGATTAGAGCTCAAGTCTCCTGACTCACAGTCCAGTGCCCTTTCCACTAATGGACTACGAGTGCCCAGCTCAGGGGTGAGTTGAAGGCATTCACGTCTCTAGAGCAGGGAGGAAGGAGGTGGCTGGCAGCGGCATCGCTGTCTTTGAATCTCGCTTGTTCTACAGGGCTTTTTGTGCTTTCTCTATGCAGATCATAAATAGAAGCATTAACCTGAAACAGGATGAATCATTTGCTGATCTGATAAGTGAAGTTACATGTTGGTAGCTCCACTTCTGAACTGATTACTCTACATATGTAAAATGTCTTATAAAGATCATCCACCTCTGATAATACCTTTTCCCAAACCGGCAGATGCCACTAATAGGGGCTGTAGCGGTGATATGTTAGTCCATTTGTGTTGCTTCTAACAGAGTACACGGAACTGGGTGACATATAAAGAAAATGAAATTTATTGCTTACAGTTTCTGAGGCTGAGAAGTGCAAAGTCCGTCTGGTGGTGGGGAGAGTGACCCAGGGGTCTCACATTGCAAGATGGTGGAAGCAGAGAGAGCAGAGAGAGAGCAAGACAGACTCTTCTCTTCTTTAAAAGCCCTCAGAACCACACCCCTGACCACCATTTTCAATCCATTCACTACTGCAAGGTCCTACAATCCAATCACCTCTTCAAGGCTCCACCTTTCAATTATCATCATAGGATTCCCCACCCTCTTAACAGTCACAGTGGGGACTAAGTTTCTAATACATAAGTTGTGAGGGGCACAATTCAAGCTTCAATGAGTTTTGGGGGGACATAATTCAATCCACTACAGATGATAACTCAGGGAACCTTAGCTTGGTGTATGCTGCTTTGAGTTTGAAGTTACTGTGAGTAGCAGGGGTGTGAAGAAGGCGTCTTTACCACCTCTCACATTCTATGATCCTTGCTTGCCCACAAATCTGCAGTAGCTGAAAAACCCAAGCCAGAAGGACTAGTACTTTGAAACCATGTATTGTATATAGTTACTGTACATACACTCATAGGAAATCAAATCTGTACATTTTAACATGGCCACACGGAATCTCCCCAGGACCAGAGAGCCATTCAGGGCCATTCTTTGCTAAAGAGCCACAAACTCTAAGAGAAGGGGTGGGACAGATGTGGCAAATTCAAGTGCCTGTAGGTATATATGATAGTCAAAATATTTAACTTGAACACCGACCAGTCCGAATTGTTGCCAGCTGTAAACAACTGGTATGCCTACTTTGTGACAATTAGCCCTGCCCGTGGGGATCCTGCCTGCAAGAATAATGAGCGTAGTGGGGTGAGACAGGATAATAAGCAGAGCTGAGACCCTTGAGAACTGGAACACACCAGTCCTACCAGGATCAGCTGCTACTCCACTCCTGACTATTGTAGTTATGCGGGAATGCAAACTTCATGTTGTCACACTTCCCATTTTTTTCCAAGATGACATTTCCTGATTTTTACATCTCTCCAGAGGCCTGATGAGCAGCCAGTTTTCAGCCCCTGGTTTAAAGTAATGTAAATGTCACATCAACTCTAGTGGGTATTGAGCAGACTGAATAGACCAGTGGTTCCCTTAGGAGGCACTTGTGAAATACTTTCAGATTTTATATAAGAATCTGCCCTGCTAGGTCAGATCTGGGCAGATCTGAGCACTACTTCAAAACATTTTCTGCTTTTATTTTTAATCTCTGGGGAAGATGTTAATCAATTGAAAAACTGTCTGTTGTTTGTTCTCATCAGTTTAGAGAAGTGGATCTCAGACTTCAGCGAACATCAGTGTCTCTAAAGGACTTGCTAAAACACAAATTACTGGGCCTGAATCTAGAGTTTCTGATTCAGTAGGGGTGGGGCCTGAGGATTTGCATTCTAGCAAATTTCCATGTGATAGAGATGCTGCTGGTCCAGGGACTCCACTTGGACAATCACTGGCTTAGTTTGTACCACCTTAAAGAGGTTAATATACACAGCTGCAAAAACTTCACTATAGCCTGCTACTGTGATATCTTTGAAATATTAAATAATATCATTTATTCTTGCTGTAACATTTTCCCCCAATCCAAGTAAACTCAATTTTAAAAGTACATTTTGATGTGGAATCTTGCCAAAATGGAATTCTTAACAGATACATAAGGCATGATTTTCTCTTGTAGAAATTTTGCTGCTTTTTCCCAGGTTTTGTCATGTCTTTTTGTAGCAGAGAAAGGGAAGATAAAGCCGGTTCTTATTTGGACTAATGATTTTTAAATAGATCTAAGTAGGGTTACCCCCCCAACATGGCTTCTCACAAATTAGTGCACCTCTTTACAGTTGGATACATTTAATATCTACCTGTTCACCTATGTGTCCTTCCATCTATTTATCCATTCATCCATCCAGTTCTCTATCTGATTTAATTTTAGGGCTGTATCTTTGAAAAATAGTTTAGGAGCTGTGTTCAATTGTTTAACATGGTTTAATTAATTGTTTGGTTAAAAATTTTAAAAAAGGATTTTTTTCAATGTGAGTATATGGTGTGGGAAACTGTTGAGAGGCACTTGTATTTCACATTTTTCTTTTTGCTAAACTAAATGCTTTCAGGAAATATTTGAAGCAAGAGATGTATTAAGGGAATTTACTTCTGCTTTTTCATATTTGTTCACAGTGTTCTTTAGATTCCAGTTTGAGAATCATGATCTGCCTCTTGAAGATACCCTCTACCAATGCCACAAGGGTATGTATGTTTTAGAAAAACATAACCAGTTGGTTATTCAATTATGTTTTAACCTAAAAAGACAGGCATGCAACAACACTGAAGACATAGTTATAGCATACTGAATGCCTCCCTTTCCACGTCCTTTCCTATCCTTGTGCTAGCTCAATGTCTAGTATAAAGAGCTCTAATACATCACAATGTCATTGCTTATAATTGGTCTTCCTAGTTCTGGACGCTGCCCACCAATCCACCCTCCATACTACTAACTAAGTGATCCTTGTAAACACAGATCCCATTGTGTTGGTTCCTTGCTTAAAAATCTTTGATAACTTCTCATTTCTTTCAGGATATTGTCCATATTTCTTAATATTGCATACAAGAAATTTCCTCAGAACCTGCCAGCATACCTTTCCAATTTAATCTTTGGCTACTTGTTCCATGCCCATGCCTCTGATACATTTTTAGAATCAGCATTTTTATCATCATCAAAACAACAACCATAATTTGTTGGACACTTACCATATGGCAGGCAATGTGCGTAGTGCTTTACATATATAATCTTACTTAATTTCCTGTCTCCTTGCCTTTGCTTAGACCATTTCCTTTGCCTGAATGCTTTGTACCCATGTCGGTGTGAACTCTTTCTCATTCTTCAGGGTTCCATTTAAATTAAAAATAAATGCTCATCTCATCTGTAGCAACTTCCTCCCATATCATCTCGCACAATACTTGATAGAGCTCTTTATATTAGCACTGACATTGTCCTGAAGTCTCCCCAGTGCGACTGTGAGCTTCATGAAGCCAGTGCTGTGTCTCACTCACTTTTGTATTCCTGGCAGTATTTCTGGGCTGCATCAAATGCTGTTGCGATAGTTTGCATTGCAATAGCTTGTAATTGCTAGTTACTATACCAACAATGCACGTCTCCTGCAACTGTTTACCTTGACTGCTTTCATAGACTCAAGGTTTATTCTAGAAAGTTGCAAAGAGATCATTTGGTTCAGTCTGCTCATTTACAGATAAAGAAAAAGGTTCAGAGAGATGAGTGACTTGGCCAAGGTCACGTAGCTGGTTAGTAGATTTGAGACTTGAACACAGGTCCTTGGAGTCCAAGTTCCTTGGTTATCCTGTTGTATCATATTGCCCCATCACCATGCTGCTCTGCTAGATATAAGGGCAAATTTCTATATAGGCTTGAATTCCGGTTTCTCATTTTGCACAATAAGGTGCATTATATATCAACCTGAGACAGATTTCCATCCCGTTCATCCATTATCAGTGTTTCAAGGCCACAACATTTACATGGAGCAAAGAATACTGAATCAACATACTATTTCAAAGAATTTCTTTAAGATTTTCTACATGGAAAGCACTACATGGGTTTCTGTGTGGAATACAAATGGGTAAAAGACGTAATTCATATCCTCAGAGGCAACTAGCATGTAGTGAATTCATTTTTTTATCAATAAGGAGAAAGAACCTCAAAAATGCTCATGTTCTTTGATTTAGTCATTCTTTTTCTGGGAATCTATTCTAAGTAAGAAAATGAAAATGACAATTTCATGCAAGCATATATTTATTGGGATGTTATTTATAGTAAAATGTGGCTTTTGTGCCATTAAAATGGATTATTATGAAGAATTAAATAGCACTGGAAATTTCTTAGGTTTTATTAAGTTAATAAAAAACAAAATGTGGGAGCATATATGTGTAAGATTTCAACTAAGTGAACTGGTACACGATGAGGAAGGGAAATATATAAAAATGTTTTCACTAGGTGGTGGGACTATGGATGACTTCTGTTTCCCAGTCTGTACTTTCCTACATATCCTGAGTTCGCACATTGAGCATGTATTACTTTTATAATCCAGACAGTAAGGACTATAGAGGATGAGAAGTAGTGGAAATTAAGGTGTGAATATCTCTTGGGGTCCATTTAAAATACTGTCTTCTCTACAGAGCAATTCCAGCTTTAGAAAATTTCCCTGGAACTTGGGTATGAATTCCAATTGATAGCTGTATGGCCTTAGGCAAGTTACTTGTCTACTTAACTGCCTCAGCTGTAGAATAGAGAGGGATACTAAAGCTTCAGGGGGTTAATAGTGAAGATCATGCCTAATATTGATGGAGGGCTTACTGTTGCTAAGTGCTTTACATATGTTATCTCCTTCAGTTCTCACAACAACTCTAATGAGGTGGAAGCCATTGCTATCTCTTAGGAGAAAACTAAGTTCCAGAGAGGTTAAATCATTTATTCAAGGTCACAGAGAGCTGGAGTTTGGAAACACTTGTGTCAGAATCTAGAGCTTGTGTCATTAACTATGTTAGAATATGCTGTCTCCCAGGATAGTTATAAGAAGTTTGAATGAGATGAACTATATGAAAACACCTACCTCTGCCTGACACTTGGTAGGTAAATGTTTCAAAATGACTTCAGAAAGCATACGGAACTAAAATTACCCTTTATGGATGGGATTCAGGTGGCAAAACCAAAATGAACATTGCCTTCCGGATAAACATTGGCAGGAGACTGGGTCGTGCTGAATTTTGTCTAAGCTAATAGTACTTTGGTACTTACAGACAAGGGTGGTTTGTGCTTTTTAACTGAGAAGACAGGCTTCTAGAGGATCTGAAGATCTCAATCTGATGAACCCATTGACACCTGAAGTTGCTAAAAATAGAGTGGAACATCCTAATGCAAACTTCACTGAGTCTTGATTGCATAGGGTGGACATGAGGATAGGGTGTAGTTAGGTTTGTAAATGATGTCACATGGAAAAATGGATTTTATTTTAGCAACAGAGTGATTAAATCTATTAATCATGATTGAATCATGCTCTTTGAGCCATTAATTGAAGGTGTAGGTCTGTTTCTATTAGACCAACATGGTTGCTACAGTAGCCATCTGGCAACAGATTTTAAATAAAAAAAGTATGATTCCATTAGTTAAAGTACCATAAGACTTTAATACTTTTTTTTTTAACAAGGGAATGAGCAATTGATTTTATTTGTTCCCAATCTCATTGCGGAGTTTGTTGGAACCATTTTCAAAACTACTCAGCTTTGTAATTCAGAACGCTGCCTTCACTGTGGCCTACCTGGTGGAGCTGTGCGGCTTGTGTCACTGAACTTTCACTAAGGTAAGTTTCCATACGTGTGTTGCTGTGAAAATTGGCAGAAATATATTCTTTCTGATCATTGTCAAATACCTGTTAGATTAATTGTTTCATCATAGTTAAAAAATGGGTAATTCCACTGAGGTCTAATAAATATCATTGGGAGGAAACACTTTACACATACATACATAAACCGTGTCTAAAATATGCAGATTTGGAGAATTGAGGGTCATGTGGTTTCGAAGAGAAGTGGTATTTTGAATGAAACAAGGTGATGTTCTACATGACCTCCTAAGGCCCTTTTCAAGTTCACTATCCCACCACGATCAGTGTGTAAGCCAACACGAGTTATCATTTTTATACCCAGAATAGGAAGATATTGGCTTGTCATTTGTAAAAGCCTGTGGAGAGCTCCTTAATTTTCATCATTCGTGACTCGGTCCACTTCTGGGCTTTCGGCCTCTGAGATTGTAATCTCATCTTTTGTCATCTTGCCTCAGTAATGGTTTCTCTATTTCATTATCTCTAGTACCCCTTCACTACTGAGCAAGTGGAAAAGTACCACTTGCCCCGTAGATATAGCAGCCTTGTTGGAGCTGGCAGACACTGTCCTCATGGAAAAGCAGAAGGCCGGGCAAATGGGAACATTTCTGTCCTTAAGAACAATGTGCAAATGTTATTACCCTTCCTGTTTCCAAATTTTCTAAGTTTATTTTCAATGGGGTATCTGTTTCTGTTGTTCTCTCTTGAACATTCAGAATGCTCCTTTATTCATGTTGTCCCCTTCTATAAGCCCTTTATTTTCTTCATAAAAATCTAATTTTATACTAAGGCTTTCATTCTATTTAAAACGCCCTTATTTCCTTTCTTTCCGATTTGTGTCCATTCTGCCATGTTAAGTGTTCCATGATAACCATGCCTTTGACTTTTCTGATTATAAACTATCACCCTGCCTGGAGCAATAGGTTTTCTAATTACCAAAATATTCAGCACTGTTTTCTTCTTTCAAATCCTCCTTGAAAAATACCCCCCCCCTTTTTTCCACTTATAAAAGTAGATCTGTAAGACACAGCACCAAATATAATAAAAAGATGTTCTATTTTTAGAAGTCATTTTATTTCTTAATTATCTTTTTGTTTGATTTGTTTATACCTTTTGTCAGAGGAAGAATCATAATGAGTTTGTACTTTCTATGTCGTGAACTACAGGTATTGATTGCAGGGGACCTTCCAGCATTCTGAATTCAAGAAGTTCATCGTTTTGGATATTCATTATACATTCTATCCCTTCATAACCCATCATAATTTTAGTGGCATTTCACTTCCCTTAGTCATTCACCCGTCCTCATTTCTCCAACACAAAATGATTGTTATTTGTAGAAAGCTTCAATCCAGGGTATTCCTACCTTCCTCATAGATAATGAGAAACTATAAGAAATACTTAAAATAACAGTATCTAATTGAGCCTTCTCCCTTACATAATCAAAAGACAAAGCATGGAAAGGTAAGAGCTTTGGAGACTTCCCTTTGTGGCAATTTGGCAGTCTGGGTAACCTGAAAACTATCTCACTTAAAATACTAGAAGTGCTGAATGAATTGTAATAAACATGATTTTAAATGTATAGCTAATTTTATAAGGGGCAAAAATGAAGAGGCAATTGAGAACCAGAGTGGTAAGCATATAAGTAGTCCTGGGGTAGGGGAATGGCTTGTCTTTGTAACTTAGTGGTCTGAGTTTTAAAGCCCACAGAAGGAAAGAAGATGAGGTCTTGGGACTATTCCAGGCTGAGAGTTGGAGCTGAGTCATCCCAGCAGAAAGTCAGAACCCTTGAAAGGTTATACACTTTGTAAAAGGGTGGTTTGGAAAGAATATACTCTTATAAGGAAGTGATGAGGAATGGTATCCATCTCAGCCTGGGAACTGGCAGAATTATTTATTGTCTCCTTTAGAAATTAATGAGCATGGGCTTCTCTTTAAATAGGCTTAGAATTTGGATTTATAGTACCTGAATGTTTTGGGAACCCCCAAGCTGAAAAGTCAAGTAACATTGGTGCTAAGAATAAATATCTGGCAGAAGCAAGCTCAAAAGCAAGCCTCAAACCTCTCTGGAGGGATATGCCTTCAACGTAGGCCCAACAAGATTCCCAGAGTTAAAATACTGATGAACATGAACTCACAATTTAAAATTACAAAACAAATGAAGAAATAACCCGCTGTAGGCTAGATTAGTAAAGTCAATAAATAGCAAGATTATTCCCCAAGGACTTCCAATATTAAGACTATGCAATAGAGGCTATAAAAATGCTTTAAATGATAAGCAGATAAAGGATAAAGGAAAAAAACCCCAGAAGCTATCTAGTCACTTTCAAAAGAAGAGGAAAAAGAACAACTACCAGACATTTGAACAAAGTAGAAATTCTAGAAATGAAAACCAGTGACTGACATAAAAAACTCAATTCTCAAGTTAAACAGAAAATTAGATACAGCTAAAGAGATAATTGGTGAAATGGAAAATAGATGTGAAGAAATTAACCTACAATGCAGCAAAAAGAGATAAAGAGATGGAGGATATGAAGAGAAGATCTAACATATCTAATAAGTGTTTTAGAGAAGGAAAACAGGCCTTTTATTAGTTCCAGAATTGATTTAAATCATTAATTCTCTGATTCAGGAAGAACAATAAGCCCTACAAAATATTACAAATAAACTGAAGTTTTACCCACTCACATCACAGTTTATATGAGTAGCTAGAACTTAGCAGAACAGCCACAAAGAAAATATTTTAAGAGTAACCAAGAGAAAAGACACTCTAAAGATACTGACAACAGACTTCTCAATAGCACAATGGATGCCACAAGATAAGGAGAGAAATGTCTTTCAGATGGTGAGAAAAAAAGAACTGTCTACCTGGAATTCTCTACCAGCTAGGCTACTCTTCAAGAGTGATGGCTGAGTAAATACTTGTATGCTATCAGGAAAATAAGAAATTTTCTGATACATTCTTATTGAAACAACTACTGAAAGATATATATTAGTAAGAATGAATGAAGAAGGAAGGAGTGAAATGTATGAAGGAATGGTGCTCCAAGAAATTGGTAAAGCTTGAAAATCTAAGTGATCATTGACAATATAAGGCAGCAGTAATAATAATGTTAATCAGATGGGTATAAAAACAAAATGACACTAAGATACTGGATAACAACCTGGAAGATGGAGGTGTGCACATGTATGTGGTTGTGGATTGGAGTTAAAGCATTCTATATATTGTTCACGAGAAGGGTAGAAATAATGAGTAACTTTAAATTCTTAAGAATATATGTAATTGTTTTAAGTATAAACTCCAAAGGCCAGAAATATAATATATAAGTTCCAAGCAAGTAGAGGATAAAGCAGTAATAAAAATTCAGTCAAAAAGAGAATCATAGAACAAGCTATAATAAGCACAAGTAAGATGAAAGAAATAAATTCCAAATATTCCAGTAATCACAATAAATATAAATTTAGTAAACTCACTAGGGATTATCAGATTGGATTTTATTGCCTTATTTGATTATTATTTTTTATTTATTGAAACATAATTGAGTGTACATATCTTTGGCATGCAACATTGAATATCAATACCTGTGTGCAATATGTGATGCTCACATCAGGATAGTTAGTGTATTCGACATTACACATTGTAATCATTTTTTGTGGCCCTTTACCACCTTCTCGCTAGCCCCCCTCTGCCTCCCCCTTACCTGCCTCTGGTGGCCTCAGTTCTCTCAGATTGGATTTTAAAAATTGAGTGATATGTTATTTATATGAGACACATCTAAAACATGTCTGAAGACACTAGGAAAATTTGAAAGAAAAAGGGTGAAAAAAGCTATGCCAGGCAAATACTCATTAAAAGAAAGCTGTAGTCAGTAAACTGATTTTAATTTGAAAAGCATTATTATAAAGGAAGTCACTATATCTCGATAAAAGGAGTAATTCACAAGGAAAACATGACAATTCTGAATCTCCACAGAGCTAATAATAAAGCCTCAAAATATATATAAAACAAAAATTAATAGGATTGCAAAGAGAAATTTACAAATTCATAATCATAGGGGTAGATTTTAACAGCTCTTTTTCAGTAATTGATAGAACAAACAGATAAAAAATGAATAAGACTGTAGTAGATTTGAACAATACAGTGAACAAATGGGATCCAACAGACATAAAAAGAATCTCAAATCCACCAATTTGAGAATATATGTAAAAATATGTAACATTTTAAAACACAGAACAGGTAATAGGCTATAAATTAGGTCTTAACATGTACTGGAGAGTTAGTTTCAAGGAGACAAAGTTCTCTAATCACAATGCCATTAAATTGTAAATCCATAAAAAAACCATCATTGCATATAAGTATTCAAGGGTAGCCTGAACAAGGCCTCCACATCTAAGGGGATACTATTTACATTTTAGACTTTAAATTTTATTGAGTATTGAAGCAGGTGTAGAGATGTGGGGCTTCTTGGTTAAGTCTTAGAGCAGCTGGAAGAGTGTCCCCCCACATAAAATCACACCAGGTCACAGGGTTCTGCAAACATGGAGAATATACACGCACACATGACTGGTACACACAGTTGTACATGGCTGTGCCGTGTCCCAACTATGTCCCAGGAGACTTTGAGATTCTTCTTTTAACTACCCCCTGTTCTCAGATGTCTGAATCCTGTCCCCTTGCCAGATTCTGACCCAGTCACTTACCCTGCAGGGATGGGGTGTGTAGAGTGAGTGCATGTGTGGCATTGAGGGTGTGTGTGAGTGGGTGAGAGTGCACGTGCACACGTGTAGCCAGGGCCGTTGACTGCCAGGGCTCTGAAAACTCATGTAGTTGTTCAGGTTTTGTAGTCATATAGTAATGTGTGTGTGTGTGTGTGTGTGTGTGTGTGTGTGTGTGTGTGTGTGTGTGTGTGTGTGTGTGTGTCTGTCTGTCTGTCTGTCTGTCTGTGTATGTACTTTTTCTGATTCATACAAAGGTGCTGTATGGGTTAATGGTGTCTGGGACTTGCTATATTTGGAAATTAAAAATATAGTTTTAAATAATTCATAGATCAAAGGAAATGTTATGAAAATTTAGAAAAAATATTTAGAAATAAACAATTATGAAAATAGTACATTCCAAATTTTGAGAGATATAGACACAGAGATATTTAGAAAAAAAATTGTCTTAAACACTTTTATTGGAAAAGAAGAAAAACTAAATGAGGTAAAGTCAGTTTAAGTTAGAATAAGAATAATAAGTGCAAGAAAATTTAAAGGAAGGAAATAAAAATGAGAGCAGAAATCAGGCTGGTCCAAAGGCGGTGAGTGATCTCCACTGATCTGTCAGTTGCAGACCTAACTCCTTGTTCTGCTTTTTCCCCTTCTCACTACTGTGCTGGACTAGTCTTAAATTGTTTTTTTAAAGAGCAGAAATCAATGAAATAGATAACATAAATACAGTAGAGAATCAGTGCAACCAAAATGGGGCTATTTGATTAGACTAATAAAACAGACAATGAAGAAGGGAACATAGCTGCAGACGTATTAGAGATTTAAAAATGAAAAGCTTTGTGCCTGTAAATTCGAAATCTTGGGTAATATGGACAATTCTCCAGAAAAATGTAATATGTAACAATCAGAAAAAAAAAAGAAAGAGGAAAAAAGTGATTAGACTTATATGATTAAAAAGGAATCAGTAGTTAAGAACATACCAACAAAAACCATCGCAGCTTTGGAGACAACTTCTGTTAAACATTTAGGAAAGACTGATCTCTACTTTATACAAACTGGTAGAATAGAAGAAGGGAACATTTCCCAACAAATTTATGAGGTCAATAGAATATTGATACCAACCAGACAAGAGCAATAGGGGAGAGGAAAATCGTAGACCAATATCCTTCATAGATGCAAAAATTCTGAATGAATTATAGCAAATCAATGCTCTAAAAATAGAGCCTCATGACCCAGTTGGGATTTTCTTGAAATATAAAATGGTTTAAATATTATAACCTGTGTTAATGTCACCATGTTATGCCAGATTAAAGAGAAAAACTTTTATCATTATTTCAGCAGATGCAAGGAAAGCATTTTTTACAATTCAGCACGCATTTATCATAAACACTTATCAAACTAGGAATAGAAGGAACTTAACTTGATAAAGGGGGTCTACCAGAAACCTCTTGCAAGCATTAAGTTTAATGATGAAATGCAAACAGTAGTCCCTTTAAAATCATAAGTAAAACAAGGATGCTTATTATTACTGCACTATTCGTCATGGTGCTGGAGGTCCTACTCGGTTCAGCAAGACAGGAAGACGAAATCACAGGTGTAAGGATTGGAAAGGAAAAATACAACTCTCATTTTTCATAAATGATGTGACCCCAGATGAATCAAAGAGAATCCATCGTTTTAGAATTTACGAGAGAGTTCAGTGAGGATGCTGGATAAAACTGAATACTCAGAAATCACCTACTTTCAATATTCACTAAAAATGATTATAAAATGAGGGAGGGAGGTTTTGGTAATTGGCCCCAATAATCAACCACTTTGTATTTTGACAAAATAAAATAAAATAAAATATTTTTTAAAATGTCATTTATTATGGCAACAAAAATAAGTCTAACAAGTATGTGCAAAAACTTTATGGAAATAACCAGAAAACTTTACTGAAGAACATCGAAGAATGTTAAATAGATGGAAACAGATCTCATGTTCATGGATGAGGACCCAGTATAATAAAGATAGCTAATTCTCATAGAATCACCTATATGTCTAGTGTAATTTCAATCACAATCCTGGACTTTCTCTTCTGATAATGGTGGACTAGATAATTTGAACCTATCCTCCCACTTAACTTAAAAAGTAAAAAAAAAAAAAGAAAAAATATTTCCTGGAAACTTCTTAAAACCATCAAAATGCTAATCAGATATAGAAGAATTGTGAGGCTAAGATCTGGGCGAGCACAGAAATACAGAGGTGGGAGCCTAGCACTAAAGGCCTTTTTTGCCCTGGAGGTGTTTGTTAATCTGGAAGATGCAACTGAGAGGCTGAGTTGCAATTATGGAAGCCCCAGAAGGCTAGAGGGACCAAAATTAGAATCCAGGACTTACTGAGAGAGGGCACCCTGATACTACGCCCCTTGACTCACACACTTTTGGCTGGGACCACAATGTAAAGATAACCCAGAAGCAAACTTGCCTTTACATGGGTATAGCTCAGTGGCAAGCCCTGTGGTGGCCCAAGGTAAGATATTATAAGCCGTAGATGTATGTTAAGGTAACCCTGGTCTGCCAGTACCTACAGTCATCTTGCAAAATCAAACTGAAAGCTCTTTGAAGGAAAATAACATTTCAAGCCACAAATTATTTCTGCAAAGAATTTTTTGGTAAAGCATCCAGCACACAAAGATAACCAGACATATGAGGAGGCAAGGTACACTGAGTGAAAATGAGTACAAAGAAGAGAGAGTGGATTCAGACTGCAGGGACTCTAGTTACTTGATTATGAAAGGATCAAGAAAGGACACACAGGGCCTTTGAAGGAGTTTGCAATTGCCATGTGCTGTTAATCCTGCGTGGGTGGGTGATTGCATGAGTGTTCAGTCCACCTCAGTCCATTTAACTGTATGCTTATATCTTATGTACTTTTCTGCATGCGTGTTCTATTTGACAATAAAAAATGCTTACAAAATTGAAACCAATCAATGGGAGGATTGATAGATGAATTTCGGTATGTTCATACAGTAAAATTTTATTAAGCTGTATTTTAGAAGAATTAAAGCTACATGTATCAATAGGGATTATTCTCAAAAATATAATGTAGTGAATAATTGTAAGTTGCAGAAAGATATGGACAGGGTGATGCCATTATAGAAAGTTAAAAAGCATGCAGAACAATTTTATACATCTTAATAGAAGCAGATGTATGTGGTCAAAGTGTAAAAATATGCATGAAATAATAAGCACTTGATTCAGAATAGTGGCTACTTCCAGGAAGGGAGGAAAGAGGAAAGAGAAGAGAGCACTGTATAGGTAGCTGCAACTGTTTTGTAGTATTTTATCACTAAAAAAAGATGAATAAAATAAAGCAAAATGACATAATTTAATGAAGAAGGGTGGTAGGTATGTAACATATTCCATTCTCTATTTTTCCTGTATGCTTGAAATAGTTAATAAAAAGTAAGTTCCTTGGAGAGAGATGGAACCCACTAAAAGTTATATATCATTTTCTGTAAATAATTTTGTATTGAAAAAAAAAAACTTTTAGACTTGTTTAATGGCTGCAGTTCTTGGGACCTATCTCCTGTGACTAAGAACCAAATCCTGTGGTTTCAATATTTAAGAGATAGCCTATTTTTTTCCTTATCCACTAAATTATGTGTTCTCAGTGCTTCAGTAATAACACACCAAAAAACGCCTTTTTTCTTTTCAGTTTTAATTTTATTTCTTAAGGACAGTTCACTACACCTTCTTAAATGCCATTTTTTATATATGATGTGTGAATCTTTTGGAAGCGTTTCTGACATAGATCTACTCTAACTGAATTTTTAAATCCCTTACCTTCTTCTATTTTGTTTTCTTTAGGAACGGGATAAATTCTACTTGTCTCGTAGATCTAGAACTTCTGCAGGCCCTATAGCTCAAATCTCCTTTACCAGATACAAACCTCCTTTTGCTTGTCCAGGTAGGCTTATGCTTTATTTATAAAATTTTTCATGACATCCATGCGTGTTTGGAAATATTAAGGGAGGTGTGGAGCATATGCTTAAAACCAAATGTCTTTGCCTGGAGAGGAGAAATAATACATCTTATATGAGCCATGATCTAAGTAATGCTAGGCACTTGGCACTTCCACTGGCTGAAAAAGACAGAAGGAGTATTTATTTTGCTCCCACTGTGGAATTAGTTCTGTGAGGGACAGAAAGAAGAATGAAATAATTTCTGTCCTCAAGAAATTTGTAATCCAGTAGGTCGGATGGGCAACTGACTCACCAGAGGTAAGACAGGACTGATGAAGCCAGAAATGGGGGAGGCTGGCCAGTCAGCTCAGTTGGTAGAGTGTGGTGCTGCCAACACCAAGGGCAAGGGTTCGGATCCCCAGCGGCCAATCAAAGAAAAATATTAGGGAGCAGGCTGAGCCTGAGGTCTCATTGCAGAGTCAGAAGAGTATGGGTGGGTCATCTAATCTCTGTGAAGCAGGAGTGAAGTGCATGGTGGGCCAGGCAAGATACAGTCAAATGGCAGGATATACTGAGCCAAACCGAGGTGGGAGTAGATGTGAATCAGCCCTCATGGGACCGCTGAGGCAGAGGGGCTTGAATGCATACCAGGCAGGTTCTGGAGAATTGACAACAGTTATGCTTTAGGTTGTAGGGCTGCTTATGAGTGCTGAGGCCCTCCATCCCCAGCATCCTTAACTCAGCATCTTAGGCAAGCATGCAGGTTTTGATGACCTGAGACTGGCTATGACTAGTGGAGTGTGTGTGTGTGTGTGTGTGTGTGTGTGTGTGTGTGTGTGTGTGTGTGTGTCCTGGGGGAATTTGGGAGCAGGAGGGATCCCACCTCATGTGGTGTGAAATCAGGGAAGACTTCATGAAGGAAGTGACATGACATTCAAGCTGGGTCACGAAGGACTGGTGGATGCAGACAAATGTCTTTTCCTGGAGTTGGGGTTCAGCCCAGAAGCTGGCTGGCTTTAAGCAATAGGGGAGGCTTGGGCAGGAAGGTGGGATAAATTTAGGGATCGTGAATTTATCCCTAAATAAATGGGGTTGAGAAAAAGAAGACTGGCTGTGCCAGATGAGTCAGTAGGGGATCAGGTGACCTAGGACGCCACCTCCCAGCCAAGGGCTGAGGCTGGATTTAAAGACAGCCGTGAGCTACAGCTGGGATCAGGGCATCATCCAGATGGCTTTTGTGCTGAGTGCCCCCAACTGCATCACAGCTGTTTTCAATTCTCCCTGATGAGCATTAAGACCAGTCTCAGAGTCTGGGCAGATGAGTCTGAGGTTAAATTATTGGAGGAAAATGGAAGGTTGGTCAAGGAACTGGATAGATTTCCCTGAATTGTAGGTACCATTTGGAGAGAGAGGGAGAAAGGAACATTAATTGAGCACCTGTTATGTGCCAAGCAGTGTGTTGGGTGCTTTACATGCTCCCCCCACTTAATCCTCACAAACCGTGTGAGGTATCGGTTCTGCACTGCAGAGGGGTTCAGCGGCTTGCCCAGAGCACACAGCCGGCCTAACTGATAGTCTCAGCATCTGACCACAGGGCGTTAGGACTCCAGAACCCACTCTAGTCAGTGTGAAGCACAGCCTAGTCAGGCTCTTTATGTCTCTTGCCTGGATTACTGTAGTAACCCTTAGCTTTATGCCCCACCTTTATCCCTGTCCACTCCCATCCAATCTTCTGGCCTATGGCTGCCTAGCAGAATTTTGCTAAAACTATGCTTTTTATCGGTTCACTCCCTGCATTAAAAACCTAGAGTGACCTTGTAGCACCTAAAATATCCAGGTCTTCCATCACCTTGCTGCATTTGACTATGCAGCATTATTTCCCACTACAAATATTTCCCGACCACCTGTGTTGGACTAGGTTCTGGGGTTATAGAGATGTGAAAGGCATATCCTGATAATGTGCTAACTACTGTCACGAAAGTACTGTGGAGGAGGGAGTGGCTAACTCAGCCTGAGAGATGGAGGAAGGCTTCTGAAGTGCCACAGAGTGCCACGCAGGGTTCTGGGAAAACAGACAAATGAGCCATGGCCCCTTCCTTCCAGGAGTTTGCAATCTAGTAGGTGAAGGTGATGTATAAACAAAAAATTCCAACACAGTGTAATGGGTGCAGGAGTAGAGGTGTGGACTGAGTGGGGAAGTGGTGTAGAAAAGGGACCGCGTGGACCTCAAACGATGCACAGTTCAGGTGTCTACCCAGTAAGAGAAGAGGAGGAGCAACGCTTGTCATTTACCATTTAATATCCACTGCCTGTCCCCTTCCTCCCCTCCATGCATTTCTAATCATTAGGACCAGAATTTGGTTTTTCTCAAAGGCTTGTGATTTAATACAAAGTTGGTGTACTTTCAGTAAAGAGTTAAGTTATCTCTGAAGAGCTGTCCAGGGCACACTGAAGCTCTCTGAGAGCATATGCTAGTGAGAGTTCGTGACTGCTGGAAAATGACAGCGATGGATGTTGGGCATGATGAAGTCAGACTGAAATGGCTCCCATCGTACCCAGACACTAGACAGCCCCAGAGGAAGACAGAAGCAAAATCACAACCAGAAAATATGTGCTCTCCTAAGGAGAGGCAAACTGAACCTCTCCCCGTGGACCGGCCTTGGCCAGCGCCTCCTACGCACACGGCAGCAGCAGCGCTGCTTTCGAGTACAAGCAACTCTGACGCAAACCGACTTTAAAGATTAATGGAACGTGTGCTCGTTTGGAGGAGAGGGCAGGTGAACAGGGCTTAGTGAAATAGCCCAGGAAGGATTTAAGGTTAGCAGATCAACAGGGTCTGGAGGTCACTTGCTTCTGATGGCATTTCAGTTGGGACAAAAACAACCTAGGTTTTAGGGCCTGAAGGGGCTTTTCTGTGGGCATTGGACAGTTCTTCCCTTAATTGCCCTTAATCCTCAGCAGAGCAGATCTGTGTGGCTGATCTTCTTGGGGTCTAGCACCCCATGCTGTAACGCCGAGGGGTGGTGTTCTATGAAGTACATTAGCCAAGCATAATAAGCACTTGTCACAAGACAGCAAAAGAACAATGACAGTATAAATTACCCAGTGCTTAAGGAAACCATGAAAACAGTGATTATTCCATCCCAGTCAGGTGAATAAATAACAAAAAAACAAATTAGCTGTAGGAAGAAAGAAGGCAAAAAGTAGATACTCCTAAATATGTTTTATGGATTTTTCATCTGCCATTTAAAATGTATAACATTTTCATGTTTTAAAAACAAATATGTATTTGTCATTGAATCATTAAGTTAAGTTTAAAAAGTCAAATTATTAAGGTTGAAAAGGCATTTTGGAGACATTTTGAGACCATGTCCATGAGGAACAACTTTATCAGTAGTGTTTCCGCCTTCTCCAGTGAAGAATGTTAAACATCATGCCATTTTGAAATAACATATCCTTGTTCTATAAACTCTTGGAGTAAACCGTTTTGATTACTAATGAGAGAAATAAAAGTGAGGCATACCGTAAAAAACAGAGTAGTTCCCCTTTCTGCCCTGTGGTCCTGCCTGTCACGGAGAGAAGTCCTAGGATGAAGGAGTGTTTTTGTTTCTGTTCATGAGTAGAGCCCCTTTCTGTAGGGTTTCCCAGTTCCTTTTGCTCCTGCCCTTGACTGCCTGGGCCCTCCAGGTGTCCTCTGGGGGACAGTGGAGGTGACAGCCTGCTCTCTGGGAGCTTCTCTAGGGCCGGAGGATCCTGGCTGGAGTCAGAGGGAAGCTCTGCCCTGTACTGACGGGCAATGTCAGTTCTGGGCACCTGGACAACCAGGCGCACCGTATGGATGGATATTGCGTCAGTGACGTGCATTACGGCTATCAGTGACCATCCTCTGAAGGCAGTGGGGGAGGGTCTGTTTAACTGAAAATGCAACTTGGAAACAGAAAAGAAAGCAATGTTTGAAAAGAAAAACTCCCCAGGCGATCAATCATGAATGACACTGGCCCCACCAGTGAGAACAGAGTCATTCGCTCCAATGCTGGGTTTACCATTTATTCTTTCACTATGAGGAATCACTGGGGTATTTTATCTACTACTTCTCTAATTAATGACTTAGTGGACAGATGAGTTCACTGAGATGGAAGCGTTTATATTCTTCTCATAGATAGACCGTGCCTTTGTTGTTTACCAAATTCTCTGGCAGAAAAAGAAACCCTTTTTAGGACAATGAAGCACTTGCCCCAGGAATGTGGGGTTCCCAAGTTCTAAACATGTCAAGCAGTAACAGGTACCAGTCTTTTTTAATTCCTAGAACTCTTCCAGGAGGCCTGGCGTCATGGGACATTTCCCAGCCTGCTATATTGTGGTTGTCTAGTCATGACTACTATTATCTGATTTTACTTACCTATGAGGTCAGTTGGCTTTAAATGTTCAACTGGATTTTTTTTTTCCCAAAGAAAAAAAGGCATGGAGATAGGAAAGAATTTGCCAAATAGAAAAAAATTATATTCTTTAGAGTCTAAATTGTGGGCCACCAGGGCATAGTTCTCCTGTACTTTGGACAGATGCAATAACATGTTATTTTAATTCAGATCTATCGTCATTTATGCTTTTGCTTATAACATGTTCTCTTCTGCTGGTTTGCTGTAGATATTTTAGAAGTAATAGGTTATTACAATTGTTCTTGACATAGATTAAAGGAGAGTGTTCATAATTGAGTGATAACTCATTAAAAGCCACCATAAAGTCTATTTATGTTCAAATCAAAATGAATTTCCTCAGCTCCCACTATGTGTTGAGAGTATATGTTCTGCTGATTTGCATGTACCCCTCCCACTCTGTGGGATCTACTTGCCTGTTCAAGTTATGAGAAATCGTGTCAGTGAAAGGTTTTCTTTTAAAGATAGGTTAGTTGTGGGCTGGAGGACAAAGAAATAGCAGTGGTATGGCTGTTGTCTTTAACTCAGGGAGTTGCTGTGGAGGGGGGTTATTAATATTAGTTGAGTTGGTAATAATCCAATCACTCTACGGGATGAGAGGTGGAGATACTATTTTGGGTATCATTTTGATAATAAATTTCATAATGATACATAATGGATATTGTGTTTCTTTTGTATTCATGGGGCAGGGCATATTTCAGTGGCATATTTCTCTCTGAAAATATAGATTTCTTCCTTCTATAGGAATTATAATTTCCCTCTCTGATGTTAGTTATATCTTTATACTTTGAGCAGTTCTATAAAATTATAGTGGATTTTTTTCAGTTCATGTTTAGCAGCCATAGAAAACAAAGACAGAGGGATTTTTAAAGGTTTTAATTGTATATATGATGTGAAAATACAGTGGATTAAAATGCATTGATAAATAATAGATGATTTTAGAGGTGTATGCGCTTTTATTCCCTTTGATATGCCAGACTCTCTGAGGCACCTCCATTAATTTTAGGGTGATTTTTTTTGAATGAATTCTGACTTATAAGGGTTATCACAAGTCAGACATTTGAATTTGACCTCAGATCTTGACCCTGCATGGCTGTTAACCATGCTGACCATGTGCTTCCATTAGGCTACTCAGTCGATTTTGCAGAGTATGGTAGATGGGAAAGGCATCCGCTGAAGGGAGATAGAGACATTTGAAGTTTTGCTTCTTCACCAATCTTATCTTGTCTTCAAGGAGCCAGCCAGGTCATGCAGGCATACTTGAGGGGCTCCAGGACCCACCCAGCTTTCCTGTGCCTTCGGTATGAAAAAGGAATGAATGAGGAGGAGGAGCTGTCAGTGTTGAAACTTCTTCAGAGCCTCTGAACTCTGCTGTGTAACAGCAGCTTTGGACCCCCACATTGTTAGGGCCACTGGCCAGAGGCCAGGAAAGAGAAATTAAACAGGAACTAATTGCACATAGCAAACTCTGCAGACTGTGTTTAACTTTTTTTCCTAACACCATAAATACTTAGTCGAATGTTACATTAAGTGGGGAGCACCTGTCAAAATGTGTAATGAAGCAAATTAAATTGTAATCTGGAAAATTCATCCTCACCGTGATCTCAAGTCATAACTGATTAATCTATTTTGCTTCATAAACTCTGGCTGAGCCCCTCTGAGATGGCAGGCACTAGGCTGGTGCTGGGAATGAGGTGCGTCAAGCGTGTGCTCTTGAAGGGCTCCTCACAGATTGAGAAATAGACTCATAGGTCACTGCAGTATAATGTGATGACTGTTAGAATGCAAGTGTGTGAAGTCCTGTGGGTGGCCAGAGCAGGAGTGGGGTCATTATCAGCAGAGGATACATGTGGATGAAGTGGTGGGTGGAAGACCAGACACTGAAGGCCCTTGGAGGGGAAGAAACAGGTTGAATACTCACTCTGAGGTTGATTGTTTTCCTGGTTTTATTCTATACATATGATACAATGATAAAAGTTATGAAAATCTGTGAATGTGTGCATAACAGTACTGTCAAAAAGTGCTAAAGAATAAATACAGTGACTTCAGAATAAATCTGACAATGCTGACATCTATTATTTCTTCCTTGATTGAATGTACCATTTCAGTGCCATTTATCTTTCTGGGTAAAGTAAGAATCTGCATGCTAATGTCAGTACTGTAGTTCTGAGTTTCTGATAGGAATGAACTATCGGGATTAGCAAGTCTGACATATCCAGGGCAGATTGTCACAAGAGTAAACACTAACGAGTTTAAGCCAAATTAATAAAATTATAAATTACTTATTACTGTCCAAGTACTCTTAAAATAATTATCCTTTCAATTTTTTATTAGTTTATTTGTGCAGATGCTGGAAGCAAACTAGCTGAGTCAACAATCCTGAGCAAGCAGATGATAGCCTCTGTACCTGGAGTAAGTCCTGACCAAATTAATTGTCTACATTTTTATATTTCATAGAATAGTGGTTGAGAGTGTAGGCTTTAGAGTCGTGCCAGGGTTTGAAGCCTGCCATTTACTAGCTGTATGATTTTAGGAAAGTATTTTAACCTATGATACTTTGATTTGTATCATCTGTGGAATGGACATAACATGGCCTAATGTGCAAGTGGAGGATTGAATGAGAAAATGCATATAAAGCATATGAACATGCTGCCAGACATATAGTAAGTGCTGAGTAAATGCTATCTATTAAAAATAATATTAATAAACATTATCTATTATTGGATATTTTAGGTTTTTTTCAATATTCTGCAATTGTAATTAAAATGCAGTGAACATCTTTGTGCCTGAATCCTTGTTTATATTTTAGGCTGTCTTTATAATAGATTTCTGGGAGTAGAATTACTAGACGATGGTTTTTTTAAGGGTTCTTGATAATAGTTAGGATAGTACAAGATGCAATGAGATAAAATCCCAATTTTCAGTTACTTAACACAAAAGCAGTTTATTGTTTGCTCATGTGAAGTTTAAACGGGTGTCCTGATTGATAGGGGAGTGGGACTTCTACATGGATGTGCAGGGATCAGGATCCTTCCATCACTCAGTCCTCTGCCATCAGCTGGCGTTTGGGTTAAGAGAAGAGAATACGGTATGTGGAAGGTTTTCATGACCAAATCTAGAAGTGCATGTCTCTTCTACTCAGGTTGCATTGACCAGAACTGTCACATCACCACACTGAACTGAAGGGAGGATGGGAAATGTGGTCTAGTTGTGTGCCAGGAACAAGAGAAATGGGTCTGCAGAGTAGCTAGCCAGTCTCTGCTGCACTTGCTGTTTCCTTACTGTTTAATTCTTTAAAACTCAATATTTGTTACCTCTGTGATAGCTAAAAACAATAACATCTCTAATATAGAAAAGATTTATTGAAATCCGTGAGTAAAAGACAAACATTCCAATACCAACAACAAAAAAGCAACAGTTATAGGATTTACATACAGCGTCCTACCCAATGACCAATAAGCCATTCAAATAAACCTTTTACCCTCCCTAGCAATCAATGAATTATAAGTTAATATAAAAATATTTAAAAATATAAAAATTAAAATTGGCTAGCAAACCAGCAGATTTTTCCTTTACTTAAAAAAAAATCACTTTATTGAGGTATGATTGACATACAAAAAGCTGAACATCTTTAATATATGCAAATTGATTAGTTTGGCAATAAGTGTATACCCATGAAACAATCACCACAATCTGTGACATAAGCATATCCATCATCTCCAAAAGGTTCTTCCTACCCTCTTTATTTATGTACTAATTATTGTTATTAGTGATAAGAACACTTTACATAAGATCTATCCTCTTAGCTAGTTTTTAAGTATATAATACAGTATTGCCAACTATAGGCACTATGCTGTGCAGTAGATCTCTAGGACTTATTCATCTGCATAACTGCAACTTTGTACCCTTTGACTAATCCCTCCTCATTCACCACCCCACAGCAGATTTTTCTCGATGATTGAACTTACTGATGGTGAAGTGAGGGAAGCATCCTTACATGCTACTGGTGGCAGTGAAACCAACCTTGCTGGAAGGCAGCTTGAAAATCTATTTCTAGGACTATGTTTGAGAAAATAAATATGTACATAAAGATTTATATATAAGTATGAATATTAAAACATCACTTAAAATAGAAAAAAAATATGGAAACAAATGTCCAACATTCTGGTATTGTTTAAATAAAATAAGGTACATCCATAAGATAGACTATTATGTGGCTATGAAATCAAAGTTTCAAACAATGTTTAATTAATTGGAAAATGCTTAGGATGGATTTAATGAAAAAGCAACTTAGAAAAAAGTTATCTCAATCTTATAAAAATTATATGTATGTGTGTATGTTATATGCACTCAAAAAAACTTGGGAGGAAATAGTAACAGTGGTTTTCTCAGAGGTGGAAGACCAGAATTAGGATTATGGTGGTTTTAATTTTCCTTTTTAGTAATTTGTACGTTATAAACTTTCTCCATAGAACATGTGTTACTTTCATAATCTAAGAAATCTAACTTTAAAATAACATACAAGTTTTGAGGAAGAATCGGATATGATTTGCTTCAGTTCATGTTTGAGGTTAGAGTATGTTTTCAAGTTCTTTACCTCAATTTTCCTATTGAAATAAATATAGGTCTTTGAAACAAACGCAGCTTGGCTCCTTATGTTTTGTTTTGTTTTTTAAATAACACACCTAAGGCTATATTTACACTTTGCAAAGTAAAAAAAGGGGGAGAGGCAGTGGAATGGAAATTATATGCTTTGTTTTATAAATGTAGATGGCTAAGATGCGCCTGACTTTAAAGTGGATTTTAAGGATTTTATTAGATGTAATTATTGTCTCTAGAACAAAAGTAAATAGATAATAGTAAATTTTTCACTCTCACTTTTTGAGATTCCAACTTAAAAGAAAAATATTGAATAATGGTCCTCATTATTATTTTTGGTGACATTTGCTTAGTTGAAATGGTATAAAATATTGCCTATAAAAGGCAACAAATCCCTTTCAAGAAATGCATGAACAGAGTCTACGCTCCTGTTTGCATGACGTGAAAGGTCAGAGAAAATGGAATAAATCAGGGGGAAATCCTTTCTTGCACTAAAGGATTAATATCCCAAAAGCAAGAACACAATAACCTTTTATAATTCCTCCACCTGATTTAAATTAAAAGAAGAAAACCTTAGAACATATGCAATGCTTGGAAAACACTCTGACAGACTGCCAATGACCTTATTTTACTGTTTGTTATCCTGTCAGAAGAACTGACAAGCGTAACATTCTAGAAGAGAGAGAAGGTGATATAGGTCAATGCTGTGCAGATTTACATGAATATAGGAAACTAAGAGCCACTGGGTGAGCTACTTAAGTATATAATGTCCCAGATTTTCCTAAGAAAGCCAAAAAAGGCCTTTAGCATAGTATTCATATGGCTTCAAAGACTGCCTGCTTCTGACCCACATTATACCCAGCCTGATGCGTGGCCTCTCGTGCAGCTTTGATGCAGCGGCCTGTCTGCTCATTTTCCTTTGCTTTGCTTATAATCCTGAATTCACTGCATTGCCCTGAGAGAGCAGGTTCATGCCATTTAATAAGTAAAACAGGCTTGCTTTCTTCTCCTTTAAAACTTCCCAAACATTCTTCCCCAACTGCATGGGGAAGATGACCATTTTGTTTATTTCTTTTATTTATCCTCAGTAAGAACTTGATGATAAGTGGTACATTTATCTATTTAATAGTATATCTACTATGTATAAAAAGTTAATTTGTAGGTGAATTGAGTGAGAATTTCTGCCTTTTTCAGCAAACATGATGTTTATTTCTGTCCTTTTTTTTTTTTTGGATAGAAAAAGATACAAGGTTCTGGTGGTAGAATTTGGTGGCACATGTTTATGTACATCTAAGACTTCCCTAGAGTGATAACATGTTACTGTAGTTTTGGGGCTATTCATGTCATAAAGACTCTAACACTAATGGCATTACACAGGCTGAATCTTTGTATACAAACCAGTTTAAAGACAAGTAAACAAAAATCAGTTCAATTACCCAGTGGAAAACCCCTGTCTCTCACAGGCCTTTCCTTTCCATCCCAACCTTTTATTTTATTTATTTATTTTTTGCTCTCCACCCCAAACCTTTTATCAATTTTTGTCCAAACTGTGGGCAGACAATCACAGACTATGCTGAGAGGAATGGATTGGGTCAGAAATCCAGAAAATGAAACAACTCATTAGTAAACAGCATGAAACCAGAGTGAGACAGTCATTGCAGTCAGGGCACAGTTGGAGCTGTGACCCAGCTGTGTCTTTGTGTTTCAGTGTGGGACCGCAGCGATGGGGTGCATGCGTCAGTACATCAATGAAGTGCTGGATTTCATGGCAGACATGCATACACTAACCAAACTGAAGGTGAGGCGGCTCCCATCACTCATCTCCTAGGTTCGTGAAACATAGAGACACTCTTAGAGAATTGAACAGACCATGCAGGAATGTATTGCTACCTGGGGAGGCAGCTGTGGCTCCGCTGAATGATCCTGTCTTGGGGGTCTGAAGAACCAGGGCCCAGCTCTGCAAAGAGGGAAAGAAGAAGGGAAAGGATATTCACATGGCATCAGCTCTTTGCACAGCATTACTTTTGCTGTTTATTCAATTCTCACAATGTCCGTATTAAGATATTATCTTCATTTTACAAATGTAGAAACTGAGGCTTGGGATGATGTAGTCCATTGCTCAAGGTCACACTGCTAGTAAGTGGTGAAGTCAAGGTTGAACCTACAACTGTTGTGTCTCCCAATCCATTCTCTTTTCACCATTTCATGTAGCATCATTTACTTACCTTGAGACTCAGTTTCCTCATTTGAAGAACAAATCTAATAACACCTACCTTGCCTGACTGGCACAAGGTTTGGTATAAAATAATGTATGTAAAGAGACTTTCATAAATTGTAGCACGTTATGCAAACATAAACCATTTATTATTTTTATCTGTATCTAAGATATCTTCTTCAAGAAAATAATTTTTAAAAGGGTATAGAACAACATTTAATTTACATATGGCCAAATCCCAGTGAAGTTGTTGAATTTATTGGCGGTTTTTAGGACGGGATGAATTGCTGATGCAGGTCCAACCTCCCTGCCGTGATTCGACTAGGGAGCTACAAGATTAATAGTCTGAAAGATCTGAGGAAGGCCCTGGACAGAGGGCAGAAGAGAATGTAAACACGGTCCAGGGAGCAGCCAAATTGCAATCTGGCACTAAATGATTCTTTTTTGATAAACCGGAAACTAGTGATCCCAGAAGTTCACCAGCTCAAAATATGATTCCTTCATCACTGAACTCAGTTTTCAGACTTGGCTCAGATAATTCACAGTGTTTCTTGGTATAGGGATAGATTTGTAACTGCTAGGTGGAAAGTAGAATCAAAATTTAAGCTGATAATTTTGCATGGTATCTAAACCCAGTCATTTCTTAGTAAGTTCCCCTGTCATTTGCTTTTACGCTGGTTACTGATTGGTGAACCTGGTTGCCCACACTTACATGATTTTGATGTCTAAAGAAGAGGAAGCGATTTTTCCTAAATATTTTTAGCTTGTTTTGCAGACACTTTTCCAAGAAGGATCCACGATGATCAAAAGGTTGGGAACTACAGGCATAATCCAACCCTCTGACTTTACATGGTAGGAAACTGATCAGAAAGGTTAAATGGCAAGTGGCTTATCCAAGGCCACGCAACTACTTAGGACACAAGTGGGCCTAGAATCTAGTTCAGTGCTCTTCCTACCAGGCCACACTGAACAAAGAAATCTTTCTAAATTAATTCATCAAATATGTATTGAACACCTGTACTGTTCTTGGCTCTGTTCTGGGCATTGGGGATGCCCTGATGAGCAAAAGCAGACACAGTGACTGTCCTCATTTGATTTACAGTCTGGTAGTGGAGGCAAAATTTAATGAACATTTCACGCAAACTGAAGTAGAATTGTGACTCTCACATTGCTGTAAAGAGGGGGTAGACTGTGGCATGGACCCAGCCAGGGAGCTCAGGGAAGTCTTCACGGGAGAAGTGACACTTGAATTATGATCTTAGCAAGTAGGTGAAGAGAGTCAGGAACAGTATTTTGAGCAGAGGGAATAGTAGTGGGAGGGAACATGGAGAGCAGTGTGGCTGGAGCCACAGGATGAAGGGGTAGGATGCAGGGGTCTGCAGTAGCTAGACCGTTCCCGGCTCTGCAGGCCATGCTGGGGAATCCCCCCCCCCCGCCCTTTGTCCTAAGAACAATGGGAAGCCACTTAAGCAGTTTGAGCAGGTTGTGTGCTTGGACTGGTGACAGGAGGGGTGAAAATGACAACCTGATCTTTTAAGAAGAGTGACCTGGAATGTCTCCAGGCATCTGCCAAAGTTACAGAATTCCATGTGGTTTTGTAGAGTCACATAAAGACATGTTCCCAGCCTCTGCATGAAGATACCTTTGGTGGACATCTCAAAGTTGGGCTGGCTCAGATTGCAGCCATGGAGATCTCACGGGGCAACCACAGAGATAACAAAGCTGTGATCCGCTATCTGCCTTGGCTCTATCATCCGCCTTCTGCAATGCAGCAAGGGTAAGCCGCTTCTTATTCCAGGAATGAGGGTGAGTAAGGCAGGAAATGCCCCTGAGTTTCCTGGGGCTCAGCTACAGCCAATGAGTGCATTGAAGATCTGTGAGAGTGGAGTACGCTTGGTTGGGAAGGCGGATGCTGAGGCCCAGCTCCATACTCAACTTGCCAATCCAGAGCACTTTGTGACATGCTGCCAACAAAAGAGACTTGCCCTCAAACAAAACCCTCAGTCATCCTAGTGGATGATGAGTTAAATCGGCAGATACGTGTGAACACTTGCTTGGCCTCTGCCTTCAAGCAGCTTAGGTTCTAGCTGGAACAAAAGCTTAAGTAGACATGAAATAGAGCGCATGGAGGCAGAAGTCCCTGCCTGCCGCTAAGGGAGGCTGAAGAAGAGAGGGGCACGCGAGGGCCGGTTTTCCTGGGCACTCAGGTCGGGCGTGAGCCTGCCGTTTTGTGTGGTTAGCCTTCCTGGCTGGAGGAAAGGTTTGGAGGAGGGTGGGGGACAAGATTACTGCTGGGCAGGGCAATGTACGGCTGTGTCTTGTCTCTCCCCCTCTCTCCTCTCCCCTCCAGTGGGGATGGCAGAGAAGAACTTTCTAATGAGAGGAAGAAAGAGTTTAGAAAGAGAAGCTAGTCAGAGAGGCAGCCAGATTTGTGGAAGAATCATATTTAATCCTGTGTCACCAAAGGCTTCTTTGTTCAAGAAGCTAAGATCTAGGATTAGAGCAGAAAACAAGAAAAACAGATACATTATTTGGTTGACACACTGTTGCCTTGGTGTTTTATTTTATGTAATTGCCCACAAGACTACAGTTTTCATCCCTTCCTTCAATAAGGATTTATTGAGCACCCACAAAACAGAAAGCATGCAGTCACCTTTAACGCTTCCTTCTTCCCTAACAGGCCTAAGGAATTCATCGAATGTGTCTCCCACATCCGGCTGTTGTCGTGGCTGCTTTTGGGTTCCCTCACTCATAATGCAGTGTGTCCAAATGCCTCCTCTCCCTGCCTGCCCACACCTCTGGATGCAGGTTCCCATACTGCAGACCATCTTATTGTTATCCTGATTGGATTTCCAGAGCAATCAAAGGTAAGTGATTTCTGCATGATTAAGACCATATACACTGAAATTGCTAATGGAAACCGTTATCAGCCAATTATGTTTCTTTTCAGAAGAACATGCATTTATTGTCACTTGCCCTGCTGTAGATGTAAGAAAAGCAACTTAGTGCTAATGCCTTATTTAAAGTTGTTTAAATTCCCAGACTATATTTTTCTCCCCCTAAATTGTTTTTTGGCTTACTTTTATGAAGATAAATTATGGAGGCAAGCAAGATATGGCTTCCTAGGCATTTCTGTCTCAAAATAATGAAGAAAAATAAAAGGCTACAAATACAATAAAAATTCTGTGATCGGTTCTTAGAACCAAAGACAAAGTGGAAGAAAATTTCTGCTCTATCTTATTCTTCATGCAGTATCTTTTCAACTCAAATCTCTAGAGATACACGAAGATACAAAATGAAAATAAGAAGGCCAGTTGGGAACTCACTAAAGTTCACATTGGAATCACCCACACAGAGAAACTTTGTTAATTGTAGAGACAGACGATGTGCTTAAGGGAGGAAAGTAAACCCAAGGCAAGCGTCCATCAGGAGTCCATACAAGCAAACCATGCGCGTAGGTACTAATCAGCTGCGAGGAACCAAGGGCCCTTCCCAGACCTTAGACAAGTTCTGGAGATCCTGGTGGGTTTGGGGACAGCTGAGATTTAGGCCAGAGCAAGCTGACTGTGTGATAAAATAGAGCACCCATCCAAATGACCTGAATGATGTTTGCAAAAGGAAGTAGGCAGTCAGTTCCTGATAGTTCAACCCAGACCTGTGTTTGATTCTGAACCTTGGTATTTGTGATTTTGTGAGTTTGAGAAGTTACTTAACCTCTCTGAGCTTCATTTTTCATCTGTAAATTAGGTGAGAGGATGGCTTGCGAGTTGTGGAGGTGGTCTATGAAAAGTCTTCCGCAGGGTCTGTGGCATGTTGTAGGTGCTCAGCGCGTGCTTCCCGCCAGTAGGAGGACCAGCTCTGCTGCTGCCGCAGCTACTACTGTTACTATCATGACCAGGTGCCGGGCAGTGCGTTCTCATTTACTCTTCACCCCAACTCTTTGAGGAGGCTACTAATATCCCCATTCTACAGATGAGGAAACATCCTAAAATGGCAGAACGACTTTTCTGTTTAATCTAGTTTAGGGATGGGAATGTCAGTTTCATTAAAGGACAAGGGGGTGGGTAGATTTATTCAGCAAATTAAGGTGCCCTCTCTTGGGAAAGATGCTTTGTTCTCTGAGCACACTCGCACTGACTGAGTGAAGAGCAGACTGTTTTCAGGTGATGAATCACAAGTGTGTAGCTCAGATAACTCCTTTGTGCTTCGGTGGGCTCCCCGGCAGGGCCCCAGCTGTGCTGAGATGTGACAGCGCCCTGTCATCTTCCTTTTCAGACCTCCGTGCTGCACATGTGTTCCCTCTTCCACGCCTTCATCTTTGCTCAGCTCTGGACAGTGTGTTGCGAACAAAGTGCCGTAGCTACAAATGTGCAAAGTCAGAATGAACTCAGCTTCACAGCCATACTGACGGCTCTGCAGTTTTGGAGTAGGGTGACACCCAGATCCTTCAGCTAATGGCCCATAACAAAGTGGTGAGTTCACGGAGAAGGGTCCCCTCCACGATAGAATCTCAAAATGCTAGACTGCTCCTCACACTACCTGTTTCTTTACAGATCTCGGTTGTAAGATTGTATAAATGGATTGGTGGTTTGTTATAAGCTGGATGTTCTACTTGCATAAGGATTTCAGTTAAAAACAAAGCAAACAATAGTGCACGTCTAGTACGTGATGATGACTATAGTTAATAATGATATATTGTATACTTGAAAATTGCTAAGAGAGCGGATTTTAAGTATTCTCAGCACAAAGAATGATGAGTTTCTGAGATAATGCATGGAGCTTGATTCAGTCACTCCATAACGTATACATATATCCAACCATCATATTGTACACCGTAAATATTTTTTAAAAACCCCAAACAAATAAAACAAAGAAGTAAATTTAGTATAAACAATTTTTTATTTTCTCTGCCTAATGCCAAATGAAATTTAAATGACATTTCTTTTAAATGATATTTAAGGGTTGTTTTTGTGCTGTAAAGTCAGAGGATTAGCAGTGAGATTCATATTATTTTTGGATTCCAAAGCAATTTGGAAACACCTGAGCCAATTAGGTTTTCTATTTGCGGTGGTTTAAGAACAGACTGACCACAGGTGTTCATTCCACCGAGGCCTCAAAGCCTGAAAAGAGCCTCACCTTGTGGGGTTGACCTGGGAGGACCTAAGCTCTCTAATCGTCAAACCCAGTTCCATTTGAATGTAGATGGCTCACCAAGAGAGGGGCTGCTCTAAGCCTCAGTGGAAAGTGTGGGGTGTGGTTAACCTGAGTCTACTTCATTGAACTTGCTTGGATTGGCCCTCATGGAGTCATGATTGGAGGGTGTATGGAAGGAATTTACAAAGGAGTCCCTGGGTTCAGTTTGCTACATTGGAGGAAGTTTCTCAGCTGGGACAGTAGCAGCCAGTCTTGGCTATGGGGGCACCATCAGTGGTCTTGTCTGTGAGGGGCAGAGGGCCTGGAAGAACATCCTAATTATGATTCCAGGGTGCCCAGGAACCCGACATTGCACTGTCCACAGATGCATTCAGGAAATGATTTTTTAACTGATGGAATATTATACTAAGAAATATTTTCTTTTAGCTCTAATTGGAAAGGGGATTATATATTTCCTTTAGTGAAGCACTTTCTTTTCTTTACAGAAGCAGATGAAATAAGGCAATTCTAAGTAGAGAGATGTTTTAGTTCAATTTAAAGGAAATTTATGTGAAAATTTTTGGCCTTGCAAATAGTTCTGAGTACTATGGAGATAATTATATTTATTGGAGCACAGCTTTTAGTACTAAAGAAGAACTTGGAGATCAAGCATTCTGTTCTGTTATTTTACAATGAAACTGGGAACTTAAACTTGAGCTAGAGATTAAAATTTTCCTTCTATTGTCATTAGTGTTTTGATACCAATAATACCTCTCCTCCAAAGCACTCTTGATATTCAAATGTTACAAGTGAATTTGTTACCAATGGATTTTGTAATAAATGCAAATTAATTTTATTCTGAAAATTTTGTTAAACTGTACAAGCCAGTCCCTTAAAATCCCCCCCGGAGTGCTGCCAGTCTAGCTTTAGAAAGTTCTGATGAGAGATATCATCTGTACAGTACTTTTGAATTGTTCTAAGCATGGCTACCTTGTTCCACAGAGAATAAAGCCTCAGAGGCAGATCTGCAGTAAATTAAACAACCATTCCTCATGAAAAAACTGTGGAGAAAGGATCAAGATGGAGGAAAGGACCTAAGCCCAAAGAGTTCTATAGTTGCAAACGAAGGAAGCAGGAGCCATTTATCCTTTGGTGTGAGTTACGGTGCAGTGCAGAGTGGTGACATCAATACGTTCCGTTGGCAGCCCCGAGCTGGGTGAGGAAGGCATGACAATTGCAAAATCTCTGGTTTCTGGTTTGAAGTTTTAGAGGTGAATGAACACCACTGCCTGTGGTCCTCTATGATCATTATGTGGAAGGACCTCACAGGCACAGGATATCAGTCGTCTGGCTGCAGGTTTCCATGTCACTGGGAGTGGAATTGACTTTCATGTTTGTTGTTTCAGGTGGTAGAAATGGGGTGTCTCCATGTGATTAGTTTAATGGAGGCATTGCAAGAATGCAATTCAACCGTTTTTGTCAAGGTAGGAAAATCTTAATGACTTTTATAGACCATTTCTTACTACTAAAAACAAATGTGGATTTATTTGGATTGTCCTTTCTCAAGAGAAAAGTAAAACTGATTTAGTTTTAACATTCAAAGTTGGGGCTGGACGCACTGTTCTCCCAAGCTGGGGCTGGGGGGGTGGGAAGCTGAGGGCTTCAGCCACACCCCCCTGACATCTGCATCCAGCCCCGCAATGTCCCAACCCCCACTGGAAGCCCCCTGATCTCCCCTGCAGGACTGGGAGGGGTGCCAAGGCCTCCACCAGCCCCTTCCTGCTCCCACCCTGTTTCCTTCCCCTTCCTCTCTCTCCCTCCCCTCCAACCGCTCTGTAACAACATTGTAGAATGTAAAATAATAATAATATGAATAAATAAACTTAAGAAAAATTAAAATTAAAATTAAAAAAAGCTTATCGGGGACTGGAGGATTTAGGATCCTATAACAACCCTTTATTTAACCCAACTGTACATATTTAAAATGATTTAAAGTGATTATTGTTTGATTTTTTTTCTCTTGCTCTGCCACTGTGGCCAACTCTACCTGGGTTAAATATGTCAGACTGTGGTTATGTGTAACACAGATAATTAAAATCTTACTCAGGAAACTGATCTGAAAATAACCCTGTAGTAATTATAAATTGGTTGGTGGTACCGCACCTTGTAAAAGATAGCCAGAACACCAGGGAAAATACCGCAGTCTGTAATTGTATCCGGTGCTTTTATCTCAGACAAATTCATTTAGTTTCGAATATTGTTATTCTAAATCATTAGACAGTGTATGAAAGTAATTCAGGTATTTGTCATCAACTCAGGGACATCAGAAACAAGCAAGTGTGATTAAAAAGAATAAAGAGTCAAGAACTTGTTTTCTCACTCCCTTTACCTCCAGCTTCCCTCTGTTTCCTTTGCGTCCTGCCACCCCCACTCTTTGTCCCGCTGGTGCTTTTCCTTCCTCTTGTCCCCTTCCTTCTCTCCCTTTCACTTCCATGCTCTGTTATCTTGGCCGCCGTCACCACCGCCACCATCCACCGAAGTTCATCAGTTTGGAAACTTATAACTTGTTATTTCACTTCTTGGTTAACTCCACTCTTGGTCACTTGTCACGTTAAGTCACACTTTGCTGAAGAAAAGCAGCCCAATTTCAGGGAAAGCTTTCAGAACAGTGCAAGGTCATTGGTTCAAATGGGATGCATGTATCTCTGAGAGGAACTATGTGACTGACAACTAGGTGACCGTACCTGATTTTATTTTTTACAGTGTTGCTGAAGCATAATTTACACATGAAAAACTGTACCTAGTTAAAATGTACAGTTTGCTAAGTCTTGACATATATTATACCCATGAAACCATCACCACAATCAAGACAATAAACATATCTGTTACCTCCAAAAGTTTTCTCATGCCCGTTTACAGTGCCTGTGTTCCCTCACTTGCTATTCGTCTCTCTGACGTCTGGCAGCTACTGACCTGCTTTCTGTTACTATACATTAGTTTGTGCTTTCTGGAATTTTCTATAAGTGGATTTATACAGTACATACATGTTTTTCTGCCTTCTTTCACCCATAATAATTATATTGAGATGAATCCATGTTGTTGCATGTATCAGACCATTACTTTTTATTTCTATTTGTTTTCTTCTTTCTGATTACTTCAGATTTTATTTGCTCTTCTTTTTCTAGTTTCTCAAGGTGGGAGTGGAAGCTCATTGATTTGAGAATTATTTTTTCTGACATAAGTGATTAGTCCTATAAATTTCCCTCTAAGCACTGGATTAACTACATTCCACAATTTGGGATATTGTGTTCTCATTTCATTCAGTTCAAAATGCTTTCTAATTTCTTTTTTGCTTTCTTTTTGGGCCCACTGATTATATAGAAGTATATTATTTAGTTTATAAATATTTGGGGATTTCCAGAGATTTTTCTGTTATGGATTTCTAATTTAATTTCGTGGTAGTCAGAGAACATACGTTATGTAATTTGAATCATTTAAAATTATTGAGACTTGTTTTATGGCCCACAATATTGTCTACCTTTGTAAATGCTCTGCGTGCACTGGAGAAAACGTGTCTTCTGCTGTTGGTGGTCGGAGTTTCCGATGTCGGTTCAAACCTGCTGATAATGTTGCGCAAGTCTTCTGTGTCCTTCCTTCTATAACTGTTTACTTATTCTATGAATTATTGAGAAAGGGGTATTGAAAAGTCTCTATCACTGTGGATGTGTTTATTTATCTTTTATTTATCTTTTCAATTTTTGCTTTATATATTGGGAAGCTCTTTTATTGCATAAATGTTTAGGATTGTTATGTTTTCTTAATGAATTGAAATTATAGAATGTCCCTCTTTATCCTTGGTAATATTCTTTGATCTTTAAGCTGCTTTGTCTGATACTAATAAAAGTAGTACAGCTTCTTCTAACTAGTGTTAGGATGACATGTCTTCTATCCTTTTACTTCTAACCTATCTGTGTCTTTATGTTTAAAATGTATTTCTTATAGGCAGCATACAGTTGGATGTTGCTTTTTAAAAAATGCAATCTAACAATCCCTTCCTTTTGATTGGAGTTTTTATATCATTTTTATTTGATGTGTTTTGTGATATTGCTGGGTTTAAATCTGCCATCTTGCTATTTGTTTCCCATGTTTCTTAGTTCTTTGCCCCTGTTCTCTCTTTGCATCCCTTCTTTTGGATTAATAGAGGTTTTTATGATTAAATTTTTGATGTAATTTCCTCTTTGTCTAGTTTCTTAAGATGGAAACAGATAATTAACTTTCTCCTTTTCAAACATCAGTATTTAGTGCTCTGAGTTTCCTTTTAAGTATGGCTTTAGCTGTGTTACCCCAAATTTTGACATTTTCTTATTTTCATTTAGTTCAAAATACTTTCTAATTTCCATTTTGGGTTCTTCTTTGACACATAGGTTATTTAGAAGTGGATTTCTTAATTATCTTATTAGCTAGATGTCTTTGGTTGTTGTTTTACTGACTGATTTAGAGGTTATAGTGTGCATTTTTAACTCATCACAATTTGCCTTCAGGTGGTAGTAACCATTTCACGTATTGTATAAAACTGCACAAAAGTGTAGGTCCTCTTCCCGCTGCTGGCTTTATGCTGTTATTGTCAGATATTTTACTTCTCTATATATTATAAACCAAACCATACATTGTTATTATTTTTGCTTTAAAAACAGTCAACTATGTCTTAAAGAGACTTTTTTAAAGCATTATATTTATTTATATTTTCTATTATTGTCATATTTATATTTGCCATTTCCAGTGCTCTTCATTGCTTTCTATAGACCTAAACTTACATCTTTCGTTATCTTCCCTTTTGCCCAAAGGGCTTTGGCTAACACTTCTTGCATGGGTCTGCCGGCTTGCATGGGTTTCCTTTAGCGTTTGTACGCCTCAGAAAATCTTTGCCCTTCATTTTGAAAGTTAATTTCCCTGTGTATTGAATTCTAGATTAACCGGGTTTTTCTTGTTTTGTTTTGTTTTTTAGTACCTTAAAGCTATTGCTCCTCCACTGTTTTCTTGCTCACATCGTTTCCAACAAGAAATATGTGGCGGTGTTATCATTTCTCATCTGTATGTGATATGTCTTTTTTCTCTGGCTGCTTGAAGATTTTGTCTTTGCCACTTTTGTTAAGCAATTTGATGATGATATACCTCGGTATAGTTTTTTCTGGGCTTGTGAGCTTCTTGGATATGTGGATTTATAGTTTTTAGTAGATTCAGAAAAGTGTCAGCCATTGTTTCATCAACTACTTTCTTCAGTGCTTCTATTCAACATGTTCAGTCTCTCCTCTACATTTTTGACCATGTTGAATATCGTAATAACTGTTCTAATGTCTATGTCTGCTAATTCTGTTATCTGTGTCATTTCTGTTTTTTTCCCATTGATTGATTTTTCTCGTCATTGGTGGGTCACATTTTCCTATTTCAATTCATGTCTGGTAATTTTTTATTGGATTCTTGAGACTATAGATTTGACTATCTTGTGTGCTGGATAGTTTTGTATTCATATAAGTATTCTTGAGCTGTATCCTGTGACACAATGAAATTACTTACAGATATTTTTATTTTTTGAGGCTTGCATTTAAGCTTTGTTAGGTAGGATCAGAGCAGCATTTTTTCTAGGGCTAATATTTCTTCACTACTTCTGCTACTGCTACAGCACTGTCCTTGTGAGTGCTTTACTTGATAGTCTATGAATTACAAGATTTTTCCACTCTGACTAGTAGGTACACAAACTATTCCTGGCCCTATGAGATCACCAGGGATTATGCCTTCTAATCTTTTGGAGTTGTTTTTTTCTTCAGTGTTAGGTAGTTCTCTTCCCTGTGTGCTCTGCTCAGTATTCAGCTGAAGCCTCAAAGGGAACCCTTTGCAGATCTTTGGGTTTCTCTCTCTGTGTGAGCTCTCCTCTCCAGTACTCTGCCTTGCAAACTCTAGCACCTCTGCCTCCCTGGACTTGCTGTATGTCTCCTCAACTCAGGAAGATGCCAGGCTCTACCTAGGTTCCTCCTCCCTGTGCTGCAGGGAAAACTCCCTCTAGGTGGTGAGCTGGGATGACTGCAGGGCTCACCTTGTTTGCTTCTCCCTCCTCAGTGATCTCTGTCCTGCACTGCACAATGCTCAATGTCTGGAAACCATTGTTGTATATCATTTGTTTGGAGTTTTAGTTGTCCAGGCAGGAGGGTAAATCTGACCTTTGTTATACCATCATGGCTACAATAGAAAGTTTTGTCATCAATTTTAATTTTGAGGGCTGGAACAAGTAGAGGTGAAATGAATATTTCCAACCAAGCAGAAGTCTTCCATTTATTCTGTAGCATAAACAAAGATAAGAGGAAACGTTTCACTTTTATTTTTGTAAAAAAACAATGTATTTTTTTTTTAATGTCCTTTAGTTTTATGGATATTGTTTCTGGAGAGGGAAAAAACCCAACCAATTTACTTTATTATAACATGACAGAGCCCCCAAATAAATTACATCTAATTCTTACTAACAGCTTTGAAAGAATCACTAGCAGAAGAGAACTAAAATGGATGTTATTACATAAGTCAAATTAGCGTTCTGTAAATAGGATGACTGCTGGGTTATATAATCCTATCAATAATGATGAGCTTTGACCTGATGCCTTTAGTCAGGTGATCTGTAAATCACAAACCTGAAGGTTCCTTGCAGGTGCATTTTAGAATCACATGGTCACAAGTTACATCAGTGGGAAAATAACAAAACCCCTTTTAAAACCAACATCACCGTTTCCCTTGCTTGCCTCATCTGGGCCCTCAGTCCCAGGGACAGACTGGGAGGGCGTGTACCCAGGGCCAGGGCACCCGGTGCTCCCCGGCCCCCAACCCTCCACAGTCCCTCAGAATTCTTACTGGGAGGTTAGTTCAAGTTGTTTCCCAAATATCAAGTCAAGAGGCATATGGGCCTGTTTCCGTATTAGTCAAAGGCCAACAAAAATCTGTAGATTAGGACCCCCAGGGCCTGCTTTTTGCTGAGCAGATGTTGTGGGGGTGATGGTTAGACGAGCTATTTTTTCCCATTCATAATGTTTAGATGAACTAGTCCTACTAAGGGCCAGGGAGCATAGCCGTATCTGGTACCAACCTTTGTAATCCCAGTTTTGTTACAAGATTGGGGGGTCTGGGGGAGGCATGGAGAGGGTGTCACTTTCTGCTATTTGGAGTTTGAGTTCAATGCCATCTTCTGGTACACACCATACTCCATTTCCAAACACAATTTTTTGTTAGAGGCAGAGCATTAGCTGGCCTTGACACAATGCTGTGTTAGGGATGTTTAGGAGTAAACGTCGATGGAAGTCAAATTAGCAAACTGTGTACATCAACAGAATGTTAAAAGTAGAGCAACAGCCAGATTTAGTCTTGGGAGCAGAACCATAAAGAGAAGTCATTTATCACTTCACCAGGTTTATCTTTAAGAAACGATTTTGATGAATTCAGTGAGACCAGCAGCCCATGGCTATGGCTAACTATGAACTACAAGGTCAGCGATACCCTGTCTGCCCCACTGCCTTGCCAACAGGCTCTCCTCCTGGGTCTTTGGTTTCATTCCTTGCATCTCTGTCCTCCACTTGGCCCAGGCTGGAAACCTGAGCCTCTTCTTTGACATTTTCCTCACTCCAAAGAGCAAGCTCGTCCTGGGACCCTCAGGGGATGTCTCTGCAGGCAGCATCCCTCTCCATCCCTAGAGACTGTTCCTGGACCATCGAGGCAGCCTCCACTCTGGGCCCTGCCTCCATTCTCCATGGCTTCCTCCCCCTAGTCAGCAGACTGCGGCCCCAGTGACCCTTCGGCAGCACAGTCCTGCTCACGGTGATCGGAGCCCACTTTGAAAATCGTGTTGAATTTGAAATAAAATCCAGCCCCCCTCATTGGGCATTCAGGGTCATCTGTGGGCAGATGATGAGAGGCTCCAGCTTCTGCTTTTCTGAACTCATTTTTCATGACCCTCTCCTAAGGACCTCACACATCAGCACCACACAAATGCCTCCCTCCCTGATCTCTCTGCCCACCCCCACCTCTGAGCTTTGCTTCTGCTACTTTCTCCCTTGCAGTGCCCTTGTATTAGTTTCATAGGGCTACCATGACAAAGTACTACATTCTGAGTGGCTTATACAACAGAACTATATTTTCTCGAAGTTCTGGAGGCCAGAGTCTGAGATCAAGGTGTCAGCAGGGCTGGTTCCATCTGAGGCTATGAGGAAGGATCTGTTCCAAGCCTCTCCTCTAGCTTCTGGTGGTTTGCTGGCAGTCTTTGGCATTCCTTGGCTTGTAGATCGCTACCTTCACATTTACGTGGAATTTTCCCTCTGTGTGTGTGTGTTCCCTTTCTATGAGGATCCAACCATATTGGATTAGGGGCTCACCCCACTCCAGGATGACCCCATCTTAACTAACTACATCTGAAACAACCTCATGTCCACGTAAGATCACATTCTGAGGCAGTGAGGGTTAGGAAAGATTTTGAGGAGATAATTCAATCCGTAACATTCTACTCCTCTTTTGGAGTGGAGGGTTGGAAGGAACGTGGAGTGAGATGATATGATGCATGTAGCATAGTAAGGATCTGAGATGTACTGAGGTAAAGAAACTAGCATTTCCTAACTTACTGGATCATAGCCCCTCTCCCCCATTTAAAATTTAAATCTCACCAAACTAGAGTTTTGTGGAACACGGCTCGGGAAGTGTTCTAGTCTGTCCCAACTTTCAGATTTACAAGGCTATGTATATTTACTTATATTTTGAAGGACTAAAACATGGCCAAGAGACCAAAGCAGAGATCAGGGAGCTGCTCCTGGAAGCACTTGGGCTGGGGCACCCCAGTGATCTCCTAGGAAGGGCCACATCATAGGGGTGAAGGGCCAACCAGAGAGGTGGCAGAGGGACAAGTCACCCCAGCAGGGTCTTGCTGTTTGTCTGCGTGTGCACCCACACTCTACAAATGCCCGGCTCGATCTTGCTGTATTTCGCCTTCCAAATCACAGCCAGGAAACTCTAGGGGTTGTCTTTCTGTATCACTGAGGCATTCTGACCACTGCCCAGCGGTATTTTCTTAAGGACTATGTGCAAATAGAGTCGCCATTCCACTTGGAGACTCAGTTCTAAAGATCCCTTGGAGGAAATTCTATTTCAAGAAAGTGAGGATTTAATTAAATAAATACACATTGAATTTCCCTACTTGGTAGCTTTCAAGAGATAATCAGTCATTTACTCTAAGGTGTGTATTTCAGGCACTCATGTGGTGCTTATTAACCTCTAAATGCCACCAGCTCAGCAGGGTTTGGCCTCAGAAAGACATTTTGCTGATAATGGGTAGCTCCACAGCAGGGCCCCACATCCTTGCATGAAGCTAGAGGGGTTTGGTGTGGCCTGTTTCCCCTCGCAGTAGTCGAAGCTTACGTGGGATAAGGGCGAATGATAATACCAAAACTTCTGTCTTCCTCCACACAGCGGATACCGGTGTGGTCGCCAACGATTCAGTCAAATACGCAGGTAAGTCACCCCTGGGCTTCCTGGAAGCTCACTGTCCTCCAGAGAATATCAGACACTCACAGGGATTGTTGATGCTCCACTGACTATGGAGAAGGATGAATTCAACTTGCTTGTGGTCTTAGAGGGCTGATCATTGAGGAGACCCTATGGGACAGGTAAGGGGCCTGCAGGCAGAGGCTGACAGCAGAAGCTACTGTCCTGCCGGTCACTGGTGATGACAGTGCAGGTGGAGGGGGAGTAGCCCAGAGTCCAAGCGAGGCTCAGCCCACTGATGACAATCAGGCTGAAAAGTCACCTCATCTCTGGGGAATAACCATGGGATCTAGGCCCAGGCACATCTAGTGATATTTCCTGGCCACTAAGGTTGATTTTCTACAATGGGAAGAATTCTATTAAGAAAGGATAACATTCAATGGATGACAGAATTAGGCTTGAAGGAACCTACCCCCTCATTTTGCATATGAGGAAATTTAGGACCAAAAGGAAGAGTGACTTGGACAGGGTCCCACGCCTGGAAGGGGAAGACCCTGGCTGAATGTGTTTCCCAATCCCAGGCCTCACCTTGAATGATGCTGTCATTGATGCTGTTTGTGGCCACTGGTGGGGGCATCAGCACTGCTGAAAACCTCATCTCAGTACTGGTTTTTCCTGGGAAAAGTGAGTTGCTTGTACTTCCACCTTGAAGCATTGCAGATTGCCTCTCGCACCCATTTCTTTCTCTACTTTGTGGCAGTCTGTGGCGATTTTACATTCACAAAGTGCCAAGAGAAGGCTGAGAGAACTTGATGCGAAGCTAGGAGAAAGAAGAAGAGCTTTCGTTCCCAGCTGCTTCATGTGCACTCACCTGCGGACAGAGAGACTAATCGTCATTAAAACATAATGAGCACTTACTATGTGCCAAGTTCTGTTCGAAACTCTCTGTTCACTCATTTATCCTTACAACCTCCCACCCTGCTAAATAAAGGTTACTACCTCCACTTGACCCACGAGAAAACCCAAAACAGACGGAAAACCTTGTTCCCAAAGTTGCCTACAGAGGAGCCAGGCTTTGCACCCAGGGAGCCTGTCAGCAGAACCCTGTGCGTCCCCAGCACACTGGGCCAAGTGGGATGCAGCTCCTGGGGGTAAAAGTGGGTGTCAGCCCAGATGCTGGGGTGTCAGCTTCATGCTCCTGTGGCATGTCATTTGAAGGATAGATTGAGCCAGGGTGACTCTAGAAACATGGTACGGGCCCATGTGCCCTGCCCTGAGCGCTGCCAAATTTGAGAGTTTGCCAGACAGCCCGAGCCCAGCGTAAGTTCTTCTTGCAGAAGCAGCCCCGGTTGCCGCTTCCCGAGTTGCCCGTGAGCGCTACGAGGAAACTAACCCATCTCGCCCGTTCCTAACAGCACTTGTCTGTGGGCCTCCAGCTTCGCCTCCAGGCCATTCAGAACGACGTGAACCACCACAGCCTAAGGACACGCCTGGTGGCCCTCCGCAAGTGGCTGCAGTGCACCCAGTTCCAAATGGCCCAGGTGGAGAACCAGGCCTCAGAAGCAGCCTCTCAGTTTATCCTCTATGAGCGGACTCCTCGGCTGTCAGCGTCAACACTCTGGTTCAGCAATAATGGGTTTAAAAACAAAACAATTGGATCCAAGCAGTTGGGGAACATATTGGTACTGTACGTTCTCTTTCTAGTTTAGTGAAAGACGTGCAAAGGCCAGAGAGGGCCACTAACGAAGCTTTCTTGCTCCACACATTTCTGATGACTCCTTGGGCTACCTGATTAAGTGTTTCCTTACATTACTTTTTAAACACCAAATCATTTTTCTTTAACGAACTTCTATTTTTTTTAAGAAAAAAAAAATAGACTGGTGGGTACTCACAGAAAAGTTGTATAAATCCCCCTGTTGCTGTTTTTGATGATAGAGAATAAATAGGGTTTTTGAAACCTTTGTAGTGTTTTTTCTTAAAATCCACTCTTGGCAATGCAATAAAAAACCCGTCACCATAAGCCAGTGACACCTGCCTGGAGCTTTTGGTCATTACCCTGGGAAAAGTGGCAGCTTGCGAGGAACATTACAAAGTGCACTTAGAAATTAGGTGGTTAAACTGTGCGAACTGTTTCCTTTGTTTTATAATATCATCTTCCAAAACTGTCCAGTAAGTCTTATTATTTTTAAAACTAGTTTTTCAACTCATGAGTTCTAGGCTGTACTTTCTTGTAAACTTTATGATAACCGCTTTAGTTTTGTGAGTAATAAATTCTATTCTTTTGTTAATACTTGTATACAACTCAATTTAGAACTGTAGATTGCGTACTGGACCCGGCGAGTCCCCGCGCTGGCACAGAGCTGCACGGAGTGACGTTTCATACAACGGAATTTGAATAGTGTAAGAGCACCAAGGTTTCTCAGCACTTATACGTAGCATTTGACTGTGCATTCCAAATGAAATGTCTTTTCTTTATCCCTGTAATACACTGACTAAAAGAAGACTTAGTACACATTGAAGCTGTATATTGACATGCTATTAAATGCATTTTATTTTTATTATCTTTTCGAGCCTGGGGTTATTTAAAAACAATTTGTAGAGCTAGAGCTTAGTTCTAAACTTTTAGAACTCCTAACTTCCCTTAAAATTTCAATTATTTGGAGGAAAAGGCTTGCTTTCAGGTCGTTTGGTGAGAGAAATACACAACTTATTGGAAGCCCGTTCTCTAGGAAGGACTTTGAGGGCATAGGACGGGGGTCCTTTTTTCTTTTCTGTTTTTTCTTCTTCTTTCTTCTGGGAGGTCTGACATCTCAGTGCTTCTCAGGGGAAAACATCTCCTCAGATGTTTGAGTGTTTGACCTGAGTTCTAGAGAGACAGATGGCAGATCTTCATTCTTATGAAAACTAGCAGGGCAACAATAGGACCCTATGTTAAGCACATAGAACTTATTTCTCTTTGTATTTTACAAACAAAGTCTTCTGAAAGGCCTTGGCCCAGTCAGAACTCTCAGTGCCAGTTGCGTTTGGCTCTGCTTCGGTGAACATTTTGTTCTGTATTATAGTGAGTTGTGCATATATTTCTCTCTCTGTAAACTGTGACAGCTTTGAGGGTGTGGACTATCTCTGTATCGCCAGGGTTTGGCACATAGTATGTGTTTAATTAATGTCTGTTGAATTGAATGGACTCAGTTAAGCAACAGGTCTTTCTTGGGCTACCCCAATGGGCTCAGCAAGGGCTGAGTTGTGACATTCTCGATTGGGGGCAGGGATTCCTAGAGGGGCTGACAGAAACAGGCGGAGGCCCTGGCTGCTTTCCCTGTGAGGGGTTTTCTGACTTTTCCATCCAGACTTAGCTGTAGGCCTGGCTCTCGGCTAGCCCCGAGCCCACCCTGCCCCAAGCAGCCAGGACCTTAGTGGCCCCATCCTGCCAATAGACAAGGCCCACAGTTATTCTCAGCTTCTTCTCCAGCCCTCTCTTCTTTGCTCCGTTCTTTGAATGGGCTTCCGCCTCAGCTTCCCTTGTGTTTGCCTGCTCCCGCTAGGGCTGGCGATGAGCCCTCAACTCGGAGCCCTCTGGGCCCCATTGAATGCTTTCCCTTGTCTGCATATGTTTCTTTTACCACAGCCCCAACCTGGGGTCTTGGTCCCACTCAGACAAATCTCTGTCTTTGCCCTTGAGAACTGTAACACTTTTATTCCGCCAGCCTGACCTGAACACTGCCCCTGCTAACACCCAGCCACGTCACTGGCTGATAGAGACCAGTGAGCATCTCCAGCCTATCCTGCACCCACACATTTCCAGTGGTACCTTCTTTTGTTTCTAAACTGTATAGTCTAGAAAGTCTAAAATATTTATCATCTGGCCATTTACATGAAAAATGTGCTGACCCCTGGCCTAGGTGAAGGCCACTGAGGAATACTGAGCTAGAACCCTTGCATGGATTTCTTTTCCCTACCACCCCAGGGGTTTTGGGATTCCATTATTAGTGTTTCCTTATCTGTAAAATGGGGACAGTGACACATTCTACCTCATAGGGTTGTTGAAGTGATGAAAGAATGCAAGAAAAGAGCTTAGGGCAACACCTGGCACGTGGTAAGCCCTCAAAAGTTATCAATTATTATTTTTATTCTCATGTTAAGACCTAGAGAAGTAAAGCTACTTGCCCAAGGTCTTGCAGCTAGCAAGGGGCAGAGCAGAGGCTTGACCACAGGCTGTCTGACCCCCAAGGACTGTGCTCCCAACCACTGCCCATAATAACTCCTGCTGTACCGCATGCCAGCCCCAGGTGACAGCTGTGAAAGCAGAGCAGAGGACACAGAGATCCCAACCAGTTTACCTGATTCGGATTTGGCCAGCGCTAATTATCGGCTTAGAGGAAGGCCAAGGAAAAGACTGTTTTCCTTTCCTCATGGAGTCCTGCTGGTTTCAGAGTATGAACAGAACATTCTGGGATTCCCAAGGGTGGAATGGGCCAAAGTCTCCAAATGCATAGATTCCATTCTGAATGATTTTTTATAATGGGTATGCCTCTTACCTGTGGGGTGACCTTGGACAAGTTAGTAAACTTCTCTGGACCTCTGTTTTTTCCTATTTGTAAAATGGAGCTATCTACCCATCTCCCTGGGGTGAAAAGCTCAAATGGGCAGAGGACTGTGATGGTGCTTGCGAGACTGTGCTGGAATCTACACACCTCTGGGAAGACCACACAAGGGGACAGCTCACAGCTGCTGGCTCACTTGGTTTTTCCTTCAGCCAGTGCCTCAGAATCAAGACCTACAGGACCCTTAGGAGCCAACATATGGTCATTAGCCAAGAGTGTCCAGTGTCCACTGTATGCCGTTTCTTTGCAAGCATGTCAGTCTGCCTAACATCAGGATATTTCCAGCAAATCTCTTCCCCGAGAGTCTCATCTGAGGCCAAGTGTTTGCAGGAACTTCATCTCCATTTCCAAGCTACAACAGGCCAAGTAAGATTGGATTGGATCAGAGAAGAGGGGTTATCCACCAAGACTCTTTCATGAGCTGGGATTGAAGGGCCTCTGGCATTAATTGGACAATGCAAATCATTTATCATACTTCTAATTAATTTGCAAATGTGTATATTGGGAAAATTGAGTATTTTGACAGGAATGGCAGGTACTTAAGAAAGAGTGGTTGGAACTCGGTGGAAAAGTACCAAACCATGTTTTCATGAAATTCAAACCCTTTGGGAGATGGCTGGGGTGTTACTAGTAAGAGGCTGGCCAGTTCCTTCCACTGACAGGAGCAAGCAGGCAGCCTCCTGGGAAGGGGATTCAAGAGAAAACACAAGAACCACCATTTATTGAGCATCTACTAGGTCCCAAGAACTTTACATACACTATCTTTGCTCCTCTTAGCCTGCTCCCACCCTTGAGATAGGTGTTATTAGTATTCTCATTTTGCAGGTGAGGCAACGGAGGCCCAGAGATTAAGTGCCTCATCCAAGGTCACATAGCTGGTGGTAGTAGCATTAGTGCCAGAAGGCCACCTGACTGCCTGCAAGTCACAGCATCACTCAATGTCAATTCCTCTTCCTTTTTTTTGGGTCTAGGCTCTTTTGGCTAAAATGTGCCAGGGGTAGGGGGTAGAGAAATCTGAGGACTTTTTTAAAGGCCGCTCAGTCTTATTGGCATCTCTGTTTATTAATTGTCTATCATCAATTTCAGTCAAGCCAGCATTGCTTCATCTGACAAGGGCATTTTTCCCCTTGCTTTGGGAATTCATTTATATGAAAAAAACTATGGATTACAAATTAAATCACATTTAGTTTCCCACTTAATATAATAGTTTTATAAAAAAGAATAAAATGGTGTGAATTAAAAATTGTGATGATGAAGTGTGTTAGATTTGGAGCCTATTGAGAGTTCACTCAGCCCTGAGGAGACTTGCCCCTAATTAATTATAGCCCGAGCTACCATGTAGAGGGCTCACTAGAAGGCAGGCACTTTCAATATGTAGCCATCTCATTTAATCTTCACAACAATGGCGTGTGGTAGGCACTTCTGTTATTAACCCCATGTTAGACATGAGGAAACAGGCACAGAGAGATTAAATATTGGCAGGGGTCATTCAGTAAAAGAGCTGGATATGCCTCCAACGCCCAGGTTCTATGTCTTATATAATACTGGTAGTTAAAAGGTAATATCGTTGGCTGCTCATCTGACCAACAACGTAACCTAGAATCATTTAGATCAGAAGTCACCAGCTGGCAGCCTACTGGCTGACCTTGGCCCACAGCATATTTTGTTTGATGAGCTTGAATTTTCTATTTCTTCTTTTGGTTTGAATACCTTTGGTGGAGCATGCAGGCTACTCTGTGAAGCAGGAAGAACCAACACAACCGTTTCTAGGCAGAACCCTGTTGCCCCGGGTTGGTTTACAAGGCCTGGCGTGTCTCAATCACGCCAGGCCCTGCAGGCCTGTGAGTTTGCTACCCTGGTTTAGACGGACCCGCTCATTTTATGGGCCCAAGAGGGGATGGGATTTCCCCAGCATCACTCAGCAAGCAAGCCAGTGGCCACGCAGGACTTGGGGCCGTGCTCTCAGCCCCAGATGGGCCCTCCTTTCCCTGGCATCACTCCTCTGCCCCCACCTGCATGGCACAGGGCTGGTGGCCGTGCCCCTCCACACGTCCACCCGTCAGTCTCCACCCTGTTTCCTGCTGGGGCTGGTCTCTCCAGCCCATCACCGTCCTGGATTCTTCCTGCTCAGAGAAGCTGAAGTCAGGGGCGTGGTGCAAGGTGAGGCCCTGGCACCAGCTCTTCCCTGCAGGTTGCACAGGACCTTTGCGGAAGCCACGGATTTGCCTGTTACAGGAACAAACAGCTGGCTTTTTCATTATTCAGCCCAGACAGGCACCCGGAGGCTGGTGAAGAAGGGAGCCTCCTGGGGCTGCCTTGCTGACACCCTGATTTCCATTCCTTGAAGTGGCCACTTGGAAAAGAAAGAAACCATCAAGTAATCAAGCATGAAGGACGGACACACTCTCCAGGTGAGGACAATCACACTGCCCAGAAGGGGGTGCTGGGGCGGAGGGTGGGGGGCTCTGCAGACAGCAGGGTGTGCCCAGAGCCTTGGGCTTAACAGTGCAGAAGCTGGGCCCCAATGCTGGCCTTGGGGCTCAGGGTTCAGGGAGGCAGAGGGAGGGTATGCAGACACAGGCTTGGCAGCCAGATTGATTCGGGGATGGATTCTGGACTTTGTGGCTGACCTGCTCTCTGACCACAGGCGAGTCACTTAATCTCACTAAGCCTGTTTCATCAACTGCAAAATAGAGATACAATTCCTCTCTCCTGTACAGAATAAACGATATGATGTCTGTCAGGGACTTAGCAGAGAGAAGAAATCGCAAACAAGAATAGGAGCTACTCCTGTTCTGTGTGTTCCTGGCTCTGTGTTAAACGCCTCACATTCATGCAGCCATTTACCCTTCAAATTGTAACACCATGTGACAGCTGGTGTTTTGCTGAAATGAAATCACAGCTTGCAATGGGTATTTGGCTCCGATTCCCCCGCGTGTGGCATTCCCACACTGCTGAGCTTTGTGCGGTGACTCAAGGCCCCCACGTTTCTGTGTTTAAATGAGCAACTGGGAGCTCCTCCGTATGCACGTTCTGTCAGCATTTGGACTTCTCGTGTTGTGAGCACATCATTGTGTTTGTAATGGGGATACTATTTTGAAAATAATAAATGGATATGTTCTTTATTCTTCTCCAGGAAACCATGTGTCCCAGTCTAGTTCCATGGATGGTGTGGGGCAGGAGATTAGGATGTAGGGAAAGTTCTGGTCAGACAGAATGAAGGAGCAGAGAGCCCACCTCTTCTGGAACCCCTTGGACGTTGGCAAAAGCAAAAGGGAGACCAATGTAGGGCAGGGCTGGACATGTCTTCACCTTCCCTTTTAGGGTTGAGGACATTGTAGAATGCCCGGTGGAAATGCACTGAGGAGCCCTGGAAGATGGTGGCACATAAACCTCCAGGAGACATGTCCACAGCCTCCTTTGGCCCATGTAATCGTGCAGAGTCCACAAGTCCCCATGAGTCTGGTGTTGAGAGAGCAGGAAGATGGGCAGAGGCCATGGTCAGGAGGATGAGACTACTACAGCCTGGACATTTGCCACTGGATTGGTGGTGGCCAGCTGGTCACCCTCCAAGGCCAGAAGGGCCCAGGCACAGCCCTGCAGCCACCTGTTCGGGAAGCAGCCTAGGCCAGCTTCTCTGCAGCAGAGACCTGCGAGAGCCCAGAACACACCATGTGGCCTGAGACCAGCTCCCCTGCACCAGAGACTAGAGTCACCTGCTCAGGGGCACACATGGGTGCTTCTTAGAGGGGAGCAGGCCCAGGGAAGTTGTCTCAGACTAAGCACCTACCCCCAAGCAACTGAGTTGTCCAAAAGTCACCAGTGAAAGCAGAAGAGGCCAAAATGCTGTCAACTTGCAAGTTCAGGTTTTCCAGCCCCACCCGCACCCACACCCAGTGAGGCGGGGGCTTCCGACAGTTACGTGAGATAAAATGCTCTGTTCTTTTCTTTCAGCCTGTGTGCACTGTTTTAAATTTGTAACCCGCTATTAGTAATTAATTAATTCCACAAATACGTCCCTTGCCAAGCATGTTTGAATGTTTGGAGGCTGGAGATTTGGTAATGAATAAAACCAAAAACCAGAGAAGGCCCCTGTTCCCACGTACTTTCTATTCTAAGAGAGAAGAAAGACAGTAAACACGTACACAGATTAACTGTGATTCTTAGGTGGTGAGAAGTGCCGTATTGAAGATAAACTAGGGTGACAGAATGGAGGTGGTCAAAACAGAGGTGGTCAAAGAAAGCCACAAAGTGGTAATTGGGGAAAAGAGCCAGCCAGGTTTATCTTCCCATTTTACAGATGAGAGAACCGAGGCGTTGAGAGAGGAAGAGCCTTGCTGGAAGTCACATACTAAGTGATTTGTGTTAGATCCAGAAATCCTTGGCTAAATGTCCTGTTTGTTTCCCAAGGGCTGGAAGGTAATTGGATGCAAATCCAGCTGGAACGGACCATTTGAAATCTAAGAGCCTGTCTGAGTTGGAAGAGCCCGGAACCTGTAGCCACACAGAGCTAGGTCTCAATTGCAGCTCGCCCACTTACTGCTTCTTTGACCCTTGGTACACCCCTTAACCTCTCTGAACCTCAGTTTACTCATCTGTAAAATGGGGGTGATCTCCTAGACTTGAGGGGAAGGTTAAAAAGAGATAAGGTATATAAAGTGCTGGGAAGCTGGCCCTGGGTGCTCCTTTACCTCCACACTGGTGTCACCGTCTCTGTGAACATTGCGGATCCATTGCCACCCACAACCTGCTCCTGGAGGGCGGGGGACCTATCTTGCTTCTCTGTGTCCCCAGGACACGGGATGGGTCTCCCATCAAACACCTGGAGTATGAGTGGGCAAAGTCTCTCACAGGGCTGCCAGGTTCAGACAGCAGAGCACAACACGACCGAGGTTTCCGTGGGAGAGAACAGAAGCAAGAGCTAAGCATGCAAGGTGGTCTGTGCTGCCCAGAAAAGGGGACATTGCTCTGGCTGTGTCCATGTGTGCATTTGCGTTCCATGTATGTTCAGGGAGGAGGCAGCTTCTGAGAGGGACCTGGACAGCAGATAAGAGGGCCATGCAGAAATGAGAGACAGACCTGCTGGGCCAGGACAGTGAAGCCCGGCAGAGGAGTGGAAGCAGGAAACACGAGGCTTGTCTGGGTTGCCGGATGGTGGGGGTTGGGTGGTGGAGGGTGGGGGTGTGCAGAGAGGCTGGGGCTGGGGAGGGCAGCAGGGCCCAGGGCAGCCAGACTAAAGACTGTGGCCACGGATGGGCCCATAGCAGCCAGTGAGCAGTGGGGAGGGCTCAAGGAAGTTCAGGGGGTCAGACAGTGGCTGGCTGGAGTGAGGAAACAGGTGCAGGGGAGAGGGACCGGAAGTGGGGCGGCTGGTATGGGGATAGGTTGGGCCAGTGGAGGTGGGATTGGAGAGCAGATTGGGGGGCCACGGCAGGACCCATGTGATGCGAGGGTGGGGAGGAGCCGGGACCTCTGATGTTTTCCAGCTGGGACATTGGGTGAGGGATGTTGAACCCGATTCTCTGTATTTGGGCACTGACCGAATGAATAGACACATGATGGACAGCCAAAGCCAGGAGCCGGAGGATGCACGTTCAGCAGGGCCCAGAGAGGAGGGGAGCACGGGGCTTGGGAGAGTGCTGCTCACCCAGCAGGGGACGGGGCAGGAGAGAGATACACCAGGGAAAGGTAGATGGAGCGCCTGGAGCCCTGGCTGGGGGCACCGTTTGTGCCAGGGGTGGAGACAGGGAATCCAGCTTGTGTCATGGGATTTGTTAGATGCTTACAGCGGAATTCGGAAGAGAGGAGAGCAGAAAGGCATTTAGTGCCTGGGTGGGGGCAGGGTGGGGGTGACAGAGGAGGGGGAAGTGGTAGTCCAGGGGCCAGGTCACTAGTCGGGTGGGGTTTGAACCCTAGCCCCATTTCTGTTTCCTGCTATCTACCTGACCTTGGCCACCATGCTCCATCCCTGACCTGTCTCCTCACTCCAACGACAGGGATGACGATGCTACAGGGCAACCGCTTTCTCTCTCTGCCTGCATCCCTCCAGCCCATCAGGTAGGACCCGTTCCCAAGAAGGGGTCCCAGGAGGGACGGTGGCTTCAGGGGAGGCTCCCCTGGTGGTGTGGCTGGAAGAGGTGAGCGGGGCCCCGCAGGTGGCTCTTGCGCCACTCCCTTCAGGGAGCAGGTGCTCTTTGGGGCCCTCCGCTTGGGGATGCAAAGCAGGCTGCAATTCTCCATGCAGCTAGTAGACGAAAGGTGCAGACCAGCTCTGTGGGTGCTGAGGTCTAGACCCAGGGATGGACGTACAAGGAGGCCTGACAGTGGCCACAGGCCTAACCCCAGTCTCCCTTCCAGTGTGGTCAGCTGATTCTTGCTCCCTATGATCCCTATGAGCACTTGTCAAATTAGGGTGACCAGCTTGTCCTGTTTGCCCAGGACATTTCTGTTTTTAACCCTGAAACTCTCAAGTTCAGGAGAAACTCCTGTCCCAGGCAAATTGGAAAGGTTGGTGGCCCTATTTTCAATTAAGTCAAGGATCAAGGTGGTGGGTGGGGGGATGAGAGACAGGATTGGCCTTAGAAATCCCCATAAATTCCGACCTCAGTGTGTTAGGATAAAATGGTACAGAAATAACGCAAGCAGGGTACCCAGCCCAGCCCTGGGTTTATAGCAGGACCTCAGTGAAGGATCACCCTGTCCCCACCCCAGCTTGCCCTTTCCACCTCATGCCCAGGGCCAAGACCCACACAAATGACAGCTGGTAGCCATCTTTATAAGTACATTTTTATTGAAAACAAAAAAGTCATGGTGCTTCCTTCCTTGTAGGTAGCATACAGAGCAGAGCATCCCCCAATGCTGCCGGTCCTGCTTCCTGTATTGATATTAATGGCTCGTTGGTGGACAAGACGGCATTGGCTTGTATATTTGTCCACCGAGGTGGAACTCCTAGGAACTAGTCATCTTCCCTGCACACACAGCACACTGCTAAGAAGGCAGATTTCAGGATATTTCCATTCATGCATTACACATCTCACACTATCTGGCTGTTTAAATCATACTTTGTACAGATGCAGAGGGTACAGTAATTTTTTATATATATCGATATCTCTTTAAGTAATATATAACTGTATATAATATATATGTCTATATTTTTACACCTATTCATCTTTCTTCCAAAACTTCCTTTAGAAGCTTCTTTAGAACACCTGAAAAATCTGAGAGATCCATATGCCAGTAAGTTCTAAAGTTGGGCTCAGCTACAAGACGGCCAAAAACTATTTGAGAAAACGCAGAGAAGGAATGTGCATTTTATTCTTGACTTCAGAGCTTGGGCTAGTCTGAGAACTGGACTGTTTAGGGGCTGCAGATTCATTTTAAATAAAAGTTCTAAGCTCAAATACTGGCTCAAATGCCAGTGCAGTACACTGCGGTCTGGTAAGCTAAAAATCTGCTGGGACTCTCGCTGAACTATGAAATATATCTTCCGAATGGCTGGTACTGGGTTCATTCTTGAGTAGATCCTTTTTAAAAACTGGGCTCTTCCTGTGGTTTTCACTAATAGGGTGAGAAGGGATTTTACGAGCCCAACTGAGGGGGGAGTTTACAGGCAAACAGGAGTCCTGGATGTGTTCGTGGCTGAGGAAGGGCATATAGGCCCCAAAGCCTGCAGAATGGCTCAGCTTTGGTTCCTTGCAGGGAGCCTTGCCCGGGGCTGGAGGAGCAGTTGAAGCCAAGGTTGGGGATGGTGGGGGCTGGCGGGTGTGTGAAGAGCTGGGCTGTGTCCAGCCCCCTTGGGCTGCCCCAGCACTCCGTGACTCCTCAGCAAGGAGCCTCCGCTCTGGCCAAAGGTGCCCAAAGTACAGCATCTCACTGGAGATACCCAGGGTGGTGTGTGTTAGGGCTGGGGTCCCACTTGGGTGTCAGCATAGGGAACAGGCAGGGGGCTCAGCAGGCACTGGGAGGCTGCAGGCAGTGGGGGGGGTATTCTCGTCCCTGCCCTGCCACCAGCCCACATCCTCTGGCCTGTTTATCACCTGGCTCTGCATCCCAAGAGCCCTATAGAGCGCTCACTGGGTTGGGGGCCGGGGGCAGGGGCCGACACAATGCCAAGGTGTGTCAGGAAAGCAAAATTCAAACTCAAACCGAAAATAAGTCCCCGAACAGAAGGCAAAGGGAAAAGAAGAGAAAACCCTTTATGGGAGGGTGTGCCCTGTGCCTGTCCTCAGCCTGCACCACTGAGCTCGGGCGAAATGGTAGACACAAGGGCTCTGGGACAATGGACATTTCAAGGTCCGGCCCAAATAGAGACTGCTTTTCATGTCTGTCAGTCTTTCCTGGACTTGAAAGGCTCACCTGAAGCCCAAAGGCTCACCAGCGAGCTACACTGGTTTAGGAGGCAAACCAGGTCCATCCAGCTAAATCCCTCCATGGCAAGAGTAGAAGCATTAGAGGCGGTGGTCCCTTCTGAGCAAGTGTGTGGGATGGGAGGAGGTGCTGGGGGATGCAGAACCACAACCCATGGGGCAGGCGGCCACCTGGGGGGTGTTCCCAAGCCTGGAGGGCTCCTCTTCTCCCATCCACTTGTCCCCTCCCTCCTCTAGCCACTCTGGAGGGTTCAGCACTTTTAGAGCATAAGACCATGGAAAGAGACATTTACAGGGAGGCATTGGAAGACCACCACGTCCTCCTGGGTGAGGGGGGACTGGCAGACTCTCGGAGAGGGTCAGAGTGCCATGGTCATGCCTCAGGGGACTGTTGGGGGGACCCGGTGCCAGGCCAGCATTGGCCTAGCACAGAGCGCCCACAGTGGGTTTGGCACAAGTGATGGCCTCTGCCGACTACGGCAGGACCTGGCGCACACAGATGCATTGGTTCCTATGGGGTCAGGCATGGGAATGAACAGACGCAGTGGCCTCTGCCCTTCCCTGGTGGTCCTTGGCTAGGGTTCAGCAAGTCATTTTGCGCCGAGTGTAAACGAGCCCCTTTGTCTGCTGAGGAAGGGGTTTTCCTGGCTCCATGGCAGGCAGTCAGGAGCCAAGGGCCTGGGGTGTCAGGGGGATGGGAGGGACAAAGCAGGCTCTGAAGGCTGAAGACAATTGCATTTGGAGTGACAGACAGATGTGTGGGAAGCACCTTTGAAACGGGACATCTGTCTCATGACTGTGCTGATGGCTTCTGTTGGAGCATCTATAGAGGTGCAGGTGGGCTTCCTGGGAGGAGGAGACATTTTCAGGCAGGCAAGTGGGCCCGTGGGTCACTTTTCTTTAGGTTGAAGGAGCATGCATCCCAGCCCCAGCAGACACCCATGCCTTTGCCAGTGCACGTGCTTTGGACAGCAGCTGGGGACAGTCCACAGATCAGACAAAAGACAAGGAGGCGAATGTGAGGAGGCTCGGGGGGAGCTGCTGCCTCAGGCGCTGCATGCTGGGTGAGCTGTGCTCAGCCTGGCATCTGAGTGGCCCCACCGGTGCACAAGCTGACCAGCACCAAGCCTGGGAAGAGGATGATTTCTCCTTTGGGAGGCAATAATGCCCTCGACAAGCCTAGTATCTGCTTGTGTCCACCTGCTTTCCCATGTCCACTAGTACCACCAAGGTGTCCATTTGGCCATTGGGTCCAGAGCCTACAGACTCACACTACCACGTTGTTCACGTCCACCCCTTTGTTGCTCTGTGAGGAGCTCATGGGGTACTCAGCAACACTGGTGACATTTTCATCTTTTCGCAGTGGTTTCCTGGAAGCGGGTGGAGGGGGCGGGGAAGGCAAGGGAGGGGAAGGCAGGGACACATTAGTAATCATTGACTGTGGGGGTGTAACCTCCTAGCTAGCATTCATGCTCCCTGAGAGTCCCAGAAGGAAGCCCACTAGGCACTCTTCTGGGTAATCATCCTTTTGCTGCTAGTCCTTGTGGGGTCAATCAGAAGCTGGATGTGGTCTTATCTAGGGTGACCACACAATTAGTCATGAAAACCAGGGCACAGCTGAGTGAAAGAGGGGAGCTATTAATAATGAAGCTGGACAACAGGCATGAATTGGGATTGTTCTGTACAAGTGAGAGTGTATGGTCAGCCTAGTACATAGCAAGGCTTTGATTGATTTCTTTCATTATGAGCAGACAGATATGAAGATGAATATTTGTGGGTGTAGACAGTTCATAGAAGGGAGGTGCTAGTGGCTGGAATCTGCAGTCTTGCCTCTGTGTGGTCAAAGGCAAATAAAAAATGTGACAAAGGGGATGGTGGTAATGGTGATGCTGGTGGTGATGGTGATCATGGTGATGCTGATGATGGTGGTGATAATAGCAATGATAAGGGTAATGGTGGTGATGGTTGGGTGGATAGTGGTGGTGACAGTGATGCTGGTGGTGATGACAGTGGTGGAGGTTGTAACGGTGATGATGATGGTGGTGGAGGTGGTAACAGTGATGATGATGGTGGTGGAGGTGGTAACGGTGATGATGACGACAGTGGTGAAGGTGGTTACAGTGATGATGATGGTGGTGGAGGTGGTAACAGTGATGATGATGGTGGTGGTGGACGTGATGGTGATGATGATGATGGTGGAGGTGGTAATGGTAATGGTGATGATGGTGGTGGAGATGGTAATGGTGATGATGATGTTGCAGGTGGTGATGGTGATGATGGTGGTGGAGGTGGTAATGGTGATGATGATGTTGCAGGTGGTGATGGTGATGATGGTGGTGGAGGTGGTAATGGTGATGATGATGTTGCAGGTGGTAACAGTGATGATGACGGTGGTGGAGGTGGTAACGGTGATGATGATGATGGTGGAGGAGGTAACAGTGATGATGATGGTGGTGGAGGTGGTGATGGTGATGATGGTGGTGGAGGTGGTAATGGTGATGATGATGATGGTGGAGGTGGTAACAGTGATGATGATGGTGGTGGAGGTGGTAACGGTGATGATTATGATGGTGGAGGTGGTAACAGTGATGATGATGGTGGCGGAGGTGGTGATGGTGATGATGGTGGTGGAGGTAGTAATGGTGATGATGATGTTGCAGGTGGTAAAGTGATGATGATGGTGGTGGAGGTGGAGGTGGTGGTGATGATGATGATAGTGCAGGTGGTCATGGTGTTGATGGTGGTGGAGGTGATGGTGACGATGATGATGGTGGAGGTGTAATGGTGATGATGGTGGTGGTGGAGGTGGTGGTGATGATGATGATGGTGGAGGTGGTAATGATGATGACAGTGGTGGACATGGTAGTGATAATGGAAATGTTGACAGTGATGGTAATGGTAATGGTGGTGGTAGTGGTTGAATTGACAGTGGTGGTGGTGATGATGGTGGTGAATATCCAAATTACATTAGTCAGTATATACCAGTGATTCCTGAACACTTCACATTGAGCCATTTGAAGCTCATTCCAGAGGTCACTTGGGCCCAAGAACGACTCCTCCCGTGTATACACGGGATCAGGATGGCTGGGAAGGAGGCTTTGAGAAGGCTTGTGTTCACCCGCTGAGGTTCTGAAATCACTCACATTGCTACTTTCTGGTCTGGCTCAAATCTCACTTCTTCCCTCAAGTCACTCAGGAAGGCTCTGGCCTCCAGCTTGTGTCCATACCCTCCTGGTCTAGGATGTACATTCCGTGTAGCCCAATTCCACAGCACAATGCTGCTGTCTCTTGGGTGGATCCAATCCCCATGGGGCCGTAGCTCCTGTGTCCTCAGGGGTGCTGGGCAGAGCCTGAACTGGCCCTTGCTGGGTGCTATCCAAAAGGAACATTTATGGTCATCATCAGAAGCCCAGGGATTGATTGCTTCTGCCTTCTCAAATGTCTCCAGAGCCTCTCCAAAGCCATTGTGAGAAAGGCTGGAACTTGGTGATCAGTCTTATGCCTATGGGATAAAGGTCTGACTGAATTAGTTCAGGGGAGGGAGGGTCTGTGAGGCGATTATCAACAGTTTCATGGGTGGGATTACCAGGCCTACTCAGCAACAACACACCACGATCAAATCTATGAACTACTCCCTTTTCTCTTGCAGCAGAGGCAGCTCACCACGCATGTGAAGAAACCAGGTGTGCTCACTCTGGCTATTCAAGCCCAGCCACGGTGGCTCCCTCTAGAAATGCAGGATGCAAACCCACCTTCCTCCCACGGTATCATGCTTGTGTAAAGCACTCTCGGTCACAGGGATTTCCTCGTTCCCTGAAGAAGCTAGGCCTAGATTTAAGGGAGTCATCTCATGGGGAAACTGAGGCTTAGGGAGGGCTGTGATTTGCTCAGGGGCCCCAGTTGGTTTGTGGTAGGGCCTGGACCACCACACACTTCCACCATGTCCTGGTCCAAACATCTTTCCATTAAACCAGCCTTCCCAGCAGGCATTCCCTCTGTCCTCTGTGGTCCAGTTGGCTTGGGAAAGCCTTCCTCCATCCTCCTCTCAGAGAGTCACAGAAGTTCTGCAGAATCTTCCAAGAAGCCCATACCAAGCCCACTTTAACCCAGTAAATCCCATGTGATGGGATCCGAGAACGCTATTTCTGTAGATGCTCGCAGATGCCCCTGGAACCCCCGGGTTTTTCAGAGCTCAGCTGTGCTGCCTTGTTTGTGATGGGCCCCGTGGGAAATGATGGCCTCTGCAGCCAAGCTCTGCCCTCTGTCCCCTCCCCCCCCTTTCCTGCCCTGCCCATCCCTTTCAGGAAGCCTCAAGCAGCTCTGAATTGCTAGGTGGCCCTGACTAACCACTCAGAGAATTTGCATGGCCTGGAAAATTTGGAGGGGGTGGGCAGGGGCATTTCCTTACAGTTGTATCCTGTGCCGCCCCCCATGAGGTCACCAATGGATTTATCATTAACGTACAAGGAGTGAATGGACGTCAGCATCAGGATTACAGAAAGTATTAAAAGACAAGAAACTCTGGGCCCAAGCCCACGCTGCATTTCTCCTTAATATTAAATCTTGGGCTTAGGTCTAAAAAATCAACTGCACAGGCCAGGTTGTAGGAGACAAGGCTTAAGGGCCTTAAAGGGTTGCAGCTCACATGGAAATGGGCAGAGTCTGGAGGGCATAACGTTTCTGCCCTTTTTGGGGTGAGACAACTCTTTTAGAGAGTCATCAGGTTTTCTTTGGGCAGAAGGAGAGAGATTTCTAGAGCCAGGCTGTGGGCTGTGAGGTCCTTTTGTCCTTCTGGGGCCTGAGGGGGAAATGTGGCTCTGAAGGTCTAGGTGGGAAACAAGCCTGGCAGGAGGGCACCTGTGGGACAGGGAAAGTAGGTGGCCCCATGCCTTCCAGCTGCTGAGCCAGGTTCCTGGACAGGAAAGGGGACCAGGGGGGTGGGCAGGGGTGTCTAGCAGCAAAGAAGGCACGTTGGCTGGCACGGCCCCAGACAGGAGCATTCTGGAACCTGCACATGGTGAGGGGAGAGGGCGGCATTCCAGGGGCTTCCCCGAGTAGTAGACTTGGTCTGCTCCCCTCCTGCCACCAGAGCTGAGTCCCCAACCACCCTGCTCCCTGGGCTGCTGCCCTAACCCGCTCCTAAAGCCTTTCTGGGCTTCTATGGAGCCCATCGGAAGCTGGACTTCACCTCGAGCAGAAGGCAGCTCTCCCTCTGCACCCCACCCCCAGCCTCTCACCAGCACACGCTTCAGGGTGACACTTCGGAAGTGCTGGAGGCAGATGCCATGGCTCTGAAAACCCCTGCTCCATCACTTTCTGGCTGTATGACCTTGGGCAAGATCTTTCACCTCTCTATGCCTCAGTTTCCTCGTCTATAAAAGGAGCACAAGAATGATGTCCATTTTGTAGGCCTTTTGGAAGGATTAAATACACTGATACGTGTCAAGCACTTAGTCGAGCGGCTGGCACGCAGCGAGTGCTCCGTATGTGTCTGTTAGCTCTGGGTGCTGCTAGCAGGAGGGTGTCGGGGAGCTGCTCCTGTCACGTCCCGGCAGCTTTCGCAGTCTGCACGTGGGTCCTACCTAACGTGTGCCCTGTGAGGCTCTGGAAATGCCGGAGCGTTGCTGGGCCCAGCCTGGCCCTGTGGCTCTGTGAGCTGGCAGCCTGGGCCGGTCCCGCTACTCCACGGAGAGACACTTCCACCCGGTCCAGGCAGACAGGGTCACAGAGGGCTCCCGAAAGGGCATGGTTCGTAGAAACCAAGAGAAAGGGAAGTGAGCTTGTCCTCGCCAGGCCCAGGATTCCTGCCTGTAGGAGGGCAGGCCCCCCACCTTGAGGCCTCCTCTCCCGTGCCCTGGGCTTCGCAAGCAGCAGGTGCTCTGCATCTTTTCTTGGAGAGCCGCGCTGCACACGCCAGCGGTCGCCAGGGGCCTCCGTGGAAAGTGTGCCTCCACCGGGGTGTGGCAGGAGGAGGACAGGGAGGGGGTGGGGGCCTGGTCCCAGCTGACAATGGTGCGACAGCTTCCACCCCAGCCTGCTGCTCCGCAGGGGAGGTGGAGACACAGAACAGCTCTGAGGAGTCTGAGAAGGGGGCTGCCCAGCTGGCTTCCCATCTCACGCAGCCCTGGAAGCCTTGGTTTTCAATGAAATGAAGGTTAAAGGTCGCAGACTTCCCTCTTCTGAAGGCATTCATCCTCCCCAGCGCCCACCCACCCACACATGCGCACACATGCACACACACACACACACTACATATGCACACATGTGCACCCGTGCACAGACAGCCATGCATATGCACACCCACACATCCATATGTACACACACATACACAGGAACACACACTCATACACCCACACGTGTGCACACACACACACAGTTCCACAATAAGCCTTCTCTGTAGACTGCAGACTTCCCCACACTCTGGCCAAGAAGCCAGAAGAAGCTTTTCGGGCCTGCTGAGGGTGTGAATGCAAGCAGCAGCAGCCCCATTTCCAGCCTCCGTGACCAGGCAAAGGTCCCCATGCTCAGTGCGGCCAGCTGTGAGCCATCTCCCAGGCTCACTGGTGCAGCCTCCCATGCTGGGCAGTCGCAGAACTGGCGCCTGTGAGCCTCCTAGGCTTGCCTTCTCCCTGGGGGCTGTGAGCTTGGCAGGGCCCTCACTGCCCATGACACTCCCTTTCCCCTGCAATCCTGCTCTGCAGCCTGGGATTTATTTCAGGGAAAAGTCCTTCCTAGCCTGCGTGCTGGAGAAAGGACGCTGGAGGCATACAGAGCCCAGGACAGGGGACCTACAAGCTAGCTCGTGACTTGGTGACTGTCCTTCAAGCCCCTGAAATGACAGAATGGCACTGGGATGGAGATCCCTGCTGGAGAGACTGTGAGCAGAGGCAGCCCAGATGGCTCCCATCTCATTGGGGTCTGGGCACCTGCCTCCTGGGCTCCAGGGACAACATCCCCCTCCCATCCCCCTCTAGATTGGGGGGTCAGGGAATACCTCTGGGTGGATGTGACCTTAAGCTGAGGTCTGTACCAGGCAACAGAACCAGTGGGGACAGGCTGCTACCAAATGTGGGAGTGCCCTTGAATACCAGGCCTAGGTCTCAAAAACCATCCCTTCACCTGGTTTTACTGTCACATAAAACTTTCACTGGCAACATAGCCATCTGTTCTTCCTAGAGGCAGGTTTCCAGTAGAGACAGGGATAGTTCAAGCCTGTTCTGAGCCCCTGGATGGTCATGCCAGCCTGGGCTCCTTGGTGTCCAGGGGCTGGCGAGGTCAGGTAGGAAGGAGGGTCCACTGCCCCGGGCCAGCCCACCCCAGCCTGGTCACTATGGGCACCATCGGGGGTGCCTGCCCAGTACAGCCTGGTTAACACAGGGGGCTCCTGAAACAAACAAGGGGTCTGCAGATGGTGTCTGTGACTGAGAAATGGCCTGTCCACCAGAGCTCCCAGACTCACAAAGACGCCCCAAGAAGCAGGGGCCTGCCTGGGTTTCCCATTAGCCGGCCTGAGCACATCCTTGGCCTGCTTAGCTCTGTCAGTGGCATGTTCGCATGGCCCCATTGCCCCAGGACGCTGGGTGGGGGCTCATCCTGTTGTCTGTCTCTCCCCACCAGGGGGGTTGTTTATTGCCCATCACAGTGGGTGGGTCTCCTGGGGGTGAACACATAAGCCCAAAGCAGGTTAGAATGCCCCAAGCCCCCTGCCCCCACCATATCACCCAGCAGAGTTGGGACTTGGAGAATGTGGAGTCACAGGATGAGGTGCTGATTCACCAAATCTGTGTCTAGAAAGTGCTGAATAGACGCCACCTCCTGCGGAGGTCTACCCTCCTCCAGCCAGGCCATGGACAGATGTGAGGGCTCTGCAGGGTGTGCCTTCTACATCTGTAACTCAATCCTCAGTCTCCTCCCACCCTGCCGAGGCCTGTGGCCCCGTGGCCAGAAGCTGGCATCTCCAGAATCCCTCCTTCCTACCCCAGTGGATTCTAGAATCATCCTCCCAGCCATCTGGATCCAAAAGACTGTGTCGGGGCCATTCACAAAGATGTCTCAGAAATCCTCCCCTAGGACTCAAGGCTGTGAGAGTTTTTAAAAAAAGACGGGTGTATCACTGAATCTACCATTTAATGGTTTTACAGTGACATGGGATACTTTTGTTTACTGAGAGTAAAGGCATGTTTCAGATGAATTATTGACCAAAAAGAGTTGGCTGTGAGCAAGAAATCTTCCGTTTACTCTGGAGAGAAATGCAGACAGGCAGATCCTGGGTGAGATGCTATCACTTACAGTCCCAGCTGAGGTCCGTGCCTGAGAGGCAGCGAGGGCACCCTGCTTTCCCACGCCAGCTCCTGGCATCTGCTGCCTCCTTCTCTCTCCCTGGGGGGGTAAGCCTCCCTCCCCAGCCTTCTTCTAGGTGGGTCTGGCAGAGCCCCCTCCTGTTACTGAATGCCTGTGCATGCCGGGGACACCCTAGGAAGGCTGGGTCTTATTCCCCTGTGTCCCCAGGCGATGGATGCAGAGCATGCTGCTCGGGCAGAAAAGGGACAGTGCTGCAGTCTTCGTTTACACCCCCAGCTGCCCATTCCCCTCTCTCTCCCTGCCCCGGGCCCCAGGAGGCTGACCTTGCTGACTGTATCTCCCGCATTGCCCTGCCTATGCCTCTAGGGTTCGGCCACGGGAGACCTGAGAGCATGGAGAGAGGCTGGGGCATTTCCTCCTGCTTCCTCCCTGTTTGGGGACTGCTTCTCTGGCAGGTCCGACCATAGCTCTTGCTGGGCAGCTCCCCTGGTGGGCATGAGTCTCTGGCTCTCACTAGGTCCCCATGGCACTATGTCCTTCCCTTCCCTATCATCCTAGGGGTGTTAACTTTTCCTACTGCTGCTAGTCCCTGAGCACCACTGCCCCATTCACTCCTAGACATGCCCATGCCCCCCAAGAAGCCCTCAACACCCCCCACCCCTGGAAGGAGCACCCCCCTGGAAAGAGCCATCTGGAACGAGTTCTGTTTTTTTCCAGGATGCTGACAGACCTGGAACCAAGAGCTAGAAGTGGAAGGGGACAGAGGGCAGACAGGAGGCTTTTCTGAGGGGAGCTCAGCATGGCGCCCCCATACCCTTCCTTCCCGGGAGACCCTCCCACACAGCTGAAACCCCCCACCCATCCAGCCGAAACCCCCCGCACCCCGTTGAAAGCTGAGCACAGCTTCAGTGGGACAGCGCTACTGTAGTGAGATGTTAACATGAGTTTGTTCTGATATGCTCTCTTTCCTCCTCTGGCTGAAGCAGGTAGCACATTTCTTCAGGAAGGATTGGGGCAGGGAGGTCCGGTGTGTGTGTGGGGTCGTTCTTGAGGGGACTGGCAGCACATTCCCTGGTGGTACACAGTCTTCCTCAAAAACCCTTAGTCTCTCCTGGTGCCCGGTAATGGTGGCCTCCCCAGTCAGGTTCACGGCTCCCTGCAGCCTCATCTTCTGTGTCACAGGGCCTCCTGGTGCTTTCGCTCACACGGGTGCCTTTGCCTGCAGTGCCTTCCCTGCTTAACACCCTCCTCCCTTCCAGCAGGCTGTCAGCTCACACGCTGTACAGTCCAGATCAGAGTTCACCATGACTCCACTGGACACCTCCAACAGGCTGCCAACACCTCCCGCAGCCTCATGGCCCTTATCAGCCCCTACCCTGGGTGGTTAGGTGAGCAGCCTGGAGGCACAGCCAGGGTCTTACCTGTGCCCACAGGCCTGGCACCTTTTAGGCACCTACAAAACACTTGGGAACTGGACTAGCCCTGTGCCCTGGGAGACTCCAGCATCCACCTTGGTTTCCAAGGCCAGGCCCTTGCTCAGAGTTACAGGGTCTCAGAGCCTTGGGCCTTTCTGTCTGTCCTTCTGGCCTCAGAGAGGCACAGACATGCCTCACCACACCCCTGGTGACCCATCTTCCACACCTCTGAGGACGGTCAGACAGAACATGGAGGTCTGTTCTAAGCCCAACACTGGAGTCAAGCTTGCTGGTAACACGGCACTGCGGTCAGGACTGGGCTTTGAAGTCTCCTAGTTCTGGCTCCAGTGTTAACTGGCTTTGCCCTCCGGAGCAGCTGCCTAACTCCTTAGAACCTCATTTCCTCATCTGCAAAATGGAGCTGACTGGGAAAAGATGAACTGAGAGAACAGTGGTGAGACGAGTCCAGTGCCCAGACCAGTCCCACACCACAGTCATTCCCTTATCATTTAGCCTTGTTTTCAGAGATTGCCCTGCAGCATGAGCTTTGGGGGAACAGGGGGGTTTTCAGTTGGGAGACAGATGCCGAGGGCACGGCCTGTCCTACATGGAGCTGCCCTGCCTGGCCCTGGTGTCCTGTCCCTTCTGCCCACTTGGCAGGATGCTCCCAGGATGTTGGCTTTTTATGGCCCTTTTTCCTGTGTGCCTGACCATGTGCTTGTTTTAAGACTTTTAAGTTGATAGTTTACTCTTCCTGCTTTTACATTATTAAAGTGAAATCATAAACAACAGATTAAACGAGTAAAATTAAGTATTTTGGGTGTTACGATTGTTCTTAATGTGGACCCTCTAACTTTGGGCATCAGGGAATTTTTTAAAAACTTTCTTAGAAATATTGTATTATTAGCAACTCCTATTATCCTTTGGTGTTTTGCAATTCTTTTTTTTTTTTTTTTGGTATTACACTGTGCCTGTCATATAATTAGTGCTAATCAAATGTTTGTGGAATCAAACCACTGAAAAAGACAGCGGTATTATGTCTAAGACAAACATTAAAATATTGCAGCAATGAAGAAGATAAAAGGAAAAAAAGGAAATAGATATAGCAGATATAAATCTTGATAACTGTTGAATTGGGCTGAGGGTCGGTGGAAGTTCATTGTATGTTTCTGCTTCTTACATATTTAACAATTTCTTTTTAACAAAAGAAAATGATAGAGGTGGGTGCAGGAGCCTGAGCCCACCTGGGGTTCCCTTGGCTCAGAGCTGGCGCATGGGTGGCACTCACCGTTTTATGGCTTTGTAGCAAATGATGACAAGCACAGTCAGGAACACCAGAGAGGCACAACATACAGCAATGACGATCACCACTCCCGACCACCAGCTTTCCTCAGTGGGGCATGAGGTAGAGTTGGGGGCTGAAAGAGACAGGAACAGCCTGAGTCTCCCCTGGGTCTGCAGGTTGAGGCCACCATCAGAAGTGGCACTGTCGTGCGTGACACCAATGCTCACTGCTCTCCATCACCTGGATGAAGACTCTCTGACCTTTCCTGCCATACTCACCCCCACCCCACAGAAGATGACATCATGGCTGGCCCCCAGCCAGGCCTGCCTCCGAGTGCCTCTGTCCCTGCCCTGGTGTGCTCAGAGCGGGGGTTAAGAGCCATGCCCCAGGCCATCCATCCACCCTTGGCATGAGCTAACTGAGAGCAGGGTCGGATTTAATTTCCCATGAAAAATAACAGAACATCTCATTCTCTCAGTTGAGGCATTAAATCCGATTTCTCTGCAGGTGGGGGTGGGGAGCAGGGCTCACAGGGGACGCTGGGGCAGGAAGGAGAAAAAGTTTCTTAAGCTAATTTCTTGCAAGAGGCAGGCTCTCTCCCTTCTTGGATTTGGCCTGGGTAGTGTGTGCCTGCAGCCATCTCAGTTTGCATGGGGGTGGCCACAATTTGGAAAAGTCCATCATTGATAAAGCACCTGACCCTGGGTGCTACAGGGCTCTCCCACACTTTTTCAATCCACGGAGTCCTTGGGGTGAACCTGTCCTCCCCTCTTGGCATGGGCTGTGTGGGAATAGACCCAAAGAACAGGTGTAGTTGAGGCCAGCTCACTTTCTTCTGAGAAAAGCAAAGATACCACACAGCCTTATTCCAGAGGTTCTGGGAAGAACCAGATGCAACTGGAAAGAAGTGCCCAGAATTGAAAAAGAAATACGAGAGAGAGACAGAGAAGGAGGGAAGACGGGAGGAAAAGAGATGATGGGGGGAGGGAAGAAGAAAAGAAATAGAGAAGAGGATGGTGAGGGTGGGAGAAGGGGATGGACGGATGGACAGACAGACAGTACTATCTCTTGGCAGGTCTTCAAGACATGCATGCAAAAGAATCAAAAGACTCTGTGTCCACTCAAAAAGAGGCACCTGGAGGGGTGTGACAGTATGTGGGGAACAAGTGGATGGCTTCCCAATGGATGGCATGGATCGTGCTTCTTCATTACTGTTATTCCTATTCATGTGTAATTTACATTTGCTAAAACGCACACATCTTAAGTGTGCCATCTGATCAGCTCTGACAAATGCATGTACCACTGGAATCCGCACCTGTGTCATGACATGGGACATTTCCAACACGCAAAAAGGCTTTCCTGTGCTGCATTCTAGTCATCCCCCACCCTGGAGGCAACCACTATTCTGATTTCTAAAATAGCAGATTAGATTTGCTTGTTCTTAGAATTCAGATAAATGGAATCATGGAGTATGGATCCTTTTTGGTTCCTTCCTCTATTTAGCACGGTATTTTTGAGATTCATCCATGTGCTGCTCCGGGCAAGAAGCAGGAGCAGGAAGAAAAAAGAAAGCCTCACCAATATCACCATTTAATGAGCTCAACGGTTCATATAATGTAACTGGCATCGTGACCTTGGACAGTTCCTATTTAACAAGAATACTGAAAACGTTTCGTCCAATATACACACAGCAAACTTACCTGTTGTTATCTTTACGTAATATGTTCGTGGAAAAGAAGTAACAGAAAAGAGCAATTCATGAAATTTCATTTCTATCAGTTCAATTTCACAAACCTTTCCAAAGACCTATACTGTTCTGGGCCTCGAAGGAAATTCAAAGACTCCCCAAATACTCTCTGCAGCTTCAAGGGGCTCACCAGCTAGTGATGAGCATGAGCAGATGATTATTATTAAGTCTGTCTTGGATCAGACTTAGGATATGGGATATGAAGGTGATGGGGACACAAAAAGCACAAATCTTCATGGTGGTGTTAAAATAATTGGGGGCCCATTAAGCTGAGACAGCTCCATTGCCTTGGGTTCCTCCTACATAAGCAAACCGAAATCCAACTCAATGTCAACTCAAGCCTTACCAATCAGAACCCACCAAAACTAACCTGTAACTAAAAACTTTCCACTTCCACCAATCAAATGCATCTTCTTTGTCTTGCTTCCTCAAAGAACAACTAACAAACATTTCCCCCACTCACCCCCTTGCTGGGGCACTGGACCTCTTGAGATCTGGGGCTGCCAGAGTCCTAATCGTTGTCTGCTCAGATAAACTTGCCAAAATTCCACTGTGCCTAAGTTTCCCTTCTAACAGTGCGCCAAGGATCAAAAACATACAGTATACCATTTTGTAAATAATTTTCCAAAAGAAATTTTAGACTGTTTTTGTCTGACAGCGTTGAGTTTTTCTGAGCACACCAATGTAGTATAATTGTGGACTGGGGTACTGGAACGCTATTGTGTATTTTACAGAACAGATTTTAAATTCTGTCTGCCAGAATGACACCATCCCAGTAGCCTCTCAAAAAAAATTTAATGATTGGGCAGGGCATCTCTGACCTGAATTGCAACCTTTCAACTCTATTTACCAAGTGCCACCAGCAAGCAACATCATCACGAGGTCATTCAAAGTTCACTAAGTAACCAACTTATCTAGATATTCTCTGGAATATTCTCATGATCTTCCCCAACTTCTGCCTACCAGTATTGACCTTTCCCTTGGGAATCTGGTCTCTCATGGAGCCTGCATCCTGAGGTGCAATCCAGGCTGGATGCCACCTGACTTAGCTCTGACTTTTTCCCCTTAAATGTCCACATCATACCAATCCGCATAATTGTGATGGTGGATTGACTGCTGCCTCCCTGGGGAGACAATGGTGAGAATAGGAATCCATGCACAGAGAGAAAAGAATGCTCAAATATATATACCCTCAGATCTCATTAAACTTAGAGATTCACTGTTGGGGAGAATGCAGTGAAACTGGGACTACCAAAGCTTGTCTTAACTGAGATGTCCAGGGCTCTCTTTCTTGTACTTAAAAAAATCTTTATTTCTTCTCTGTTAAAAAAAAACGAATAGAGGACTATATAACTTCCTTCCTATAAAACTTATTAAAATGCAAGTAAAAACATAAAAATCTCTCTCTGCTTCACTTTGCAACTACTCTCCCCAGACACGAAGCATCACTAACAGTATGGGACACATACCTGTGTATTTACACATATGCACATAGGCACATAGAGACAGGGGTGGGCAGTGTTTCGTTCCGTAATGCATGATATATCTCATCGATGCATTGACCGACTACACTTTCACTGTGTTCTGGGGGTCTCACGCACATGTGAGGTACATACATTCAGCCTACCAAGTTCTTCGTAATTACTGGATAGTGTGATGGCAGGACCACTGAACCAGACATGACTTCCACTCCCGGCTTTGCTAATCACTAGATATGTGACTTGGTCAAGTTAAAAGTGGTGTCAGATTCCTCATCAATGAGATGGTACTAATACCATAGTATCTACCACAATGTATTATTTTAAGACTAACAGTCACAAAACACTTAGACCAGTTCTGGGCACATTTGAAAATGCTTATATGTGTTTGTTAAATATCAAAGTCCACACATGAATATGCCATGGACTACTTAATCATATACCCTTAAGAATATAGGCAAATATGGCTTTAAAGTAGATTTCTCTAAGTGGAGTTTCTGGGTCAAATGCATGCTCGTTTAAAATTTTTACAGATACTCCCAGGCTCAATGTCTTCCAAAAAGGCTTGACCAATTTATACCACCATCAATGCTACATTCAGTCAGATCTTCTTTTAACATCAAAGGGTGGTCAAAGAGGTACATTACTTTCAATCTGTTCATCTGGCCATGTCCACTCAGCCACTTAAAAAACACTGAACTGAGCACCTACTATGTGCGAGGTACTGGTTTCGGCACTGGATTAAGCATCTCGTGATGAACCCACTCCCGACCTGCAATGCCCTGCTCTCCCCTTAACTCCTCTACAGCCTTCCCAGATTTCACGGCTCAGTTCAAGATTTTTCTCCGCAAGCATTCCAACTCTCACTGGCTTCCCTCTCTCTCCAACCCCGGCGGTTCCAGAATCAACTGCTCTCAACTTACCCTTTGATCACACATTAGGTTCTATTACTTGCTGCTATGTCATGGGTACTAGCCAGCTTATCTGTTAAATGTACAGTAATACAATTCCTGAAAAGCGGGGCAATATCTTATACTCCACACACATCCTCACCACCTCAAGGAGAGAGGGCAACATGGCACATGCCCCCTGACCCAAATGACCCTATGGGCCTCGTTTCCCTGAGTACATTCCCTGTCATGCATTTATCACAGTGCAGGGGGCCGAGCCAGTCTCCTTGACCGGACTTCAAGCTCTCTGAGGATAAAACAGTCTTGTGTAATGATGTAGAAATTAACACGGTAAAAGGCTGAGCAAGAAAGGTTACCTTTGGAATATTATTCAGTGCTAAAAAGAAATGGGCTATCAAGCCATGAAAAGACATGAGAGATACTTAAATGCATACTGCTGAGTGAAGAGGCCCGTCTAAAAAGGCCACATACTGTACGATACCGACCATATGACATTCTAGGACAAGAAAATCTATGCAGACAGTGAAAAGATCAGCGGTTGCCCAGGGGGACAGGGGAGAAAGGGATCAACGTAGGTGCATCAGTATAAAAAGTGTAGCAGCACTCCGGCGAGGACTGCTGAAAATGGTGAAGTGAAGGCTGTGCATCTGTGGGGGAACGGGGGATACAGGAACACTCAAATTTGCTCTTAAAAAGTAAAACTGCTGCTTTAAAAAAAAGGATTTTAAAAAATAAAAATTTATACAGTGGATATCCAGAACGTACACAGAGCTCAAATATCTTTACACTCAAAAACCAAATAATCCAATTAAAAAATGGACAAAGGGGCTGAGTAGACACCTTTCAAAGGAAGACATACAGATGGCCAGTAGGTATATGAAGAAAAGCTCAACATCACCAGTCATCAGGGAAATGCAAATCAAAACAACTCTGAGATATCACCTCAAACCAATTAGACTGCCTATTATCAAAAAGACAGAATAACAAAAGCTGGTGAAGATGTGGAGAAGGGGGAACCTTCCTACACTGCTGGGAGGACTGTAAAATAGTGCAACCATGCTATTATGGAGAACAGCATGGAGGTCCCTTGAACAACTGCAGATAGAAATGCCATATGACACAGAGGCATATACTAGAAATATGCATTTGTACATATGAGTCTAATCATGAGAGGAAAGATCTGATATGGGCTTCTCCACAATTTTAACAACACATTAAAAAGATCATCCACCATCATCAAGTGGGATTTATACCTGGGATGCAAGGATGCTCCAAAACATGCGAAATAATACATGTGATATACCATATGAACAGAATGAAGGACCAAAACTACAAGAGCACCTGAACAGATGCGGAAAAAGCATCTGAAAACTTCAACAACTTCTCGTGATAAAAAGACCCAACAAATCAGGTATAGAAGAAATACACGTCAACACAATAAAGGCCACATGTGACCAAACGCCACCCAACACCACAATCAATGGTGGAAAGTTGAGACCTTTTCTTCTAGGATCAGGAACAAGACGAGGATGCCCACTCTCAGTGCTTTCAGTATCATAATGGAAGTCCTAGCCACAGCAATTAGGCAAGAAATGAAATAAAAGGAATGCCAATCAAAAGGGAAGAAGTGAAATTGTCTGTTTGCTGGCAACGTGATCTTGCATATAGAACAGAAACACCTAAAGATACCACCAAAATCTGTGAGCACTGAAAAACAAATTCAGTAAGGTTGTAGGATACAAAATCAACACACAAAAATCAGTCACACTTCCATACGCCAACAATGAACTGTCCAAAAACATAAGAACACCATCCCATTCACGATACCAGCCAAAAAACATTTAGAAGTAAATTTAACCAGGATATGAAACGTCTGTATATTGAACACCATAAAACACCGATGGAAGAAATGGAAGCAAACACAAATGAGTGAAAATACATGTTCCTATTTATAGATCAGAAAAATTAATATTGTTCAAATGTTCATAGGGCCTGGAGTGATATACAGATGGAATGCAACCCCTATCGAAAGTCCAACGTCATTTTTCATTTTTCCTGTGGAACTCAAAAGACCCTGAATAGGCAAACTTGAGCAAAATGAACACGGCTGGAGGCATCACAGGACCTGACTTCAAGATATACTACAAAGCAGCTGTGGGTTGAATTCTGTCCCTCAGAGTTCATGTAATAGAAGTTGAATTCCCACTGTGACAGTGTTAACAGGGTGGGAATTCTTCCTATGGGAATTGAAAGGTGGGGCCTTGAAGAGGTGATTAGGTTGTGAGGACCATGCTTTAGTAAAGAGATTAATAAACTGATGGTTTTAATGGTGGTCAGGGGCATGGTTCCGGGGTCTTTAAAAGGAGAGCACACAAGGAGCATGCCATTTCTCTTTCTCTCTTTCTCTCTCTCTCTTGCTCGCTCACTCCTGCCTTTCTTACAGTGTGATAACGTGTGTCGTTGAAGTCACCACCAAAGAAGATCCTCACCAGATGTGTTTCCTAGACTTTCGGTTTCCCAGCATCTGAAACTGTAAGCGATAAAGACTGTTTCTTTATAAATGACCCAGTTTGAGGGAATTCTGTTATAAGCAACAGAAATGGACTAAGACAAATGCTACAGTCATCAAAACAACAAGGTAGTAGACTAAAAACAGGAACATCAACCAATGAAACACACTGGAGCTGCAAAATAAACCTACACATTTACAGTCAAATGATTTTCAATAAAGGTACCAAGAACACTTAATGAGCAAATAACAGTTTCTTCAATAACCGGTGCTGGCAAAACCGTGTATACACATTCAGAAAAATGAACTTGAACCCTTATCTTATCTGAGACCACATACAAGAATCGACACTCAATATGGATTAGACAGGTAAATGGAACACCTGAAACTGTCAAACTACTAGAAGAAAACATATGGGAAAAGCTCCACAACACTGGTCTGGGCAATGATTTTTCGGAGTTAACCCCAAAAGCAAGGTGACAAACTCAAACACAGACAAAAATGGGATTGCATCCAATTAAAAAGCTTCCGCACAGGAAAAGAACAATAAGAAGAGTTAAGACACAATGTCTGGAATGAGAGAAAATACTGGAAAACTATACATCTGGTAATGAATAAGTATCCGAAAATATGTACAAAATTCAAACAACTCAATAGCAAGACAATAACTCGATTCAAAAATGGGCAGAGTAACTGAATATCCATTTCTCAGAATAAGACCTCCACATAACCAACAGTTTGATGAAAAAATGCTCAACCTCACTCATCATCAGGGAAATACGAATTAAAATCACTAGGAGCTATTACTTCATACCCAATAGAATGGCTGTTATCAAAAAGACAAAAGATATCTAGCATTGCCTGGATGTGGACAAAAGGAAACCCTTGTACACTGCTGGTAGGAACGTACGGCCATTACAGAAAACAGCGTGGAGGTTTCTCAAAAAACTGTAAACAGAATTACCATATGATCCAGCAATCCCACTTCAGGGAATATCCCCCAAAGAAGTGTAGTCAATAGGTTGAAGAGATATCTGTACTCCCATGTTCATTGAGGCATTATTCATAAGAGTCAAGATATAGAATCAACCTGAGTGTTTATTAACAGACGAACAGATAAAGAAAAGGTGGTATACGTACACAACGAAATACTATTCGGCCTTAGAAAAGAACAAAATCCTGTCATTTGCAACAACTCGGATGCATCTAGAAGACATTATGCAGATACATATGGGCCTCTGATGATGTCATCTTTCTCTTATTTGAAGCTGCCTTGTTGGCTTTTTCTTAAAAGACATAGACCTCTCTCTCCCTAGTCTGTGCCTCTGTTTTGTACCCCTGGGCCTTGCCCCCTTTCCTCTGAGAAGGGTACAGTGACAGGAGGTGGTACGCACACCCACCACGATCAGTATCGGCAGGGCCTGCTTTGATGGCTGACCTTCACTTCTCCGTGTTCGTGTCACCCTGGTGTGACAATTCCTCCAGGAGGGTGGAGGTTTGGCCGCTAATTTTCTGTTCCCTGCCAAGTGCTGTGGGAAGGGCTTTCTTCCCTCATGTCCCGCAACATTCCCGCATTCTGTCTCTGACCTTCTGTCCACCCCTTATTTCAGCTGTCGTCAACGGTGAGAGGTACCTTTTTAAAGCTGACTTGAGTGCTTTCTCTAAAGGACACAACCTGAGGTCTGCTGTCTTCAAACCAAAAGAGATTCCTCACCTGAACCCAACTATGCTCAGACCTTGATCTCCACCTTCCATGCTCCAGAACTCTGAGAAACAAATTGATGTTGGATATAAGCTACCCACACTGTGGTACTTTGTTATAGCAGCCTGAACTGACTCAGACACAAGTGACATCCCATCCCATCACTTGTGTTGTGTTCCCTTGGTCAGAACGAAGTGGCTAACCACTTAGTGCTGGGAGCCATTCATTGTGCAGGATGCCACCACACAGGCCGAGGTAAAGCCCATGGGACTGATTCTAAATATCATAGGAATGCACTCAAAATTTTACTATCAGGAGATGACAATACCTGAATTTAATTTCACTGTGTTATCACTGCAGGGGGGAAAAAAAAAAAACTTGGTCACAAAAATGGACTTTCCCAAGATGATGACACTGCTGGAATTCAGGCCTCTTGGAATTGTATCTCATGCTATATTTCACTCTTTTTTGCAATTCAAATATCTCCATGTATGTGCAGTATGTACATTTGACACTGTATTCATTCCCTTTTGTGTTGCTCTAACAGAATACCTGGATCTGGGTAATTTACAAAGAAAATGAAATTTTTTTGCTTACAGTTTCTGAGGCCGGGAGGTCCAACGTCCATCTGGTGGTGGTGACAGCAACCCAGGGGTCTCGCATTGCAAGATGGTGGAAGCAGAGAGAGGAGAGAGCAAGACAGATTATCCTCTTCTTTTAAAGCTCTCAGAACCACACCCCTGACCACCACCTTTAATCCATTCAGCACAGTCTCACAATCCGATCCCCTCCAAGGCTCCACCTTTCAATTACCGTAATAGGATTTCACACCCTCTTAACAATCACAGTGGGGGCTACGTTTCTAATACATAATGTGTGGGGGATACAAGCTTCAATGACTTTTGGGGGGACATAATTCGATCCACTACAGACACCAACCCATGAGTTTCAATAAGATTTAGCTCATATACACCTCATGAATTTCGTAGGAAGTAAATGCTTGCATAATCCCCATTGGGCATATTGGGAAACTGAGGAGGTCTTGAAAGACACGATATCTTGTCTTGGATCACAGAAATGGTGAGAAAAAGGAGATTCTGATCAACCTCTGCCTTGAAACCTGGGGCCCTTGCTGCACGCCCAAAGGGCTGAGGGAGTGCTGTGTTTGCACACTTGCGTGCAGTTAACAAGTTGACATGGGGGAAGAGGGTGAGCAGTCGTCAGCCCAGAGAGACCACTGGATAGATCATACTGAAGGAAAGACCCCATGTCATGGAATCTTAAAGAAGTGACCTCACTTCCTTAGTGATGGACCGCAACAGAACTTAGAACTCTGGTAACCATCCAACTCACTTGGCAAGCAACTGCCAAGAGAGAAAGATGGATTCATGTTGCTTCCCGAGTTTTCGACGATCTCACCTCAGGAATTCCCAGAGAGAGAGCTTGTTGAGACGATGGAGACGTTGGCTCCGTCCTCCCCTCTGCTGCCTGTGGCCATTTGGCAGGGGGCAGCCCCAGGTAACACAGGGCAGCCCAATCCAGGACGGTCCACACCTGTGATCGCATCTGGGCAGTTTTTCACCACCTTCCAATCACCGTGTGTGTGTGTGTGTGTGTGTGTGTGTGTGTGTGTGTGTGTTTGCGTGTGTGTTTGCGTGTGTGTCCGTGTCTGCATCTGTGTGTGAGAGAGAGAGTGAGAGTGAGAGACTTGGAGAGAGAGAGAGAGACAGAGAGAGAGACAGAGAGAGAGAGAGAGAATGAAGAGGATAAGAGGGGCCCCTCCTGAACAGGAGCTGGTCGTTAGGGGATGAAACCCTGGAAGGTCTGTCCATGTCTCACGATGTGGCTGGCAGGATGGGAAAGTAACCGTTAGGGACCAAGTCTGTATCCTCAGAAGTAAATCCTGAACCTCTAGCTGTTATCTGGTTTCCTCCCCCGGCTAGAGGTCTATGCAGATGCTCCTCTGTGCCTGACCGGGGGAGGGGGAAGAATTTCTAGTCGGGGTATCTCCCATGGACACAGGCAGGAGGCTGCTGACTCTTATTGGCCCAAATGCTGGCCACTTTCATTACAGAGCTCCACGCAGGAGAGCACCGAGGAGGTGTTTGATGGGTCCAAACACTCCATCTCCTTGGACAAGGGCCAGGCGCACCATGTCACCAACCAAGGCCAGCGCTGGTCTAAGGTGAGAGCAGGCACAGAGAGGTCTCCACAGACAGGAACCCATAATGACCAGAGTGGGTCCAGGACCCCGACCCAAATATGGGCACTCCCCTGGAAACTGTACTCAAGCCTTCCCACTGGAGTGACCCACAGTTCCACTCCCACAGGAATCTGGCCTCTAGTACTACCCACTGGCAACTCGCTTAGGTGCAAAGTCCCTGTTCTCCCACTTGCAGGACTATAAGAGAAGGCACTTTTGTGTGGTTTCGCTCTACACTAGGCCGTGAGCATCTTTGCTCGTTGCCACTCTTCTTACTGTTTTAGCTCCCCACCCCAGGTGTCCTGTGCAGCAGTCAGCCCCGCTGCCTCCCAGGTCTCCTCCAAGACTTACAAACCATCACTCTTATGGGGGAGGGGGGTGTTCACACACACAAAACAGAGAAGTCACACAAAAAAGGGGGTCCGGCTGTTCTACACATTTGTCTGCAATGGATCATCTCACAGAGCACATCGCTGGAGCCCCACCAGGCCGGGAGCTGTGCCATCCCACGTCTTCAGGTTTTCCTGTAACAGAGGCCATTTTCCCTGGCAGTTCAGTCTCTCGGTGCCGGTGGAACGTGACACGGTTCAGTTGTAATTTCCATTTCAGCCGTGCTGCAGGGAACATCTTATGTGTGCCCGACAGACTGTGTGAGCTGGCAAGGGATGCTGTAACACAGCACCACACACTAGAGGCCCCTGACAACAAAAATATATGTTCCCACAATTCTGGAGGCTAGAAATTTGATATCAAGCTGTTGGCTGGGGTGGTTTCCCCTGAGGTCTCTCTCCTGGGCTTGTAGACGGCCACGTTCTATATCTCTGTTCACATGCTCTTCTCTCCTGCTTCCCTGTGTCCTTACCACGTCTTCTTCTGAGGGCCCGTGCCATGTCAAATCAAAGCGAACACTAACGAATTTACTCGAACTTAATTGCCTTTCGAAAGACCTGTGTCCTACCGCAGTCATCGTCTTATGCACTGGGTATTACCACATCAATTGTGAATTTTAAGAGGGGAATACAGTTCAGCCCAGAACATAGACTAATCCCCTCCTAAACCAGCCTCTGGGGAAAGGGATTCCTGGGTGAAAAGCTATGCACGTGTAAAATGTTGATAGCTGAAGCCAGATGACTTTCCAAAGTGATGTAGCAGGTGCATGCTCGGCAGCAGTCTCAGAACGGAGCTGCTTCCCTGCCTCAGCCTTTCCTGGGTGTGAACATTCTTTGCAATATTTTACCCATCTGGAGACCATGTGGCAAATAAAAAGACCATTGATTTTTCTTCATTCCCAACCTCGCAACTGACAGTCTCAGTCACAGTCAGCCACTTACCGGCCACTTGATCCTTCTTTTCCCTGAATCATCTGCTCAGATCTTGGCACTGCAATGGGCTTCCTCCTGCCCCAGGAGCTGCCAGCATTCCCTCTGTGTGGCATCTGGGATCACCGTGGCTCGCTCTGATGGAAACAAAAGGAAGACAATTGTGTTGTTTAAGTTGTGAGGGTTCTCTTCAGGTGTCTTTCTCTGCACGCTGTCTCCAAAATGGGGAGGAAATGAGGTTCCCACCGCCCCCTTCCTTTCCGTGCCAGCAGCACACCAAGCCCCAGGGAGCTCAGTGGGAACCTGCAGCCACAGCTGAGGACAGTTCTCAGTGCCGACCTGTGCGCTGTCGAGCAGCCACTGACATCCAAATGCCTGTGTTTCCTGTGGCTACCGTGGGAGTCATTTTTGAGAACTCACTGGGACAGTGATCTCTATACAGGCTACTAATACAGGAAGTTAGTTGCTCCACAGCTAACAAACTACATTGAACATACTGCGAAGGTACTATTTTCTTAGTTCTTTTCTGTCCCCCACGTCGAATTTGACTTCTAGAGCCTATAATCTTTTCCACGATGGACACTCATGTCTTCCACATGAGCAGATCCCTAAAGGGTTGGGACTTCCTGGTCTGAGCTCCAGGCCGCAGTTCTCTGGCAATTCATGGTGATGACACTGAAAGCGTGTCCCTCCTTGTTCCTTCCAGGATAAAAGTGGTCGTACCCTGGACCTACGAGAGATCCGCGTGATGCGGACCCTCCAGCCAGGCACAAGGGCGAAGCTGGTGGAGTCCCTGCTGCCAGCTCTCCAGGGCAGAACCGTCCCCCACTTCTCCACCTTCCTTTGCTCATACTGGGACTTCACCACCATCCCACAGTTCCTGGACCAGCTCTTCAGTAGGTGAGTGCCCGCCCCCTCCAAGGCACCATGGTGACTCTGCCACCTATAAGCTGTGTCTCGGGAATGCCACTACAGCACTCTGAGCCTCAGTTTGCTCCTCCGAGAAGTGGGGTGGTAAGAGGATGAACCCCAGAGAGTCCTTATAGGGGCCAAATGCCATAAGACATGACAAGGAGATGCCTGGTGCCTGGCTCTGCTGGATGCACTGTGCTTTTTCATATTTATTATTTTTCTTTCCTGTTTGGCTGAAAAAGCTCTCTGCCTCATGCCCCCATGGCCAGGGTCTCTCTGAGTTTGCAAAAGCCCGTAGAAGGCATATCTGACTCAGCACTTTCATTGGAGAGCTCTTCTAACTTGTCTTTGTCCTCGATATAGAAAGAACAGGCTCCATGGGCACCAGAGAAGGAGACCCCAGGTCCACTCAGATATCTGGGAATGCTCTGCTTGGGGCTTACTTATTCAACACATTTATAAGCCCTTCCTTTGTAAAGTCACTTTTCTAGATGCTTGGCATAATTCAGTGACCAAAGCAGACAACAGACATTGGGTCTCAATTCTAGTCACGGAGTGAGATACTCACGGTAGACACCGTAAGCAAGTCACGTCCACAGCATGTCAGTTGTGACGCCCTCACGGCCTCCTCAAGGTGGAGGTGCATTCTCCCGCATTCTACCCACAATGACAGGCCCAGCACCCAACTAGAAAGTATGTGGACTTTTGATCCAGAAAGAGAGCTCGCTGTACCCCACAGTGTGGGGGCACATATGGACCGTGGCTGGGGAGGGACTGACAAAGCTGTGAACCTGAGACAACTTGTAATTCCCACGAGGGCGCTGAGGTCTGGGGGCTTTCCCTGCAAGTGAAAAGGAGTCAAACAGAGCTGTGGATGGGGTCACAGGCTCCCTGCAGAACAGGGGGAGTCTGGGGCTCACAGCCAGCTCTCCACAGACACGTCCCCAGGACAGTGGCATCCTAGCTCTGCCCGTCCTCCATCCCACCTCTGTCCCTCCTGACCCAGGCAACAGGGGCTCAGGCCTGAAGTTATTATGAGCAACCTGCCCACAAATCTGCCTGTGGCCTTGGTCCTTAGTTCACAGGTGCACATAGGTGGCTGACCCGTCCCTTCAGAAAACCCATGTGAGTGTAAGGGTGAGGCTCACAAGGGTCTGTACTTGTCCTGTCTCATGGCCGGGTCTGCCACTGTCAGGACAGCCACACAGCGCTTGAGGGGGGGCAGGTTGTCCTCTAGACAGGCAGTGGCAGGCCCAGGGGCCCAGATCCACACAAGCGTGCCCTGGGAGCGCAACATGGAAGGAAAGGCCAGCCTCTGACTCTGCTGCCCACTCTCACACTTCCAGCACCATCTGTCACACTTTGGTCACTATGCCGGAGCGTTTCTGCACAGATTTTCATCAGCCCCTGCACTTTCCATCGTTGAAAGTTAAGATCGACCGCGTGCAGGTCAGCTGGCCTGGATTGGACATGGGTGCCCATGTGGACATTCTGCTCACCAACCTGAGGCATCCAGAGCTCTTTGAGGCAGAAACAGATGGTGAGGGGACCGCAGTCTGGAAGAACTACCAGGGGTGGTGCTTTGGGGTTAGAACTCCCTTTAATGCAGTCAGATCCTTTCTGTGTTTGGAAAGGCCAGTGGGAAATGACTGATGTTGGTGAACTTTCCCCCCCACCCCTGCTCCTGCTTCATGTCCAGAGCCACAGGCACTTCCCAGGCAAGCTCTGGAGCCAGTGCCAGCACCTCCGGTAGAGCTGGGGCCTGCCCTGCACTCAGAGTCACCTGTACAACTGGGTCCACCACCAGCTTCAGTGCCAGCACCAATGCCAGGAGAACAGCCACCACATGTGACAGGACTGAAGCTACAGGAACCTTCAAAGCCCTCGTGCCCCTCTCCTGTGGCAACAATGAACCGGCCCCGTGTAGACATGTGGGACATCAGGGCATTCCCTCCTAAGCTGCTGGCAGAGCAGCTGACTCTGATGGACGCGGTGAGCAGCTCGCCTCTGCGGGAGGCAGGGGGGGCTGCCTAGACAGGCTGTCCTTCTTGCACCTGGTGTCCCAGACAAGCCATTACTGACCACAGTCCAGTGATCTGGGTCCAATACCAGGTCCACATCCTACCAGTGATGTGATCTGGATGAGTTTCTTCATTCCCAAGCCTTCCCTGTCCACATGTCGACAGTCGACTTGAGACATCAACAGTACCAGTTGCAGAGGGACCGAAGCTAAGATGAGATGGGACAGAGAGAAAGCAGCATGGGGGCCTGGCTTATCTGGTTCTGGGAGGGTGCTCACTGAGGGGCAGGTGGGTTCAGGAGTTACCCACCCATCCTCCCATGTGACCTCACCAACCTCAGCACTTCTCAGGACCTGATATGTACTAGACTCCCTAGCAGACACCCAAAGAGAACCCGTAGTTATAGCTGCCACAGGCAGGGCGCATCTGAGGAAGGAAATAGAACAAAGGGCTGATCGGGGTGCACACTGGATGCAGCCTCAAGATGAGCACACCCGAGCCACTTCCTAGTGCTTGGAGTTAGTGAGAACGGCCTGCCTGACAATGCCACTCGTTCCTTGCCTGCCAGTATTAGCTCTTGGGTGCCTTCAGTGGGCACATAGCCAGATCCAAACTCTTTCACAAGAGTAGCCTGTGTGACACACTCTTCCTCTCCAGGAGCTGTTTAGGGAGGTGGTGCCCTATGACTGCCTGGGCTCCATCTGGTCCCAACGCAACAAGAAGGGAAAGGAGCACCTGGCACCCACCGTTCGTGCCACCGTCGCCCAATTTAACAATGTGGCCAATTGCGTCATCACCACCTGCCTTGGGGATTACAGCATGAAGGCCCAGGACAGAGCCAGGGTGCTGGAGCACTGGATCAAGGTGGCCAGGGTAAGCCGTGGGAGGACCCAGGGGATCCCCTCTCTGCAGACCTGGGAACTGCCTTTGACTTACAACCACCATCAGGGTAGTCTTGTGTGCTTAAGTCCCTGCACAATGCCTGGGCGTCTCCTGTCAGGGCACACTGGCCTTGACCCCCATGTCCCAGTGGTGGAGGCTCACTTCCTATCTGGGCTCTTGGGTCGAGCTCACATCCTCCCTCTGTGAGTTCTGCTCGTGGGGTTCCAGCTGTGCCCTCCCGTGGCTGCCCGGGCCTCTGCCTCATCCAAGAGGGGAGATGTCAGCCGAGGGGCTGAAGCTGGAGCAGGCGGGCTCCAACTCTCCACCTCATGGTTCACTCTCTTTCCTCCCCAGGAATGCTTGGTCCTCAGGAACTTCTCCTCGGTGCACGCCATCCTCTCCGCTCTGCAGAGCACACCGATCCATCGAATGAGAAGGACATGGAGAGAAGTTTCCAGGTGGGTGGGCCTCTGTCTCTAGGAGCACAGGGGTGGACCAGGGACCTCCCACAGGTTTGGGCATTGCCCCCTCAATGACCCTGGCAGGGACTGGGAGGTCAGAGGCACTGAGGCAAGAATGGGCTCATGACCAGGGTCTCTAAGACTCCCTGGGAACTAAGCCCAGGATTTCTTACCCCAAGCTAAAGTTTCATTTTGCTCTGTTTTCTTCTCTTATTAAGTGTCAGGCACAGGTTTCTACCAAACTGGCAATTTCAAGGGCTTGCTATACACAATAAGACCTTGTCATACTCACATCTAAACTGTAAAACAGAGCTTCTCAGTTGAAATGGGGACGGGGCCCAGGTGACCAACATGAGAGCTCCTCTCCCAGGGCCCCGGAGCCCATAGGACTCAGAGGAAGCCAGCTGACAACTCTCCTCAAGGCAGTTTGGATTGTTTGCAGTCTCAAAAAAACAAACGTATCAGCAAACAAACAAACAAACAAACAAACTTGAACTTACACGTCGCCCCATTACTCCCAAATTAATCTTTCTTTCTTTCCCCTTCACAGAAAAGGCTCCCGTAGTTTTGAAAAATTACGTAGCAAAGAGAAGGTACTAAGCAAAAAGGTAAAGTAGAGGCTGAGAGGTGGGGGCAGGTGTTTGGGGACATAGGCAGAGGTGAGTTGTCTTGTTTTGTTGTGGTGCGTTTTGCTTTCTCACTGAAAGTTGACAGGAAAATTTCAGTCTCATCTTGCGTGGACTAGCAGGAGAAGGATGTGTCTGCCGTGGGCAGGTGGAGAATGTGGCAGGAGCCCTGGTGATGGGACGCAGTGATGGCAGCCGGGCTGTGCAGGAGGGCAGAGGGGCTGCAGAAGCAGCCGGTGTCCGCCTCGCACGCTGCTCCATCCTGTCGGCACGTGGCTTTCTCCAGGCCGTTGGTGGATGCGGTAGGCAGGGCTTCCTTCGGCAAACTAGCCCAGCAGTTTTTAGGAAGCCAGGCCTCTGTCGCTGCTGACTGCACGGCACCTCCGTGGGGTGGGGACACCCGCCTGCACCAGGGACGTGTACAGCAGAGAAAACCCGCGGGCCGGATCGTCACATGGCCTGCACAGTTTGGGGGCCCAAGGTGTACTTGGGGCAGATGCATGTGATTGCTGCTAGTCCCCACTGTGCCCTGTGCAGACAGTACTAATCGATCACAGCCCCAGGATTCTCACCCCTGTGCCCAGTTAGCACGGACGTGTGCGCCAGATGACTCATGAGAAGTACCTAAGGGACTCACACGTTCCTAGAAGGTCCTTCCTGACCAGATCATAGAACCTTCCACATAAAGGAGTGAGAAGCTGTCGCTGGCCAGTGCTCTGGGAATCCTCTGCCCTGCTGGTCAGAGGTGGCATCTCGGGAGACCACATCCTGAGCGGAGGAAGAGAGGGTTCTGCGCAGGGAACTCTCTCGGTGCATTACTGGGGAGGTGAAGCCTTTGACGTGGCCTCAAACCCAGCGTTGGGTGCACAGACATCAGTGGTGCTGGGGTGGGCAGGAACCCCTAAACCAGCCTTCTCAGAACACGCTGTCCCTCCTTCACCAAGGCTGGGCCTGGCTGGTGACAAGGAGGCTTACAGAGAGCCCACAAGCCGATCCCCTCGCCAGCGGTGGTGCTGGTGGGTGGGGTGAAGGCAGCTGGGTCACGGACTCCACTTGCTGGGGAGGAGCCGGCCTCTCCCGCGAAGCCCTGGGCAAGGCACGCCCCCACCTCCGGCTTCTGTCTTCTCACCTGGAAGCCGTAGGGATGACGAGCCTCTTGTGCGGGCCTCACAGAGTGGCGATGGGGTTAACGAGGCTCATGGAGCGTGCCTGTGTCTGCCTCTTCCTCCAGGGGTGCTGGGGACAATGTCCAGGACAGTACTAGGAGTTCTCAGGGGATCCTCTCCACATGAGGAAACAGGGAAGGGTGGCCAGGGTGCACGCCCAAGACCACACACTGGAGAGGGTCACAGCTGGCATCAACTCTAGAACCAGAGCCGCTAGAGGCGGTGGTGGCACTACACCAGCTCACGAGTCAGATATCCAGAGTTGAAGGTCAGGCGCAGGGGTGAAACTGGGTGAAGGGAAGACGGTCTCATTCACCCTCTTACTGTGTTCTGTTGCTTACAACAGAATATCTAAAATTGGGTCGTTTTTAAAGAAACAGAGCATTTTTTTCTTACATTTGAGGAGGCTGGGAAGTCCAAGCAGAGGGCGTACATCTAGTGAGGGTCTTACTCCAGAGGGGCGGGGGCGACTCTCTGCAGAGTCAGGAGGTGGCACAGCGTATCAGATGGCAAGAGGGCAAGAGCGTATTTCCACGCACTCTTTAGGAAGCCGCCAGTCCGGTTCCGTGATAACCCATGAACGAATTCATTCATTCATGAGGGCAGAGTAATCCTAGTCCGGTCACCTCTTACAGGGCCCCACCTTTCAAAGAGTGTTGTGGAATCTTCCACCCTCTTAATACAGTTACAGTGGGTATCATGTTTCCACATGAACTTTGGAGGGGACATTCATTTGGACATAGCGCTAACCTTGTCCCTGACCCTGTCAGGTGGGGACCGTCAAATTGGCCACCTTGGAGATGAACCATCAGAGAGCCCAGATGAGGCAGCGGCAGCAGAAAAAGGTGAGTGTGTCTGTGACTGGGAGGGGCTCTAGGGAGTAGATGACAGGGGCCCCTCCCTTCCAGCTGGAGGCCTCCAAATCAAAAGAGGAGAGAGCTTCCGCCCTAAGGGGCCTGCCTTCCTGGGGCCACAGCATCTGAGATGCCTTTATTAGAGACACCACATCCAGGACCTGGAAGAGCTGCCCTAGAGGGGATTACAGAGCGAGGTGTGGCAGGAACCACGTAACCACTGGGACATGAAACTTTCACCACAGAGGTAGCTAGGGGGTACACGGTGTCTTTGGACGCCAGCTGGGGAGAGAGCAGTGTGGCCACGGAGGGGAGGCGCCCGAGGTTTCTCTGTGGCTCCAAGTGGAAAACCCTGGCTAGGGGGGTCCAGAAAGACGAGCTTGGTGAGATTTTTATAGAATGAGCCAAGTGTGGACACCCAAGAGCTGGTGCTCATCACCACTACCACCCCAATGTCACAGGGTATCGTTCCCTTCCTGGGAACCTATCTCAGCGACCTGGTGATGTTAGACGCTGCGATGGACGACTATGTGGATGTGAGTGAGCCTGGGGACGGGCAGGTCGGGGGCCAGGATCCTGAGGCTGGGGAGGGGAGAGCCCTTAGAACTCAGCACTCGGCAAACCTCCACTCATGAGACCTCACGCCTGCCCGTGTGCTGGGGGGGTCACGCCCTTCCCACCCGTGAGTGATGGAGCGTCCATACAAGCCCCCAGTCCCTGTTCTCCAAGTGGAGAAGTCGCAGAGCTCAGCTGGACTCAGCCTCTCCCTTACTTGCTTGCCATGGGAAGAGAGTGAAATCGGGCCCCTCTGATGGCAGGCAGCTTGGGAGTGGCCAGCAGCCCCTTTTGATCAGAGGCTTCAGTATCCTCACCCTGTCATCAGGGAGGGTTGAGACAGAAGGTCCTCGATCCTCAGCTCCAATGTCATCCTTCTCCAGAGCTCAGAGCCTGACCTAGGTGCAAGCCCTGTTTTGTGCACTCCCCCTGACCCAGATGGCCCCGGCCTTAGTGCAACACGGGAACGGGTGAGGATGGGGCTAGAAATGGGCTAGGGGGCCTTTCTGAGAGACTTGGACCATCACTCTTTCAGGGAAAGGTATTCAACACCCAGAAAAGGCGGAAGGTGAGTAGCTGCGGCCCTCGCTCAAGGGAGCGTGGGGATGTGGAAGTCACAGACGGCCCCTCTCACCCGGGCAGGACACTTCCTGCCTGCATCCCCTGCATCTCTGATTTATTAGGAAGATTTGATAGACGGAGCGGGGCATCCCATCCCACTGGAGGGTGTGGGAAGGGGACAGGAATCAAGGACACATTTCTGGGGGACAGGCTGTTGGAACCCAACTCTGAGAACAGGTTGGGGCATGGATGGGATGGAAGGAGAGGAGGGTATCACTTAAGAGAAAACTCTGCAAACCATCTCGCTGCTCCATCCCTCCCCCACAAGGTCCCTTTAGCATCTCCCACCCAGGCCCTGTCGGCATCCTGCTTTTCTCTCTGGCCCCAGGAAATTAAAGTCCTCAGAGAAATCCAGCTCCTCCAGGTGGCAGCCAATAATTACCACTTCGAGAAGGAGGAAGAATTTGGACACTGGTTTAGCTCCACTGAGTGGCTCAGTGACAACAAGAGGTGAGGGCCTTGCAGGAATTTGATCATAGTCAGGGCATAGGGGACTCTTTCTGGTGGCAGCTGCGGAGAGCCTGGGGCCATGGATGTCTGGTCAGCCACAGACCCTGTCGCATGGTGACCACTGGGGCACCAGGACTCCAGCTACAGGGCAGGCACTGGGAGGGAGAGCTGAGGTGTGGCTCCCGGTAGACTCGCAGCTGCCTCTCTGTCCTGCAGCTACAAGCTCTCCTGCCAGCTGGAGCCCCCATCCCACTAGGCCGGCGACACCCTCGAGGCAAAGAGGAGCAGGCCCAAGGAAGCCAGGCAGCCAGTGAGGTCAGAAGCCCATTCTTCCCTGGTTGAGCCTTCAGATGACAATGCGTTTCAGGTGACTACTTGACTGTGTCTGCTGTCATCACTTCTCATCCCTTCTTTTCCAGGGAAGGTAGCTGCCCTTCCTTCTCTCCACGGCCTTCCCTTCCACCCCAGCACAGCCCAGCTGCATCACTGCACCCATTTCCAGGGCTTCCTGCCCCCAGAACCCCCAGTGCCTCTGCACAAACGCGTCAATAGTCCCAGCAATCTGGACAAGCCTGAGAGTTTTCACAGAAACATTCAGGGGGAAAGTTAAAATCACCACCAGGCAGGCGCCCCCTCCACTCTCACCCTGTGGCCTCCCCAGTCACTCCCCTATCCCCTCACCTCCTCTTTACTAGATGAGCACATTTCTGCTCACTGAGCTGTCTTTGGCACACAGCTTTTGAAATTTGGGGAAGTTTTTTTTTTTTTTTTTTTTTTCTTTTTCTGGAGAGGGGAAAGAGGAATAAGTGTGAATAATGTGTGGAGTTGTGTGAGTTCAAATTCCTTTAGTTTGAAAATCCAATGAATTCCCATTGTCTGGATGAGAGCTTCCAGCTGGGTTTCTCTGCGTCCTAAGGGCTGCGAGGGACTGGGGAGAGGAGCTCTCATGCTGGTCACCTGTGCCCCATCCCCATTTCAACTGAGCAGCTCTGGTTTTACAGGTGAGATTTCAGTTGGGCAAAGAGTTCCATTGCTGTTACTAAACACTTGATAGTGTCCAACCGGCTCCAGCCTGTGCCTGACAGTTGATAACACTGAATCCTGGGGCAGAACTGCTGGCCTAAGGTCCCAGAAAGATTGACAGGCCTCTTCATCCAGCTCATTGCAGCCTCCAGTGTCCCTGGCCCCAGTGACTTCCAGGCTCACCGACAAAGCCATGTTCAGCACAACAGAGGACCCTGGTCGTCCCTGGTGCTCCTTCCCGGGTAGGGGGACGTCCTCCCTACCTCCCAACTTCTCTCCGTGTCTCCTTCAGACAGTGAGCAGATGTGCCAGGCAGGGTACAGACAATGGCACAGAGTGAGAAAAATGTCCTAAATGGCGGCACCCTGAGAAGGAAACACAATAATCTATGAGATGGAAAGCAGTTCCCGGGCCTTTCAGCTGTGGTCCCCGAGGCAGGTGCTGATGACACGGTTGGCCACACTGTTGAACTGGGTAACGGTGGCATGGACAGTTGCTGCCGGGCGCTCCTTGACCTTCTTGTTCTACTGGGACCAGCGGGGGCTCCAGTGGTCATAGGGCACCACCTTCTTGCACACCTGCTACAGAGGAGGAGAGCATTGCAGGGGCATGGCCCACCCCAGCTCAGAATCCACAGTATCGTGCAGTCCCCAGGCAGGTGACAGTGGTCTGAGCTGGAGCTCAGGAAGCTCAGCATGTAGCCGGAGGCTGGCAGGAGTCCCTGCGTTGGGTTCTCCACCCACTGAGGGTGCTTAAGTACATGATGTCCCAGGCCTACCAGTGCTGACCAACGGTCTGTAGCATTGCCGCCAGGTTATTCTCACCAGCCCCACACCCAGAAGCTGTCCAGGGCATGCACATCTCAAGGTGGCATCTTAACCCATCCTAATGAGTCCTCTGCTCCATTTCCCCATTCGGATTCACACTCCCTTTGGAAGCTACAACTAGGGGCTCTACTTGGGCGTCTGCTACAGTGTCTAGTCCACATCACGTGCTAAAGAAGTGCTGAAGCTGGTGAAGCCTCCTGGGAGGGTGGGTGGAAGAGACCCATGGAGCTGCCTGCCCCTCAGTGAGCACCCTCCATCCCCAAATGGCCCAGGGCCTGGACTTGCTTCCCATACGTCCCAACTCATTTGATCTTCACAGTCACTCCGTGCACCTGGTGCTGTCGGTGTCCCATCTGTACTGTTGACGTGTGGACAGGAACGTCACAGGCATTATAAAACGAGTTCAGTTCACGTGGTTAGTAAGATGCCTAACTGATACCGGACCCAGATCACTGCATTCTGGTCAGGAATGGCTGGTCTGGGACATCAGGTGCAAGAAGGACAGCCTGTGTAGGCCCCACTCTGCAGAGCCAAGCTGCTCACCGTGTCCATCAGCGTCACCTGCTCTGCCAGCAGCTTGGGAGAGAATGCCATGATGTCACGCATGTCCACACTGGGCTGGTTCATCGCATCACAGGACAGGGGTAGAAGAGCTCTGGAGATCGCTCAAGTTCCAGCTCCATCACTGGAGGTGGCCACTTCCCTGCCCCTGGTGTGGGCTCGGAAGATGCTCATGGATCCAGTCCTACAGGTGACTCTGGGTGCAGAGCAGGCAAGGTTGGCTCTAGAGCCTGTGGGGAAGTACCCGTTGCTCCGGGCATGAAGCATGTGCATGAAGAAAAAAAAAAGCTTCACCAATATCACCAGTTAATGAGCTCAATGGCTCATTTAACGTAACCGGCATCGTGATCTTGGACAGTTCCTATTTAACAAGAATACTGAAAACGTTTCATCCAATAGACACACAGCAAACTCACCTGTTGCTATCTTTACGTAACATGTTCGTGGAAAAGAAGTAACAGAAGAGAGCAATTCATGAAATTTCATTTCTATCAGTTCAATTTCACAAACCTTTCCAAAGACCTATATTGTTCTGGGCCTCGAAGGAAATACAAAGACACCCCAAACACTCTCTGCAGCTTCAAGGGGCTCACCAGCTAGTGATGAGCATGAGCAGATGATTATTATTAAGTCTGTCTTGGATCAGACTCAGGAAATGGGATATGAAGGTGATGGGGACACAAAAAGCACAAATCTTCATGGTGGTGTTAAAATAATTGGGGGGCCATTAGGCTGAGACAGCTCCATTGCCTTGGGTTCCTCCTACATAAGCAAACCGAAATCCAACTCAATGTCAACTCAAGCCTTACCAATCAGAACCCACCCAAACTAACCTGTAACTAAAAACTTTCCACTTCCACCAATCAAATGCATCTTCTTTGTCTTGCTTCCTCAAAGAACAACTTACAAACATTTCCCCCGCTCGCCCCCTTGCTGGGGCACTGGACCTCTTGAGATCTGGGGCTGCCAGAGTCCTAATCGTTGTCTGCTCAGATAAACTTGCCAAAATTTTCCTGTGCCTAAGTTTCCCTTCTAACAGTGGGCCAAGGATCAACCACATACAGTATACCATTTTGTGGATAGTTTTCCAAAAGAAATTTCAGACTGTTTTTGTCTGACAACGTTATACATGTTTGTTAAACTTCAAAGTCCACACATGAATATGCCATGGACTATTTAATCATATACCCTTAAGAATATAGGCAAATACGGCTTTAAAGTAGATTTCTCTAAGTGGAGTTTCTGGGTCAAAGGCATGCTCGTTTAAAAGTTTTACAGATACTCCCAGGCTCAATGTCTTCCAAAAAGGCTTGACCAATTTATACCACCATCAATGCTACGTTCAGTCAGATCTCCTTTTAACATCAAAGGGTGGTCAAAGAGGTACATTACTTTCAATCTGTTCATCTGGCCATGTCCACTCAGCCACTTAAAAAGACACTGAATTGAGCACCTACTATGTGCCAGGTACTGGTTTCGGCACTGGATTAAGCACCTCGTGATGAACCCACTCCCGACCTGGAATGCCCTGCTCTCCCCTTAACTCCTCTACAGCCTTCCCAGATTTCACGGCTCAGTTCAAGATTTTTCTCCGCAAGCATTCCAACTCTCATTGGCTTCCCTCTCTCTCCAACCCCGGCGGTTCCAGAATCGACTGCTCTCAACTTAGCCTTTGATCACACATTAGGTTCTATTACTTGCTGTTACGTCACGGGTACTAGCCAGCTTATCTGCTAACTGTACAGTAATACAATTCCTGAAAAGAGGGGCAATATCTTATACTCCACACACATCCTCACCACCTCAAGGAGAGAGGGCCACATGGCACATGCCCCCTGACCCAAATGTCCCTATGTGCCCCCTTTCCCCGAGTCCATTCCCTGTCATGCATTTATCAGAGTGCAGGGGGCCTACCCAGTCTCCTTGACCGGACTTCAAGCTCTCTGAGGATAAAACAGTCTTGTGTAATGATGTAGAAGTTAACACGGTAAAAGGCTGAGCAAGAAAGGTTACCTTTGGAATATTATTCAGTGCTAAAAAGAAATGGGCTATCAAGCCATGAAAAGACATGACGGATACTTAAATGCATACTGCTGAGTGAAGAGGCCCGTCTAAAAAGGCCACATACTGTATGATACCGACCATATGACATTCTGGGACAGGAAAAACTATGCAGACAGTGAAAAGATCAGCGGTTGCCCAGGGGGACAGGGGAGGAAGGGATCAACGTACGTGCATCCGTCTAACAAGTGTAGCAGCACTCCGGCGAGGGCTGCTGAAAATGGCGAAGGCTGTGCATCTGTGGGGGAACGGGGGATACAGGAACTCTCAACTTTGCTGTTTATACTCTGGATATCCAGAATATACAAGGACCTCAAATATCTTTGCACTCAAAAACCCAATAATCCAATTAAAACATGGACAAAGGAGCTGAGTAGACACCTTTCAAAGGAAGACATACAGATGGCCAGTAGGTATATGAAGAAAAGCTCAACATCACCAGTCATCAGGGAAATGCAAATCAAAACAACTCTGAGATATCACCTCACCCCAATTAGACTGGCTATTGTCAAAAAGACAGAATAACAAAAGGTGGTGAAGATGTGGAGAAAGGGGAACCTTCCTACACTGCTGGGAGGACTGGAAAATGGTGCAACCATGCTATTATGGAGAATAGCATGGAGGTTCCTTGAACAACTGCAGATAGAAATGCCATATGACACAGAGGCATATACTAGGAATATGCATTTGGACATATGAGTCTAATCATGAGAGGAAAGATCTGATATGGGCTTCTCCACAATTTTAACAACACATTAAAAAGATCATCCACCATCATCAAGTGGGATTTATACCTGGGATGCAAGGATGCTCCAACACATGCAAAATAATACATGTGATATACCATATGAACAGAATGAAGGACCAAAACTACAAGAGCACCTGAACAGATGCGGAAAAAGCATCTGACAAACTTCAACAACATCTCGTGATAAAAAGACCCAACAAATGAGGTATAGAAGAAATACACGTCAACACAATAAAAAGGGCACATGTGACCAACCCCCAGCCAACACCACAATCAATGTTGAAAAGTTGTGACCTTTTCTTCTAGGATCAGGAACAAGACGAGGATGCCCACTCTCAGTGCTTTCAGTATCATAATGGAAGTCCTAGCCACAGCAATTAGGCAAGAAATGAAATAAAAGGAATGCCAATCAAAAGGGAAGAAGTGAAATTGTCTGTTTGCTGGCAACGTGATCTTGCATATAGAACAGAAACACCTAAAGATACCACCAAAATCTGTGAGCACTGAAAAACAAATTCAGTAAGGTTGTAGGATACAAAATCAACACACAAAAATCAGTCACACTTCTATACGCCAACAATGAACTGTCCAAAAACATAAGAACACCATCCCATTCACGATACCAGCCAAAAAACATTTAGAAGTAAATTTAACCAGGATATGAAACGTCTGTATATTGAACACCATAAAACACCGATGGAAGAAATGGAAGCAAACACAAATGAGTGAAAATACATGTTCATATTTATAGATCAGAAAAATTAATATTGTTCAAATGTTCATAGGGCCTGGAGTGATATACAGATGGAATGCAACCCCTATCGAAAGTCCAACGTCATTTTTCATTTTTCCTGTGGAACTCAAGAGACCCTGAATAGGCAAACTTGAGCAAAATGAACACGGCTGGAGGCATCACACGACCTGACTTCAAGATATACTACAAAGCAGCTGTGGGTTGAATTCTGTCCCTCAGAGTTCATGTAATAGAAGTTGAACTCCCACTGTGACAGTGTTAACAGGGTGGGAATTCTTCCTATGGGAATTGGAAGGTGGGGCCTTGAAGAGGTGATTAGGTTGTGAGGACCATGCTTTAGTAAAGAGATTAATAAACTGATGGTTTTAATGGTGGTCAGGGGCATGGTTCCGGGGTCTTTAAAAGGAGAGCACACAAGGAGCATGCCATTTCTCTTTCTCTCTTTCTCTCTCTCTCTTGCTCGCTCGCTCCTGCCTTTCTTACAGTGTGATAACGTGTGTCGTTGAAGTCACCACCAAAGAAGATCCTCACCAGATGTGTTTCCTAGACTTTCGGTTTCCCAGCATCTGAAACTGTAAGCGATAAAGACTGTTTCTTTATAAATGACCCAGTTTGAGGGAATTCTGTTATAAGCAACAGAAATGGACTAAGACAAATGCTACAGTCATCAAAACAACAAGGTAGTAGACTAAAAACAGGAACATCAACCAATGAAACACACTGGAGCTGCAAAATAAACCTACACATTTACAGTCAAATGATTTTCAATAAAGGTACCAAGAACACTTAATGAGCAAATAACAGTTTCTTCAATAACCGGTGCTGGCAAAACCGTGTATACACATTCAGAAAAATGAACTTGAACCCTTATCTTATCTGAGACCACATACAAGAATCGACACTCAATATGGATTAGACAGGTAAATGGAACACCTGAAACTGTCAAACTACTAGAAGAAAACATATGGGAAAAGCTCCACAACACTGGTCTGGGCAATGATTTTTCGGAGTTAACCCCAAAAGCAAGGTGACAAACTCAAACACAGACAAAAATGGGATTGCATCCAATTAAAAAGCTTCCGCACAGGAAAAGAACAATAAGAAGAGTTAAGACACAATGTCTGGAATGAGAGAAAATACTGGAAAACTATACATCTGGTAATGAATAAGTATCCGAAAATATGTACAAAATTCAAACAACTCAATAGCAAGACAATAACTCGATTCAAAAATGGGCAGAGTAACTGAATATCCATTTCTCAGAATAAGACCTCCACATAACCAACAGTTTGATGAAAAAATGCTCAACCTCACTCATCATCAGGGAAATACGAATTAAAATCACTAGGAGCTATTACTTCATACCCAATAGAATGGCTGTTATCAAAAAGACAAAAGATATCTAGCATTGCCTGGATGTGGACAAAAGGAAACCCTTGTACACTGCTGGTAGGAACGTACGGCCATTACAGAAAACAGCGTGGAGGTTTCTCAAAAAACTGTAAACAGAATTACCATATGATCCAGCAATCCCACTTCAGGGAATATCCCCCAAAGAAGTGAAGTCAATAGGTTGAAGAGATATCTGTACTCCCATGTTCATTGAGGCATTATTCATAAGAGTCAAGATATAGAATCAACCTGAGTGTTTATTAACAGACGAACAGATAAAGAAAAGGTGGTATACGTACACAACGAAATACTATTCGGCCTTAGAAAAGAACAAAATCCTGTCATTTGCAACAACTCGGATGCATCTAGAAGACATTATGCAGATACATATGGGCCTCTGATGATGTCATCTTTCTCTTATTTGAAGCTGCCTTGTTGGCTTTTTCTTAAAAGACATAGACCTCTCTCTCCCTAGTCTGTGCCTCTGTTTTGTACCCCTGGGCCTTGCCCCCTTTCCTCTGAGAAGGGTACAGTGACAGGAGGTGGTACGCACACCCACCACGATCAGTATCGGCAGGGCCTGCTTTGATGGCTGACCTTCACTTCTCCGTGTTCGTGTCACCCTGGTGTGACAATTCCTCCAGGAGGGTGGAGGTTTGGCCGCTAATTTTCTGTTCCCTGCCAAGTGCTGTGGGAAGGGCTTTCTTCCCTCATGTCCCGCAACATTCCCACGTTCTGTCTCTGACCTTCTGTCCACCCCTTATTTCAGCTGTCGTCAACGGTGAGAGGTACCTTTTTAAAGCTGACTTGAGTGCTTTCTCTAAAGGACACAACCTGAGGTCTGCTGTCTTCAAACCAAAAGAGATTCCTCACCTGAACCCAACTATGCTCAGACCTTGATCTCCACCTTCCATGCTCCAGAACTCTGAGAAACAAATTGATGTTGGATATAAGCTACCCACACTATGGTACTTTGTTATAGCAGCCTGAACTGACTCAGACACAAGTGACATCCCATCCCATCACTTGTGTTGTGTTCCCTTGGTCAGAACGAAGTGGCTAACCACTTAGTGCTGGGAGCCATTCATTGTGCAGGATGCCACCACACAGGCCGAGGTAAAGCCCATGGGACTGATTCTAAATATCATAGGAAGGCACTGAAAATTTTACTATCAGGAGATGACAATACCTGAATTTAATTTCACTGTGTTATCACTGCAGGGGGGTAAAAAAAAAAACCTGGTCACAAAAAAGGACTTTCCCAAGATGATGACACTGCTGGAATTCAGGCCTCTTGGAATTGTATCTCATGCTATATTTCACTCTTTTTTGCAATTCAAATATCTCCATGTATGTGCAGTATGTACATTTGACACTGTATTCATTCCCTTTTGTGTTGCTCTAACAGAATACCTGGATCTGGGTAATTTACAAAGAAAATGAAATTTTTTTGCTTACAGTTTCTGAGGCCGGGAGGTCCAACGTCCATCTGGTGGTGGTGACAGCAACCCAGGGGTCTCGCATTGCAAGATGGTGGAAGCAGAGAGAGGAGAGAGCAAGACAGATTATCCTCTTCTTTTAAAGCTCTCAGAAGCACACCCCTGACCACCACCTTTAATCCATTCAGCACAGTCTCACAATCCGATCCCCTCCAAGGCTCCACCTTCCAATTACCGTAATAGGATTTCGCACCCTCTTAAAAATCACAGTGGGGGCTACGTTTCTAATACATAATGTGTGGGGGATACAAGCTTCAATGACTTTTGGGGGGACATAATTCGATCCACTACAGACACCAACCCATGAGTTTCAATAAGATTTAGCTCATATACACATCAAGAATTTCGTAGGAAGTAAATGCTTGCATAATCCCCATTGGGCATATTGGGAAACTGAGGAGGTCTTGAAAGACACGATATCTTGTCTTGGATCACAGAAATGGTGAGAAAAAGGAGATTCTGATCAACCTCTGCCTTGAAACCTGGGGCCCTTGCTGCACGCCCAAAGGGCTGAGGGAATGCTGTGTTTGCACACTTGCGTGCAGTTAACAAGTTGACATGGGGGAAGAGGGTGAGCAGTCGTCAGCCCAGAGAGACCACTGGATAGATCATACTGAAGGAAAGACCCCATGTCATGGAATCTTAAAGAAGTGACCTCACTTCCTTAGTGATGGACCGCAACAGAACTTAGAACTCTGGTAACCATCCAACTCACTTGGCAAGCAACTGCCAAGAGAGAAAGATGGATTCATGTTGCTTCCCGAGTTTTCGACGATCTCACCTCAGGAATTCCCAGAGAGAGAGCTTGTTGAGACGATGGAGACGTTGGCTCCGTCCTCCCCTCTGCTGCCTGTGGCCATTTGGCAGGGGGCAGCCCCAGGTAACACAGGGCAGCCCAATCCAGGACGGTCCACACCTGTGATCGCATCTGGGCAGTTTTTCACCACCTTCCAATCACCGTGTGTGTGTGTGTGTGTGTGTGTGTGTCCGTGTGTGTTTGCGTGTGTGTTGGCGTGTTTGTCCGTGTCTGCATCTGTGTGTGAGAGAGAGAGTGAGAGTGAGAGACTTGGAGAGAGAGAGAGAGACAGAGAGAGAGACAGAGAGAGAGAGAGAGAATGAAGAGGATAAGAGGGGCCCCTCCTGAACAGGAGCTGGTCGTTAGGGGATGAAACCCTGGAAGGTCTGTCCATGTCTCACGTTGTGGCTGGCAGGATGGGAAAGTAACCGTTAGGGACCAAGTCTGTATCCTCAGAAGTAAATCCTGAACCTCTAGCTGTTATCTGGTTTCCTCCCCCGGCTAGAGGTCTATGCAGATGCTCCTCTGTGCCTGACCGGGGGAGGGGGAAGAATTTCTAGTCGGGGTATCTCCCATGGACACAGGCAGGAGGCTGCTGACTCTTATTGGCCCAAATGCTGGCCACTTTCATTACAGAGCTCCACGCAGGAGAGCACCGAGGAGGTGTTTGATGGGTCCAAATACTCCATCTCCTTGGACAAGGGCCAGGCGCACCATGTCACCAACCAAGACCAGCGCTGGTCTAAGGTGAGAGCAGGCACAGAGAGGTCTCCACAGACAGGAACCCATAATGACCAGAGTGGGCCCAGGACCCCGACCCAAATATGGGCACTCCCCTGGAAACTGTACTCAAGCCTTCCCACTGGAGTGACCCACAGTTCCACTCCCACAGGAATCTGGCCTCTAGTACTACCCACTGGCAACTCGCTTAGGTGCAAAGTCCCTGTTCTCCCACTTGCAGGACTATAAGAGAAGGCACTTTTGTGTGGTTTCGCTCTACACTAGGCCGTGAGCATCTTTGCTCGTTGCCACTCTTCTTACTGTTTTAGCTCCCCACCCCAGGTGTCCTGTGCAGCAGTCAGCCCCGCTGCCTCCCAGGTCTCCTCCAAGACTTACAAACCATCACTCTTATGGGGGAGGGGGGTGTTCACACACACAAAACAGAGAAGTCACACAAAAAAGGGGGTCCGGCTGTTCTACACATTTGTCTGCAATGGATCATCTCACAGAGCACATCGCTGGAGCCCCACCAGGCCGGGAGCTGTGCCATCCCACGTCTTCAGGTTTTCCTGGAACAGAGGCCATTTTCCCTGGCAGTTCAGTCTCTCGGTGCCGGTGGAACGTGACACGGTTCAGTTGTAATTTCCATTTCAGCCGTGCTGCAGGGAACATCTTATGTGTGCCCGACAGACTGTGTGAGCTGGCAAGGGATGCTGTAACACAGCACTATACACTAGAGGCCCCTGACAACAAAAATATATGTTCCCACAATTCTGGAGGCTAGAAATTTGATATCAAGCTGTTGGCTGGGGTGGTTTCCCCTGAGGTCTCTCTCCTGGGCTTGTAGACGGCCACGTTCTATATCTCTGTTCACATGCTCTTCTCTCCTGCTTCCCTGTGTCCTTACCACGTCTTCTTCTGAGGGCCCGTGCCATGTCAAATCAAAGCGAACACTAACGAATTTACTCGAACTTAATTGCCTTTCGAAAGACCTGTGTCCTACCGCAGTCATCGTCTTATGCACTGGGTATTACCACATCAATTGTGAATTTTAAGAGGGGAATACAGTTCAGCCCAGAACATAGACTAATCCCCTCCTAAACCAGCCTCTGGGGGAAGGGATTCCTGGGTGAAAAGCTATGCACGTGTAAAATGTTGATAGCTGAAGCCAGATGACTTTCCAAAGTGATGTAGCAGGTGCATGCTCAGCAGCAGTCTCAGAACGGAGCTGCTTCCCTGCCTCAGCCTTTCCTGGGTGTGAACATTCTTTGCAATATTTTACCCATCTGGAGACCATGTGGCAAATAAAAAGACCATTGATTTTTCTTCATTCCCAACCTCGCAACTGACAGTCTCAGTCACAGTCAGCCACTTACCGGCCACTTGATCCTTCTTTTCCCTGAATCATCTGCTCAGATCTTGGCACTGCAGTGGGCTTCCTCCTGCCCCAGGAGCTGCCAGCATTCCCTCTGTGTGGCATCTGGGATCACCGTGGCTCGCTCTGATGGAAACGAAAGGAAGACAATTGTGTTGTTTAAGTTGTGAGGGTTCTCTTCAGGTGTCTTTCTCTGCACGCTGTCTCCAAAATGGGGAGGAAATGAGGTTCCCACCGCCCCCTTCCTTTCCGTGCCAGCAGCACACCAAGCCCCAGGGAGCTCAGTGGGAACCTGCAGCCACAGCTGAGGACAGTTCTCAGTGCCGACCTGTGTGCTGTCGAGCAGCCACTGACATCCAAATGCCTGTGTTTCCTGTGGCTACCGTGGGAGTCATTTTTGAGAACTCACTGGGACAGTGATCTCTATACAGGCTACTAATACAGGAAGTTAGTTGCTCCACAGCTAACAAACTACATTGAACATACTGCGAAGGTACTATTTTCTTAGTTCTTTTCTGTCCCCCACGTCGAATTTGACTTCGAGAGCCTATAATCTTTTCCACGATGGACACTCATGTCTTCCACATGAGCAGATCCCTAAAGGGTTGGGACTTCCTGGTCTGAGCTCCAGGCCGCAGTTCTCTGGCAATTCATGGTGATGACACTGAAAGCGCGTCCCTCCTTGTTCCTTCCAGGATAAAAGTGGTCGTACCCTGGACCTACAAGAGATCCGCGTGATGCGGACCCTCCAGCCAGGCACAAGGGCGAAGCTGGTGGAGTCCCTGCTGCCAGCTCTCCAGGGCAGAACCGTCCCCCACTTCTCCACCTTCCTTTGCTCATACTGGGACTTCACCACCATCCCACAGTTCCTGGACCAGCTCTTCAGTAGGTGAGTGCCCGCCCCCTCCAAGGCACCATGGTGACTCTGCCACCTATAAGCTGTGTCTCGGGAATGCCACTACAGCACTCTGAGCCTCAGTTTGCTCCTCTGAGAAGTGGGGTGGTAAGAGGATGAACCCCAGAGAGTCCTTATAGGGGCCAAATGCCATAAGACATGACAAGGAGATGCCTGGTGCCTGGCTCTGCTGGATGCACTGTGCTTTTTCATATTTATTATTTTTCTTTCCTGTTTGGCTGAAAAAGCTCTCTGCCTCATGCCCCCATGGCCAGGGTCTCTCTGAGTTTGCAAAAGCCCGTAGAAGGCATATCTGACTCAGCACTTTCATTGGAGAGCTCTTCTAACTTGTCTTTGTCCTCGATATAGAAAGAACAGGCTCCATGGGCACCAGAGAAGGAGACCCCAGGTCCACTCAGATATCTGGGAATGCTCTGCTTGGGGCTTACTTATTCAACACATTTATAAGCCCTTCCTTTGTAAAGTCACTTTTCTAGATGCTTGGCATAATTCAGTGACCAAAGCAGACAACAGACATTGGGTCTCAATTCTAGTCACGGAGTGAGATACTCACGGTAGACACCGTAAGCAAGTCACGTCCACAGCATGTCAGTTGTGACGCCCTCACGGCCTCCTCAAGGTGGAGGTGCATTCTCCCGCATTCTACCCACAATGACAGGCCCAGCACCCAACTAGAAAGTATGTGGACTTTTGATCCAGAAAGAGAGCTCGCTGTACCCCACAGTGTGGGGGCACATATGGACCGTGGCTGGGGAGGGACTGACAAAGCTGTGAACCTGAGACAACTTGTAATTCCCACGAGGGCGCTGAGGTCTGGGGGCTTTCCCTGCAAGTGAAAAGGAGTCAAACAGAGCTGTGGATGGGGTCACAGGCTCCCTGCAGAACAGGGGGAGTCTGGGGCTCACAGCCAGCTCTCCACAGACACGTCCCCAGGACAGTGGCATCCTAGCTCTGCCCGTCCTCCATCCCACCTCTGTCCCTCCTGACCCAGGCAACAGGGGCTCAGGCCTGAAGTTATTATGAGCAACCTGCCCACAAATCTGCCTGGGGCCTTGGTCCTTAGTTCACAGGTGCACATAGGTGGCTGACCCGTCCGTTCAGAAAACCCATGTGAGTGTAAGGGTGAGGCTCACAAGGGTCTGTACTTGTCCTGTCTCATGGCCGGGTCTGCCACTGTCAGGACAGCCACACAGCGCTTGAGGGGGGGCAGGTTGTCCTCTAGACAGGCAGTGGCAGGCCCAGGGGCCCAGATCCACACAAGCGTGCCCTGGGAGCGCAACATGGAAGGAAAGGCCAGCCTCTGACTCTGCTGCCCACTCTCACACTTCCAGCACCATCTGTCACACTTTGGTCACTATGCCGGAGCGTTTCTGCACAGATTTTCATCAGCCCCTGCACTTTCCATCGTTGAAAGTTAAGATCGACCGCGTGCAGGTCAGCTGGCCTGGATTGGACATGGGTGCCCATGTGGACATTCTGCTCACCAACCTGAGGCATCCAGAGCTCTTTGAGGCAGAAACAGATGGTGAGGGGACCGCAGTCTGGAAGAACTACCAGGGGTGGTGCTTTGGGGTTAGAACTCCCTTTAATGCAGTCAGATCCTTTCTGTGTTTGGAAAGGCCAGTGGGAAATGACTGATGTTGGTGAACTTTCCCCGCCCCCCTGCTCCTGCTTCATGTCCAGAGCCACAGGCACTTCCCAGGCAAGCTCTAGAGCCAGTGCCAGCACCTCCGGTAGAGCTGGGGCCTGCCCTGCACTCAGAGTCACCTGTACAACTGGGTCCACCACCAGCTTCAGTGCCAGCACCAATGCCAGGAGAACAGCCACCACATGTGACAGGACTGAAGCTACAGGAACCTTCAAAGCCCTCGTGCCCCTCTCCTGTGGCAACAATGAACCGGCCCCGTGTAGACATGTGGGACATCAGGGCATTCCCTCCTAAGCTGCTGGCAGAGCAGCTGACTCTGATGGACGCGGTGAGCAGCTCGCCTCTGCGGGGGGCAGGGGGGGCTGCCTAGACAGGCTGTCCTTCTTGCACCTGGTGTCCCAGACAAGCCATTACTGACCACAGTCCAGTGATCTGGGTCCAATACCAGGTCCACATCCTACCAGTGATGTGATCTGGATGAGTTTCTTCATTCCCAAGCCTTCCCTGTCCACATGTCGACAGTCGACTTGAGACATCAACAGTACCAGTTGCAGAGGGACCGAAGCTAAGATGAGATGGGACAGAGAGAAAGCAGCATGGGGGCCTGGCTTATCTGGTTCTGGGAGGGTGCTCACTGAGGGGCAGGTGGGTTCAGGAGTTACCCACCCATCCTCCCATGTGACCTCACCAACCTCAGCACTTCTCAGGACCTGATATGTACTAGACTCCCTAGCAGACACCCAAAGAGAACCCGTAGTTATAGCTGCCACAGGCAGGGCGCATCTGAGGAAGGAAATAGAACAAAGGGCTGATCGGGGTGCACACTGGATGCAGCCTCAAGATGAGCACACCCGAGCCACTTCCTAGTGCTTGGAGTTAGTGAGAACGGCCTGCCTGACAATGCCACTCGTTCCTTGCCTGCCAGTATTAGCTCTTGGGTGCCTTCAGTGGGCACATAGCCAGATCCAAACTCTTTCACAAGAGTAGCCTGTGTGACACACTCTTCCTCTCCAGGAGCTGTTTAGGGAGGTGGTGCCCTATGACTGCCTGGGCTCCATCTGGTCCCAACGCAACAAGAAGGGAAAGGAGCACCTGGCACCCACCGTTCGTGCCACCGTCGCCCAATTTAACAATGTGGCCAATTGCGTCATCACCACCTGCCTTGGGGATTACAGCATGAAGGCCCAGGACAGGGCCAGGGTGCTGGAGCACTGGATCAAGGTGGCCAGGGTAAGCCGTGGGAGGACCCAGGGGATCCCCTCTCTGCAGACCTGGGAACTGCCTTTGACTTACAACCACCATCAGGGTAGTCTTGTGTGCTTAAGTCCCTGCACAATGCCTGGGCGTCTCCTGTCAGGGCACACTGGCCTTGACCCCCATGTCCCAGTGGTGGAGGCTCACTTCCTATCTGGGCTCTTGGTTCGAGCTCACATCCTCCCTCTGTGAGTTCTGCTCGTGGGGTTCCAGCTGTGCCCTCCCGTGGCTGCCCGGGCCTCT